>NC_043756.1:3315922-3683422 GCF_902148845.1 Salarias fasciatus | reverse complement strand
GATCTCTTGTCGGCGTTATGAAGAGTTTGGAACCGAAGACGATGGAAGATGAGAAGCCAGAAAGGCTGGAGTCCAGCTGAAGTAACGCTCCGCAGCATCCCGGCGACATTTACAGACGGCCCTCAGTTTTACAATCTTTTCACTTCACCTGTGTTTTTACAGGACGTCTCTTGAGATCAGGTTATTTTGGACGGGAGACAGCCAAATGCATTCAGACACCTGTTGAAGTGAAAAACCCCCCGGACGCATTAGTCAGTGTTTCTAACCAGATATTGGTGCAGATTCTGCCACGATCAAGATAAATGGTGGGAGAGCATCATGTAACATATCCTTTGCATATATTATAAAATGTGGGGGCAGATCTACAGCCCCCCCTGGTGGCGCAGGGAGTAAATCTTCACCTTTAGAGTCTGATCGTGCTTCAAAGCCCGGCTGGCAAAAAAATCTAACTGAAATTATCGAAAACTAGAAAACTTTGATGGTTTTTTCGGGCCGGATTACAGTCACTTGTGGGCCAGTTTTGTCACACGGGCCTTATGTTTGACATCCCTGATAACTCAAACAGTACTTAGATTACTTGCTGAATCAGCAGTTCTATTTTTAAATCAAAGGAACTGAAGTTTAAGTCCAGAGAATTGTTTATTCACATTTACCGCGTCATACAAACGGCATCAGATTGTCTTTTGGTCGAAACAAGACGAAACTCAGACTATCTATCTCCCGGTTTGTCCTTGAGACGCCTGATTTAAAGCAGAGAGGAGCTAAAGCCCGTTCGTTTTCCTGCCTCGGAGTCTATTGTTGTCCGCTTCTGTCTTTTTCTGCCGTCTCTTCACACTGAATTGGCCGGAGATGATTGCAGCATCCATTATGTTGTTTTAAGCTGCTCTCTCGCTCTTCGCCCGGCCCGCGGAGCATACGTCACCTGACAGCGCCGCCGTCTCGCCCTTCTCCTTCAAGGCTTTCCCACTCAGACGCCATCTCTCATTCCCTGCTTTCACATGTGCATACGTGTGGGCGAAACGGCGGCGGCGGCCGGTGAGCCCGGAGAGTGACGAGGCGCAGCAGCTGTGAGGAACAAAGAGGGAGGTGAAGAGGGCAGCAGAAACCCGGCCCTCAGAAATGTGATATTTGGCTTTGATGCAGCAAATGAGGCCTGCAAAGAAAAGCCAAAGCAAATTCAGGCTTCTTGATTTAGAAAAAGAACGATAGAGGAAAGAAAACCAGCCAGGAGGAGGAGGGTGGAGAAGGGCCGGCCCTCTGACCTCCAGAAACCTTTCCGCCTCCCTCTCCTTCTTTCTCAACCTTTCCTTCTTTTTTTTCCCCCCTCCTTCGTTCTGTCTCTCGCCGTATCTCCCCAAACCCTCCAATTACTGTAATGAGTGGTTGAGAGCGAGGCAGAGGCAGAGCGAGGCTGTGCGTGACTGGGAGGACAGATGTGGGGGGAGGAAGGAGGAGATTCATCACCGCTCTTTATCTGCTCCGAGTGTCAGTCATCCGCCCGGCGCGGCGCGGCGCTGACCGGTCGGCGCAAGATTAACAGCCGGGTCCAGATGTCAGGACCTGCGCCGCTCGCCGTTGTCACACTAACCCGGCCGGCGGATGGAAATGAGGCCGCGGCGCCTCCGC
Organism: Salarias fasciatus; assembly: GCF_902148845.1. Taxonomy (NCBI): domain Eukaryota; kingdom Metazoa; phylum Chordata; class Actinopteri; order Blenniiformes; family Blenniidae; genus Salarias; species Salarias fasciatus. The sequence goes on along the minus strand of NC_043756.1, from coordinate 3,681,796 downwards.
CCCCCTCGTCTCGCCGCTTTCGCCTCGTACGTTCGACGTGTCGCTCCTGACTCCAGATGAAAACAGATGCGACATGTGTTCGGCTCCTCGGAGATGCTCTGATTACACAATTACATCAGAAATTAAACAGGATAAACAACGGAAAATTACAGCCTTTTTAAGTAATTTAACAGGATAAATATTGGATTGCTCCCACGTCTCCAGAATAATTCGCTGCATGGTGCTTGATGATGTTAAAATAAGTCACATTTTCACTGTTATTCCACAGTTTTTTGTTTTTTTTGGACTGTCAGCCTCTAACCATGTGATAACACAGAACACCAACAATTTTAAAAGCAAGGACATCATCATGTTCTCTAAATTAGCGCATAACTGCACATTTCTGTGTCGTCTGGTGAACTTTATTGAGCCGCAGATGTGTTTGTTCCTGGCTGTTACGGCCTTGCTCTTACATTAAGCACGGCGTAGGTGTGCGAGGAGAGAAGGCGAGCCCCGGGTGCTAACATAACGCTTCTCAATCCAGCAGTAATGCTGCGTGTTGCAGGTAATTGAATGCCGAAACACCTCCAAGCTCTCCTGGTAAAACCGGACGAAGCGGGACAGAAATAACGCGAGTTTACCGTCAGTGCAGTTCACACACGAATTAAAGAGACCTGGAGCTTTGGTGAAGGCTGAGCAGCGTAAAACTGCTTTAAAAGCGTGACACGGGATTGCAGGGCCAGTCACAGCTTCAGTGTTTCCTCTTCTTATGAATCACCGTTGCTGCATTATCTCAGCATTTGTTCAGTGAGTCAAACTTGCAAAATCATTGTTCAAATAAAACAATGAGAAGTCGTGCACACCAAGAGCATCACGAGATGCAAAGTTGTGTGTAATGAAAATGTGAAATACCATTTTTATACAAATCAGGAATCCTCGGTTAGGATGGATTTGTCCTTGCAGAGTCAACGGACCCTAAACTCCAGCCTCTCAATGACTCATGGAAACCGAGCTGAGTTGGGAGGCTGCTTGGTCGCCGCTTCCACGTTTGTATTTCCCCTCCTCGTGAATCAGCATCGCTGCCATTTCTGGCATAATTGTTCAGTGAGTCAAATTCCAAAAAGCGTTTTGGTGTCACTGAGCTGCACGGCCTGCCCTTCTTTCACTCTTTGTTTGTGTCAGACCTCTAACTCCCACCAGCTGCCGCCGCCGCCGCCGTTACCGGTCACACACACCGAACCATGACGCTGGAATGGAGGGAAAAAGAAAAAAAAATAAATAAAAAGCAACTTGTGGCATCAACCAGAGCTCGATTTGTTCTGCCTGTTGTGGGATTGCAGGGTGCGACCCCCCACCATGCGGGACTGTTTCACCCTCCCGCTTTCATCTTCCACCCTCCCACCCCCACCCGGAAAAAAAAAAACAAACTGCCCCCCCCCCACCAGGCCCACTGGCTCCGCTGCTGCATTAATCCAGTTTAACCACTTCCTCTCCTCCCACTGCATCCAGCTTTCGGCCAATTCTGGTGAATGGAGTCTCTGTATGACCATGACGGGAATATGAATGCCGGCATAAGAGGGAGCAATCTGTTACACACAGCAGACACGAGGATATTGATCTGAAATCACACGTTCATTATGCATTCATTTGTCTTACTGTATTTATTCTGAGGTGGATGTCTTCAGTATTCTCCTTCTTTGTTATATATATATAATCTGTATTAGCCTAAGCTGTTAGTCGGTGCTGTTGCATAGCGGAGACGTGCACGTCCTCCCAGTCCTTGTTTCTCTTTATCTCCTTGCTCTCATTCTGTCGTAAACCTGACTCAACCGTGAGCCTCGTCTCCAGCTCCGTGTGTTTTATCAACCCCTCAGACGGGCTACCTGTTCAGATGAAGGTCTGCCGCCGTGCACGCGCCGTGCACGCGCCGTGCACGCGCCGTGCACGCGCCCGGGTCTGTCTGGCACTGTGTCTCCCTCCTCCTTCTGCCGCTCGCTCAGTGTTTGCCGCCGCTTCAGAGCGCTCCCTAAAATAGGCCTGTAATCATAGTTTGCTGTGCGAGCGGCTCGGCGGTTGGAAGCTATAAGGAGAGTCGGCGTGTATTTATAGCAGACGGCGGGAGGAAGGCCCGAGGACCGGTGGAGGCTGATCACAGAGGCGCAGCCCGGATCCCCAGCCTCTCGCCTTCCTCCCCGGCCGCCTCCGAAGGGCAGCTCTGTTTGGTCTGGCACGGTCTGCGGAGGTCGGAGAAGCTGCGACTTCACCCCGAGCCACTCTGTAATAGACGGAGTTCAAGCAGCCGTGCACACCCGGCATGTAAATACATGCAAGTGAAGAAAAGTTCCCAGAGTTTAATCTGTTTGTGGCTCTCCCTTCGCTGATGGAGCGCTCCCGGTCAAAGTGAGCCGTCTCGTCCTTGTTGCTGCGTTGAACACTGGAGTGCCAGCTGTTGATCTGCTACCTTTTCTTTAAAGAAATGAACCAATTCACTCGATGTTTTTCATACCAGCGGGGTTTTCTTCAGGTTTATTGCCTTATGACACCCTCCTGATGATGTTGCGTCACTGTTGCATGAAGGATGTCGGGACGGTGAGAAATTGCTCCTCCGTGGTGCGTTCAAGGACAGGACTGGGTTGCACCGGCGTGTGTTGCGTGAGGACCGTAAAGTCACAGACGCACACAGTCTCAGGTGTTGTGCTGCAGTGAAAGAGGGTGAAACAGCGGTTCGTCGTATCTGAGGAGAAAACAACACCGCAGGATCGCTGTAATGTGTTTATCTTAATAATATTCTCTGCAAATGGAAATGTCGTGCATCAGCATGCAAACACATCCAAAACGTGCTTATCAATACTTACACAGATCCGCATGGTCACAATAATCTCTTCTGGCTTCCTATTGTAGTACATTTATCACAGTTCCACACCCATCTGAAAACAAACACAGACCGGGCCAGAGCGCAGAGTTTTGATCTGGGATGATCTGCGTTTCCAGCCGGCTTTTCTGGAGTTCTCTGAGTTTTTGCATCCTTTCCTTTCATTTCTGGCTTTTTGGTGTTTGCCCTTTTGTTGTTTGTGCTTCTTCCATCATCTGTTGGACTCATTATGCCTCCTCTCCCGCTTACCCTCCATTTCTTATTCCGACTCTCCTGCTCCCTACAAACTGTTGTTTCCAAGCATCAAAGGCCTTGTAATTTAGCTCGAGCCGCCCTTAGACATACACAGACGGACTGCAGCCTTAAAACGATGGCCAAAAAAAAAAAAAAAAAAAAAGAATCCTTGAATACTTCTATTTAAAATCTTCAAACAGTATGCAGACGTCTGGAATTCAGAGTTGATTCTTTTCAATATACGGTACAAGGACGGCTGAGCGAGCGGCTACGACGCGCTCCCCGCTTCGTTTGGACTCCGTTTATCTGGTTTTTTTTTTTTTTTGTTCTTGTCTGCTCAGTCATTAATAAGAAGAGAAGGCTGCTGCTTTTTCACCTCCATTCGAATTTCCTAAACTTAGAAGCGCTTCCTTTCGCACACTGTTCGCGGAGAAAATTGTCTTCCAGACAACATGCGCACTTGTTGACCTGCATACAAACAGTGATGAACCACAGCCGGGGACACGCTTTCATCTCTGATGTAGACGAAACACATCACACACACACACAAACACACACACACACACACACACACACACACACACACTCACACACCCTGGCAGGCAGCCTCAGGGCTGCCACAGTGTGGTGGCAGATGGTAAGTGCGTCTCCCATATCGCCCTGGAGAGACACTCACCTCTGCAGGCGTGTCTCTGTGCGTGCAAACGCAGTGTGTAGATTACACAACAGCTCTCTGAACATGTGTGTGTGTGAGACGTACATGTGTACAGATGTGCTCTGATGTGTGAATGCTGCACGTGCGTGTTCATGTGTGCATGCATGGGCATATGTGCCTTCTAGGTGTAAGCTGTGTACATGCTGTGTGCATGTGTCTTTTAGACGGCACATACATGCTTTCAGTACGTGCGCTGATTTGTGATGTGCAGCAAATCGCATCGCCACAGTGTGCACGTGTACGTGCATGTGAATGTGTGCAAACTAATTGTCTTCTCGACTGAAACTGTGCATGTGGAGTGCCGGTACATGAGTGCAGATCAGCACCGGTTGGCATTTACATGTCGCCACATACACAAACATGCTGCGTGCGTGCGTGCGTGCGTGCGTGCGTGCGTGCGTGCGCGCGCCCCTCCCTCAGTGGTACAGCGTGTCAGCTCTGGAGCTTTTTTGCCCGGCTGTGTGGAACACAGCAGATGTGCTGCGCTCTCCCCCGAGGACGCCGCCTCTCTCCTCGCTCACTCTCATCTCACTCGCTCATCCGCACAAACCCTCCAATGTTTATACGCCACTGCTCTTCAGATAATAAGCTGACTTCAGTACTTACCCCCCCCCCCCCTCCCTCCTTTCCTTCCTTCCTTCGGTTACCTCTTCCCTCCACTCGTCTCTCTCCCTCCCTCCATCCCTCCGTACCTCTTAAAACATGCTGCCTCTCGGGTTTTCTGTCAGAGGCTTGTCCAGATTTGAAGGTTTCATTGACCCCAGTGGCCTCAGCGCTCTTTCAGAGGCTTGTTACTCTTTGCCAGTAAACATGAACACGCTGTGTTTTGCCTGTTTTTGGAATAAAGGGTCTTACTCTGAAGACAACATTAGGGACTGATGGGAACCGCGGATGAAGAGTTTTGAAGGTATTTTTTTAACGTTCCTGCAGCAGCGAGTTTAAGAATTCTGGGTGTAAAGACGTGCATTCTCTCTTGGCCTTTCTATGTGGAGTTTGCATGTTCTGCTCCAGCGTGCATGTGTACTCCCTCTGGTACTCAGGTTTACTCCCACAGTCGAGCATGAGAGGGGAACTGGTGACTATAAATGGTTCGTAGGTGTGAATGAGAGTGTGTGTGGTCATGCCAATCCACAAGTGTTTTTGGAAGGAAACAACACACACACACACACACACACACACACACACACACGTGCAGAGAACAATATGGTATAAGCAGAAGAGAAAACCCAGCCTGTGACCAGGATCTTCCTGGTTCTGAAGGACGTCATCCGGCTCGATGCTCGGTGCCAAATCAAACTCCTGTCAGTTTGACCTTCCTCAGGAGAGCAGCCAGAAGCCCTGATTTCCACGAGAAAACGTTGTGTCATTCTGCAGCCAGTCTTGAAAAGTTTCATTTATACTCTCAGAGTGACACTGGAGGTAAACAACAGTGGTTAAAAAGTGAGAATTTTCCTGTTGGGCGGGACGACGACCGTCTGGCAGGACACTTCAGCTATCTCCACTCACGGTCCATTAATTTGCTTGTTGCTGAGCTTTGAGCCAAATCACAGAGTTTTCATTTGGCGTTTGCACAGCTGCCACCGAAGACGGTCTTACTCTGTAATATTCGGAGCACTTTTGCTGCTTTCCATTAATCGTCAGCTCAGAGATCGAGCTTGTTTTTTACTGACCCCCCCGTTCAGGGTGAAAACCTGCACTTGCATTCACGTGTGTTTAAGCTCGGCTGAATGCTGCTATTATCGGTGTGGGAAAAGAGTGTGAGCAGGCACTGAAAAGGTAATCTTGTATTTAATAAAAACAGAATCAACATCCTTCAGCGTGTTGCTGAAATTTATAATGTGAGCGCCAACGTTCATAACATGTCTTCTTTGTCTGACCTTGTTCACTCACACACACACACACACACACACACACACACACACACACACACACACACACACACACACACACAGCTCTTTCACCCAGAACAGGCTTCTCCGTGTATATAAAAGTCTATTCAGTCTCAACTAGGCCACAGCGTCACATGAGCAGTTAGTCACACCATAAATCACACCAGGTCTCTCTTTGGATTTCGGCAGCTATTTTCGGTTTGGGGTAAGTAGGGAAAAAAGAAAAAAAAAATGGGCTAAAGATGTGAAAGTATTCATGCTGTGGAAGACAAAAAAAAAAAAAAGAAGAAGAATTCTCATCGCGTTTATGAGGTGGCATTATGTGCGATGCGGGCTGCCTTCGCCTCGCGTTTTGCACACGTTCTATCAGCCCAGATAAAGAGAGGAAGGAGGAGAGAGAGAGAGAGAGAGAGAGAGAGAGCAAGGTGACACTACAAGCAACAAGAGTGTGGATAATGAAAACTAAACACCGTCCTTTTCCCTCATTCCTCCAGCCTCTGTCTTGCTTTCTCTTCTGCTCTGCGCCACTAGTTTGTCTGTATGCTCGTCGGGGGATTTGAATGGTGTGTGTGAGTGTGTGAGCGTGTGTGTACATGTGTGTGTGAGAACAGCAAAACAGCTGGTGCATCTTTTTTAAATTTTGATGAAAAAAAGTCAGCTCCGTTTTCTTCCCCGCAGATGGGAACGAGGAGAGAACATTTTGTGATTTCTTTGTAATGTTTTTTTTTTTTTTCTTTCTTTCTTGTGTGTGTGAATGTTTTGTGCCGCCGTGTGAGCTCGGCGAAAAAGAAGTGAAAAACAGCCCCAAAAAATACGGGTCGTCCTGATACGAATGAGACTATCCTCAGGTAAATCACATCGATCGGGCTGTTTGAAGTCGAGGAATCAATGAGCAGGTTGACAAAGGGGGTAACATTCGGTTAATTCTCTGAGTGATAGCGTAATCAGACTAAAAGGCCTCATTCGAGCCTTGTATTAAAATGCGATTCGCATCTGGATGTGTGGGCCAGATAATGAACAATCTAATCACCCCGGCAGACTTGCGCCCATTATTAGTGTGAATTTCTAAGCATTCTCGAGCTCTTGCATTCGGCCCACGTTGTCACTTCAGATCTCATTTTCCAGTTTGAATAACGCTGCCCGGTCCGACTCTAAATCCCCGCTTTGGTGTGTTTAGGTGGTCTGTATGGCCTGGATTAGGCTGCGCCTCTCCCTACGGCAGGAGTAATGCAGCCATGCTTCAGTTTATCGATGCTTCAACATCCTCGTGGTGTAAGAGCTTCGTCAAAATGAGCCAAAACACAAATTAAGTTGTTTTCCAAAAACAAGGTGGGTCGATTTTCTCAATCTAACAATTACCAGTGTTAATGGAACTCCTATTGAACAAAGTGTATGAATGTGAACGTCGCGGCATCTGGCTCCATAACAAACTCTCTATTTTAAAAAGTCACATTAAAGCGCCGGCTGATTGGAGCTGCCGAAGATTAGTTTGTTTACCAGACAAAAACAGTGTGCAGATTGTGCAGTCTTGCAGCTTTTATATTATTAATGTGATATCATCTTGATTCCAGCATTAAAACCGGCGTGTTAAAAGCTCCAGCTCTTTTCGGCATGCTGAGCTGCAGGATTCATGACTGCTGGCTGCAGCGGTGCACGCCACTGCGCTCCTCATCAAAACAAGGGCCGGTCTGGGAGAGCATCATTGCCTCGTATTTATTTGCGCAGCTTGTCTAAATAGACGAGCACCTTATCTCGCGTCTTACGTGCATATCTGGGACTTATCAGACTCGGGCCGAGGACCGGCTTTTGCGTCAGGTTCTTAAAGTAAATACAGAGCTTGGGAAGCTTCCCGTGCAGCGCTCCTTCCCCCCGGGAATAATTTATACCAGATCTCCAAGCTCGATATTGTGCAGAGTCTCCGTTTACTCATAAGAATCTGCCGAGTTGTAACAGGGAGAGGTTTGAGAGGTTTTAATGCTTCCTTCTCTGTCATTACAACTTAAAATTGGAAGATGTTTGACTTTTTCTTGCTTTTTGAGGCTGTTTTTTATTGATAAAGCTCAGAAAATAGCTGTGTCTTCAAGCCGTTAATAAAAATGCGTTGGGCCTCTCTGCACATCCAGTAAACATAAACATCTGAATTCCTCCACAATGTCAGCCTGTCAATAATTTGAGAAAGTTGCATTTTTCTGCACAAGCGATGAAAGTCAATAAAAATACAGATGCGACTTATTCAAGTTTCACTCGTCACTCTAATCCTCATCTGCAATATTGCACATTTCCTGAAAACAGAGTGTTGATCAGAGGGTTAATTGGATGCATAAATCACAAAAAGTGGAAAACGGAGACGCTGAAGTTCCAGGAGTTCTCCCAGGTAGTGACTTGGTGTGGCGGCACCCTGACGTCGAGTCTGTAATGAAGTGATGAGGGAGGATGATGCTCTATGCCGACGACACCCAGCTGTACGTGAGACAGCGAGTGACGCTCGTGGTGTAAATAACAAATTCCAACCAGAAAAGTGTGAGATGCTCTCAGGTTCCCGTCTTTCGTCTGACGGCGGATCGGCTGAAGGGGATTTTCATCCTCGTTTTGTCAGCGGTGTAATGAAACGATGTGTGTGTCGTTTTGCAGATGTGCTGGACAGCATGGCCAGATTCAGCACCCAGGGAGTCTTCAACTACAGCATGCTGACGTTGTCGGACCACGAGAGGGTTCTGTACGTAGGCGCTCGCGAGGCGCTGTTCGCCCTCGACCCGAATGACATCAGCAGACAGCTGCGACCACAGGTAACACACTCACACACACACCCACACACACACACTCACACACACAGAGATGTAAACACACTTTGAAGGCTTTCTCTGTCTTCCACCACAAAGAGTTTTTATTGATGTGGCCGTTCCCTCTGGTGGTGCGCCAGGTTAAGTCTTGATCCGGAGCGTTTGAGCCCTGGGTTTGAGTCCCGGTTGGATTCCCAGTGAGGGCTTCAAGCTAATTGGAGGAGTGTCCAGTACAGTCTGTAGAAAAGAAGAAGCCGAAAGGATCCCAACAAACTCCACTGAAGCTAGCAGAGGAGAAAAGAGGAAAAAGTCCCCTTCAGCAGACTCAACACTCGGGGGTTTGGGTCAGGGTCCACAAATGTTCCCAACCAATTTGTCTGTAATTTTATTGTTTAAACTTCAAAACAAAGATAGCGTAGCTTCAAACCTTTAATATACTGTGTTTAGCATAACCATAGCCTATGTTCAACCTGTAATTGGGAACTTGTGACATTTTACTGCAGTTTTTTAGCTGTTTTAATTGTTTCATTTAGCAACGTTAAGCAGTTCCAGCTGTGGAGGATGTTTCAGCCATTTTCACAGTTTTACCTATTTGAGCTGTTTTAACGCATTTTGCAGTTGTAGCCATCGAGACTGTTTAAGCTAGTTTTAGGCCCCGTTGACAAACTGAGAAAACAGACCTTTAGGTGGCCAAAAATATAAAACTGTCCATTTTTTGACACTCTGGAAAGATATAGGAAAACCAGCATCACTGAATAAGACCCCAAGCTTTCTCTCTCTCTTCCTTCAGAATCGATCAGGGTTAGCGTTCTAATAGCTGAAGCTTGAAACTCAAATTTTATCACTTTTTGTGGAACTATTAAAGAGGCGCGCAGCGTTAATGACGCGCTGTATAAATGTATGGTCATTCAATAAAGAAACGATCGTCAGTGTGTTCTTACCGGAGCATAAACTTAAAGGTCCTTTTTTCCCTTTTGTTTCTTTCTTTCTCCACGGTGACACATTAAAATGTATAAGTTCAGAATCGACACTGGAGGTTTTTCAAGAAAAATAATTCCCCGCTGATTAGCTCCCACTGTAAACACCCACACAGTCTGCAAGGCTTTTGTGAGAAAGCAACCGAATGAAATGATTTGCATGTAAGATCTAATATCGTCAGACTTGATGATGGACAGTTCAGGAACTGAAGGCGTCCGCCGCTCGGCTCGGTTACTGAGCACCGAGGAGATAAACGCACCATTCAAATACTTCATTTAAACACACCAAATTCAATTATGATATCAACTGTGATACAATTATTATGGGAACTTTTTTAAGCCTTTCAGAGGTTGGGCTTGGATAAGAAAACATAAAACCTAATCTCTGCTTCTGCCTCTCTCTCTCTTTTTTCGCTGCCTATTAACTTACAGGCTGACCTTTTCTTATTGTCTCTCTCTTTTTTATTTTCCTCTCGCTCAAGGGCGTTTGAAAACACATGCAAGCAAAAAAATACATTCCGAAGCATAATTTTAAAAAAAAAAAAGGAGCGCTTCATTGAAGAATAATAAAGTGGACCAGGTCAGGAAAGGCTTTTGTTGCTCTGGCCTGGTCGTTATTAAAATTTCTCGTAATATTATGCATGTGAAAAAAAAACTCAGAGAGAAAATATGGTGGTAATAATCATGAAAGTGAATTAAAAAAAATAGCCATCAATAAAATAAGCATACTGTTGCAATTTAAATTCATTGCAGCATAAAAGCTGAGCGGATGTTCTTTTGTGATTCCTGCTGAAATGCTTTCTCGTCTGCAGACGACGCATCGTGTCCAGCTGCTCTAGTTGTTCCACATGACTGTAGTTGATAAAAGTTTTAAGTAAGTCAACAGAAAGTATCAGCAGTGTTTCGATTCTTTTTTTTTTCCTATATTCAGTCACTTTGCTTTAAATCCTGGAGCTGAGCTCAGAAAATCAGCACAACGCGCCTCCTGAGCCCGAAAGTAGTTTTAATCTTCAGAGCGGTATAGCAAGCAACTTTAATCCTTGTTAATCAGAACAAAACATGTTTACAGTGTTTCAGCCTTCACGTGTCGGCGCTAAACGTTTGCTGGTGCTTCGCCAGATTATGACTTTATTTGTAAGATATTTATGTTATCTGTAGCTAAAAGCCTTCAACGGTAACGGCGAGCGCGAGCTGCCAGATGCTGAGATCATAACGTGTGCAGCGATCGGCGCCAATGTTTCACTTCTATCAGCTCAAACATATCCACTGTGGATGTGGGGGTGTGTGCTGGCACACACACACACACACACACACACACACACACCACACACACGCACTTGCACGTGTGTGTCTCGAACCGGTTTGTCTTTCTGGACTGCCTTGACTTGGTGCCGAGACGCCAGAACCTCCGGGACTCACTCTGGTTTCTTCCCTCGCTCCCTCAATAACTGGTCCGTGTTGCAATCGATGCGATTACAAGCAAGAGGCGTCGGAGGTGTGGCGAAGCAGCCCGCGGCGGTCTGACAATCTGATTTACCGCCGTAATGAGAGGTTATTAGAGGCGGACGCACACACACCGCCACGCCGAACGCCGCCGCTGGCTGTGTGACTGAGGGTTATGAGTGTTACAGTAATGATCAGGCCACCTGTTGCCGAGCCGTGTGGACGGAGCGAGCCGTCCCCTCCGCCGCCATCTGCCCGTCCCTCTCTCACCCCGCGTCTCTTTTGTTTCCTGGCTCTCTTCATCTCCTCGCCTCTTCGCCTCCCCTGGATCGTCTCTCGGCGTTCCGGCCTCCGGTAGCGTTTGAAGTGCTTTCCTCCTGCATTATTTAGCCGTGTTGTTTCCCCATGATGACTCTGGATTGCTTTTCATTATTTCATTCATTAATTTTCATTTGTGAATTTGCGACATCAATGCGCCGGCTCACCTTGTTTCCAAAGCGGCCCACTCCCACGCTCCCAGCTCCACACCACTTCGCTCCCAGGCTCCTCTCTGTTCTGCCAGCTCCGACCAGCACTTTAAGTTAACTTGCCTTGGTTGTGCTTGCATTAGAGCTAATAGCCAAAGCGTGGGCGGCATTACTGCTGCTGACGCAGTGGCAGATAAGGCTTCGGAGATTTGAACCACGTGACTTTTTCTTTCTTTCTTTCTTTTAGGGCCAGAGCCAAGTGCCATGTAATAACGCCGGGATCCATCCCAAAATAAATGTTTCCACTTCAGTTTCATCTATAACTGTACTCACTTTGGTGTCGCCGATTCGTCACGCAAAGTCTCCGCGACGTACGCGAAGACACTAATGTGAGGAGAAGTGAAGAATTTGCCCGAGAGCCGTGTCTTATTATTAGAGCGCTGCTTTAATGCGATGAAGAGGACACCTCCTTTGGCAGATGCATCTCGGTCGGCTATTAGTTATCGACGCCGAGAGCCGCCTCGAAGTGTTGACTCATAACGCTGCCACCTGATAAGATGTTCAGCATAATGCCTGATCTGCGTGCCGCAAATAAAGAGTGGGAGCTGTTAGGCGAGAGAACCAATCGGATGGGACAACAAAGAAACGGCGACAGTTGTGCATTTTTCTTCAGAAATCCGTGAGAGTGTTTATAAGAACCGTAGGTCCTTCGAGCCATCGATCTGAATGACCACACAATGGTTCAGTGGATGGATGGATGAATAATCCACATGATTACATCCCGCCCGGTGTTGCCTGTGCCATTTTTCTCCATCAGAAGTTGATCTCCGGTGAAAACCGAGCGTCTGATAAAGCCATTTTGATATTCAGCGGATGACGTCCGGAGGATTTCAGCTGGATAATTATCTTGAATTTTAAATGTGAGCTTGTTAATGCTCCTGTTTTGAATGTAATTGTGGGTCATTTTGGCTTCAAAATGAATGTTTTTTGGGGGTTTTCTCCCCCCGCTCTTTAAGAACATAAAAGGTCACTATCCTTATGCTCCACTAATGCGTTCCAAGCACATTTCCATCCACATGTGCATTATATGGCATTAACCTGTGTGATTGCAGTTGCTTTGAATGCAGTTGCTTAAATGGGTGTAATTCTGAATTTTGGGGCAGCTTTCAGCCAGTAATGACCGCTATAATTATTTCTAATGGTGTGGAAACGTCTCCGTAAACACACTTCATACTGTGCACTCAGAGCAGAGTTCACCCGTACGTTCCGCAGTCATTTAGGAGAACGAGCCCACTGTAAACACAGATAAAATCCCCCAGGTCATTGGTTAAACCAAGTGTGGATGTAAAAAGTGTAAAACAGTGTTGACTTTTGTGTAATATTTGCTCTGCGCCCTGCATGCTCCAGCCAGATTGCACCTCTTGCAGGATGAAAGCTTTTGGCTGCAGCAGCGCTGCTCTCAGTGCGTCTTTGATCCTTTAAACAATGCCGTAATCATCAGTTTTTTTTTTCTACTTCCTGGAGTAAAGACCTCACAGTTTCTTACCTCCCGACCACAGCTGGGAATGAACTCTGTGCAGCAGCTCTGCTCATCCACTGTCGCTACACCGCACCTTCACATCAGGACCAAACAGTCTGAATCTGAACCCCTGAAGGGATGAAATCACTCCGCGTTACAGACTTCCTGGATCTGTCGGCGTCTTTTTCCCCTCGTTACTGCAGCCGGTGGTCAAGAGTGCACGGCGGATCGGCTTAGTGAAGCAAAACGCCTCTAAGAAGGAGAGTGTGAAATGTTTCTCCAGACAAATGAGCTGATAACACTTTTATCAGGAAGTGTTTTCTTTTTATTCAGTGTGTTGTTTTTTTTTTTTTTAACAAGCCATTGGCTGGTTTACAAATGATGTGCCTGGCTGTGAGGAAATGAAAGTGTCTTGCTTGTCTGCGTTCAGTAGAGGATCCATTTCATCCTCTTCTCTTATCAACTGGGCACAACAAGAGAGAAGATCATATGTAATGACTCAGAAATGATATTTTCTCTCAATTTTAATGGAAGAAAAGTCAGATCAGAGCAACGTATTAAATTACATTTGATGCATTTATTTAAAAAAAAATATGTTCTTTTTCTGTTTGTAACTTGCTTTGCTTTCAATTTTAGCATTTTTTTTCTTTGTTTTTCACTAATTATTATAAAACCAATCAATTAGTAAGGGGAAATACTGCAATCTCAACATAAAGTCAAATTTAATGAAACCTTTAGGTGCAAAATACAGTAAAATGACACAAACACATCTCCTTATGAATGTTTTTACAAACTCACCCCGACAACATGACTTTGAATAAATAAATGCAGAAATAAATAAATGTTTTCTTTAAAGTTTTTCACATTTCCTTGGTGGTTTGGCCGGATTGGAGCCTCTTATGGGCCGGCTTTGGCCCACGGGCCTTACGTTTGACGCCCCTGCTCCGGTTTCTTCCTGTTTACTGGGAGTCCTTCTTTCTCTCAATAATCCTGGCTCATGTGGGATTCCTCTGTGTTCTGTGATTTGTTTCAATATAAACAATATATCATGTGGTTTTGCGAAACACACAGTGGGCAGCATCATTTCCTGCAGCTCATCTTCTCCATCTCCGTCTTCTCCGCAGATCGACTGGCCGGCTCCGCAGGACAAAAAGAGGGAGTGTGTCGCCAAAGGAAAGAACAACCAGGTAACGTGGACGTGCGCTCGGGAGCCCCGCGGGCCGCCCGGCGAGCCCGGCTGGCCGCTGGTTTCTAACAAAATGATTTCTGAGAGCAGGGAAACACATCTCACTCCGTTACTGTTCGTCAAGTTTTTTCTCCTTCTCTGAGCTGGAAACCATCCAGCCGCTGCATTAGCAGACAGTGAAACGCAGCTTCCAGGAAGACTTGGAATCAGCAGATTTTGCGGCGGTTCGATTCAGGATGTATGTTGTTCTCAGCGACAGGAAGTCGATGGAGGATTTGCTTCGAGGCGGGATGAGTTTGGCTGCTTTATAATTACATGTGCCAGAATAACACTTTAAATCTGAAGAATCGTGCTCCGTCCCTCTGTGCTTGTTTCCAGCGACTGGGCGCCTCTATCTCTGCAATACGATCTCAGCTTTTCCCTCGCGTACCGAGATTTAGATGCTTTTTATTGGTCATGTACCCTCAAAGCAGAAACTTGTTGCTGCAGCTCCAGAGGGATCGTTTGTGTGGCGGAATTAGAGGAACATTCACGTCCTCGCAGAGCGCTAGATTAGACGTTATGAAGCAATATGCTGTCTATCGAGCAGAACAGCTCGTCTGGCGCCGTCACGCAGTGTCTGGAAATGATTATTGGAGTTTGGAACTCCTCAAAGTAATTCACACACTTTTACATAATTTGCAGGAGCTAGCAGTGAAAAGAAAAATAATCGTCTTGCACGTTTTGGATCTCAGTCTGACAGTCCAGAGAGGATTATGCGTGCATCTTCTGGTGGAACATCATCGTGTTGTTCCAGCTGGTGTTAAAGTTGGGGGAAAAAAAAACTACAACGATGACTGCAGAAGACCATGTCAAACAATTACAAATTGTTTATAACAGGAGGAGATGACTGCTTGAATCATTATAAAAGGCTGTGGTTTCGGAAGATGAAGAAAAAAAATCTATTGATTTCCCGCTTTCCTTTCATTTCCGAAAAATCACATTGAAACGTGACAAATAATTGAGAAAATTGGCCACAATTTTGATGGCATTAATCATCAAAATAGGACAACGAGATCCCGGAGGGACCGTCTCATCTCTCTCATCTCGTCTCAGCACGAAATTGTTCCCTAAATATACAAATTTGCTTCTTGTAATGATCTGCAAATGATGTGCTGCAGTCGGAGAGACGCAATCACACAAAAAAAAAATGCAACAGATGTCATGAGGACGCTCCAGCTTTTCAAGTGTTTTATGATGATATTTAACAGAGGAGCACCTCTTTGTAATTTAGCGTCCTCCAGTTCTCGCCATCAGTTCGGGTACATTTGTAAACACGGGTAGCGGATCGGCCACAGCCAGCTTCCCGCTCCGCTCTCAGCGTCTCGCCGCTCAGCCTGCATCCTGTACATTTGCAAAGAAGCCTCGTTTAATATTTCATGGGAACACGCAGAGCTTTTTGGAAGTGGAGCTAAAACTTCCCTCAGCAGTAACTTTTAATGTGTTTTTATTTCTTCCAGAAGGAGGAAGGCTTCACATGAATGCAGCTGCAGCAGCTAAACTAGAATTATGTCCTTTATGATCTCTTTGAAACAGTTCAGTCACATTTCTATTTTACAAAACATGAAGAAGTTGAAGCTTTATTAAGAAAAATAACGTTATGCCATTTTCCAATAATACAAACTAGTGTGAAACATAGTGAAATGTCTGAACTGACCTTGTCTCTCAGTGTTGTTTTATGGTGTTTACACTTACTAAAGCAGGCGCAATCTCCAGTAGGCAAGTTAAAAAGAAAAATTGCATCAGTGAAAATATCACTTCCCATTGTTTCGCCGTCATTTTCATGCATTCCAAGGTCATTCTGAGGCTTCGGCCCCTTTTACGCGACGTTTCATCTGCAAGCGCAACGTTTCGTTTCAGAAAAGTTTCACGTTTACACGGACACGGTTTGAAAACGACGTCCGTTTCCATGACAGCAGCCGAAAAGCTCAAAAACATGTCATTTTCACGTCGGGTCCACACACTATGAACAAAACTGAGACTTGAGTTCCACCCTCCAGGAGGCCAGTTTTGGTCCTCAAGCCACATGTTTGACTCAAACCCTGAATTTTTTTTCACTGTGTGATAGGGAGTGCTAACCACTACTCCACCATGCCAACCTTTAAATAGTTGCTCTGCTCTAAAAAAAAAAAAAAGAAAAAGAGCTTAGTGACAAATGTTTCTGCAGCTGCCAGCATACGGCAGCAGAATGTTACTTACGCTGTAGAAATCAGAACACGGCGTTTACAGTGTCAGCCGTTAAATTAGGCGTAATTACTGGTCTTTTTGTGGAACGCTCTGGCTGCGGACCTGAAACGAGGCCCGTCGGTTTGACACATCCCTTTCCCGATTGTTGTCAGTGATGCAGAAGTTGTTAAATTGTATTTTAGAACAGCACATTGCTCGTATTACAGCCTTTCAGACAGCGATATTGTTTCCCCTCTGCAGTGGCAGCATCAACTGGATGCACTGAATTATTCATTCCTCCAGTTCCCGTCGTGTGGGAGCATCTGCTTCTATTTCCATTCAGGGAGCTTTGTTTTCCGTCGCAGCGCCGATATTAAAGGGTACTTTCCATCGAGCATCACTCCGTTAATTATCTGCGTTTCATTTGAACGGAGCTATCTGTCACTTTCTCGTTGGGTGTGAAGAGTGTGTTTCTGCATCACCTGCCGCTCAGACTGACTCATATCTACATCAGAGCAGAAGGCGGGCCAACATCTCACGTTCGTGAAAACATGATCTCGCCTCAAGGTTGCGGCGGGTTCCCCGGTGACTGAGGATTTAAACGAAGTCGCATTGAGGCATTAGCGTGAAGTGTGTGTGTGTGTGTGTGTGTGTGTGTGTGTGAGGTCCAGCCTAACGCTTCCCCCTCGCTTCCCGCAGACCGAGTGCTTCAACTACATCCGCTTCCTGCAGAGCTACAACCACACGCACCTCTACACGTGCGGCACCTTCGCCTTCCAGCCCAAATGCACCTATGTGGTAAGTTAGCATGTTTTTCCTCGACGGGCGGAGACTCAGAAAAACTTGTGTTGACAGGCGTCAACTTGAGAGATCTGACCCGAGGCGAAGACCGCCGTGTGGAAAAATAAAAATAAATGCGAGGGAAAACAAGTGTCTCACACCGGGCTGTGTGAAAGCTGGTGTGTATCCGTGTGTGTGTGTGTGTGTGTGTGTGTGAGAGACGCTGATGCGTTGGGACAACGAGGCAGGAGGTGAAGATATGGCTCTCGTAACGGACAGACAGTTCCTCCATGTGGGCTTTAATCCATCCTGACCGTGAACCACCTGTGCTCCTCACGTTGTCTGTGTGTGTCTTAATGTGTGTAAATGTGTGTGTGTGTGTGTGTGTGTTTGCAGAATGCAGATTATTTCACGCTCAACACTGCAGCCCTGGAAGACGGAAAGGGGAAGTGTCCCTACGACCCCGCCAAGGGGCACACCGGCCTCATCGTGGGTGAGCATCGCTGTGGCGTTGTGTGTTTCAGTGGATTTGTCAGCCGCGGTTTGGCTTCAAGTTTTTATGCTTTTATTAGAGGACAAAAAGGTAGCGATCCACTTCAGAATGATTTGAAAATGGTCAGTGATGCTTTATGCCTAAAATATTCTCACGTTAAGTTTCGTGAACCACACTGTTCAGACACTGTTCTGGTTCTGTTACGGTTTTCTGAGAACCAGAGCTTATGGAAACACTGAAGAACTCATTTTACAGTTATATGTTGAATAAAATGCCAGCATTGAAGTGTTTTCTCCTAGATTAAGAAGTTTTATTACCAGATATTCACTCATTTTACAACACGAGCAAATTATGTTAAATTACCTCTTAGATTCAAGTGGTTTAAAGTCTCATCTTCGGCTTTTTAATCAAAACACACTTGTATGTTACGGCTATATTTCTAGCTCATGCATGTTTTTTTTGTTGTTGTTTTTATGAGTTTGCATGTTTGAACGAAGGGGAGGATGTTTTTCTTCAGCCTTTTGGGTCTTTTTTCTCTTTCTCTCTCCTGCACAAAAACTTTACAATTCGTCTTTTCTACTTGGTAATTATTTGTGTGAATAAAAAAGAAAAGAACCATTAGAATGAGAAACGGCGGCGGGCCGCTCTGCTGCAGCTCGGTTCTCGCAGGACCGCCGTTCTACCACCAGTGTTTTGTGCAAACAGAAGCGCTGGTGTACATGACTGGAAGAATAACACAATTAAAATGCAGGTTTCTGAAAAGCCTCGCTGCCATCAAAAGGTAATTTTATTCCAGAAAGAACGATGAGCTCTTTGTTGAAAAACCGCTGACATTTACTGGCGGAAAACACGGAGTCAGCCGCTGTTGTGTCTGTCGGCTGGAGTCGACCGAAGAGTTGAGGGCCGTAAAAGAATCGTAAAATCTCCGTGGAATCTGCTGCTGCTGCTCCTGCAGGATTTGTTTGTGTGCTGAGAGACGGCGAGTCTGATTTCACCTCCTCGTGGACGGCCTGGACGGATCCGGCCTGTGGGGCCCCGTCTTTTGTGCGTCCCCTCTGAGCCGCCGGCGCCGTGCGACCGCCGGCTCTTAATGCTGCGTTTTGTCGCCGCAGATAAAGAGCTGTACTCGGCGACGCTCAACAACTTCCTGGGTACGGAGCCAGTCATCCTGAGGAACCTGGGCCAGCAGCACTACAGCATGAAGAGCGAATACTTGCCCGCCTGGCTCAATGGTGAGTGAAGGGGGGGGACATGGGAACCGCCGGGAAGAAAAGAGGCGGGTGGCCTGCCAGCGAGAGCACTGGGACGGCGGGAGTCGTGTGAAAAGAGCAAGTGACACCAGAAAATGCCTGTTTCTTTTCCTTTTCTTTGTAGCTGTCGGGCTTTTGTAGGTAGTTTAGTCTGCAATTACGTGACTGTGAAAAGATGACTGAAGACCCTGTTTAGCAGTACCGTCACACCTGCCAGTAATATAACAAAATTAGTGGTTTTCCGTATGATGAAGCCCCGGATGTCGTAGCTTTCCAGGAGAGTAATGAGATATGTGATCAATGATCCCATTAACATCACTGATCAGAACGTTTCATTAAGAATAAACGACCTGAGAGACACGTTCACGACTTTAGGTGAGCTCCCTCATGTACAGATGTGTGAACAAGGAAGGGGCGGGGCGTCAGGAGGTCGTGAGGTCAAGGCCCATATTTTATGATTTCAGGGTTCAGGGTTATAGATGAAAGCTGAGCGCAGGTGTAATGACCAGCAACAAAGCAAATTTGACCTGCTGTCAATGTAAAAAACCCTCAGTGTAATAACTTACCAGTAAGATATTTGATCCATCAACTCATTCAGCAGCAAACCCATGCTGTTGTTGTGGAACCTGGAAGAAAAGCTGCAACATGCACTGGCAGAAAGAACATGCAAACTCCATGTAGAAACTATAATATCCTGAACCTAGACTCTATTCTGGGATTTTCTATTTAATTTGCACCTAAAACATATAGTTCCAGTATTTATTTCCTCCTTTTTCCCTTCTGAGGAGCGGCTGTGTCGATAGCTCAGCCGACCATCAGGGCGTCCAGACCAGCCGAGCCCACAAGTCTGAGATGTCGCTCGAGCACGCTCGCTGGTTCTGAAACAGACGTGCGCACGCCGCTCCTGAAGCGCAGCGCTGGCGTGGATGACAGCGGGAGCTGGCAGGGGTGTGTGACCTATTTAGAGTGTCAAATGCTAATGAAAACGTCAATCAAATCCGGAGCAAGCCACCTCCAATTTAGATTGGAATTCCAGAAATACACAACAATGAAGAAGCTCTCCAGCACGGCTGAAGAGGGTTTTAATCAAACCTGTGTTTGTGGTTGCAGAAGGCTGCGGCGTGAACGTTTATAGAGAAATACCGTCTCTTTTATATTCCTGTTTGAACTGCATCAGTTCAATTTTAAGAGCTTTTCTTCCCCCCTAGATGCTGTGATACCGACAAATTAAATATGTATTCAAATTAAAAATACTCAGTGGAGGTTGATAACGCTGGCTTCTCTTTTAGCAGGATTTCATTAAAAGAACAGGAGCCAGAAACATGCCAGAGAACAAGAGAAACAGAAATGATTGGTAGGAAATGAAGCTCGGGCCTTGGCTACGGCAGAAGATCGTTATCGCTCCTCTTTTTTTCTCTCTTTTATTTTTTTTTTTTTTTTTTGAGACTGGGGAGGCAGGGAGATGAGTGAGGCACTTGCGGAGAAATGAAGGGTAGAAAAGAGGATGAAGTCACAGCAGGAGAAATGGGTGATGAGAGAACAGACATTAAGATTGGTGATGAAAAGATAAAAATGAGCGGTGAGGGGAATGGAGACGGAGGGAGGAGGAGGGAGGGACATACAGATGAGCCCCACTCCTGGACCGATACGTCTGTTTATTATTCAGGCCGCTGCGTAGCACTTATTTAAAAACCGGACCTGCCGCGGAGCTCGTGTCACCTTAATTTCAGCCGTTTTTTGACCGGCTCTAAAAGCATTTAATTGGCCTGGGTTTTAGCGGAGATTTGTTGTGTCTCACGGAGGCTTAAAGTGCTGCTTCAGAGGCTTATATCCTGGAAAGGACCGTCCATCTGGGGAGCCACGAGTCCTCCTAATAGGAAAAAAAAAAAAACTTATTCATAAAACCGATTGAATTTAAAGCCCCCAGCAGTCAGAAAAATGTCTGTTTAAAAACATATCATTCACAAACTAATGAGGACTGGATGCTGAAAGACAGCGGCGACTTGAAGAAGTGAAAAAAAAAAAAAAATACACAAAATGGGCCACTAATAGGGAGCATGGGAGAGACATGACTGGAGAAGACAGGAGTGATGACAGCAAATAGACAAAGAGGCGAGAAGGGCCGGCAGGGAACGAGATGGAGGCGTCAAACCTGTGTGTGTGTGTGTGTGTGTGTGTGTGTGTGTGTGTGTGTGTGTGCAGAGCCAGACTTCGTGGGCTCGGCCCTGGTGAGGGAGAGCGGCGGCAGCAAAGACGGAGACGACGACAAGATCTACTTCTTCTTCAGCGAGCGAGCGCTGGAGCTGGACTGCGACACGGAGCTGACGGTGGCCCGCGTGGCTCGCGTCTGCAAGGTACCGGGCGGCGGGCGGGGGCGGAGCTACACCCTGCACCCACAGGCCGACCGACGCGTGCTCGTTTCCAATCGAAACCAGTCCCGGATTCAAACAGGATCTGACTCCCACCGCCCGGCGGCTGCAGACACCCGCTAACGAGAAAAGCACAAATTCAAACGGGAAGCGATGATGAGTGCAGAGGGACGATCTCCACATAAAAATCATAGTTTGGTGCACACTTGGCTGGAAATCACCTGTTTTCTGTTTTCTCCAGCTGTTTTGACAGCTGCCTCTGAGCACTTAATAAAGCGGGACGGCGCTCGCTCGCCGCTGCGGGCTTTCAGCGGGAGATGGCCATACAAGGAAGCAGCTGCCGGGGCCGTTCGCAGCGACACAACCAGAGAAAATATTTATGAATTTAAAGCTGATGAAGAACTCTGGGAATAACCTTGATGCCACGGTATTTTTAGGCCAAAACCCAACAACACTTGTGCCTCTTTTTAACTGGATTTGCTTGTCGGGGATAAGAAAAGCTGCCAAACCGGAGAGCAAACCCAACTTTGTAGATACCTAACATGGGAACCGCGGTGCTTTTAATTCTTCAAAGGACTCAGAAAGATCGGCGGTGCTCGGATTATTTTAAGGACTTATTGTTGGCACTGAAGTCCAATCTCAAACTAATTTAAATTAAGCTGCTTTGCTCTGTTTATCTGTCATGAAAAATGCAGTATACAATATTCTCCAGGTTTTTTTTAATTAAAGAACAAGAAAAAGTTTTTAAAAAAATCCCCTTTTCATCCACTTGTGGTCTGGAGGACGATGGATCGCGTCTACCAGCGATCACAGTAAACACACAGGGAGAAAATGCAAACTGAGCCCTGGAGTCCTGTTGTTCGGCGGGGAATGAAAAGCTGTGTTTCCACTCATCCTGATCCAGAACAACGAGAAAAACCAAACTTTTGCCCCGTCCTCAGTTTACTAACAATGCTTTAATTGGAGACAATCACAATGACATAGATCAATTTGGTAATTAATGCATTCATTTGCTTAATTAATGGCCTCATTAGGTCGGCTGATTGAGTTTGAGACGTGGCGGTTATTAAGACGCAGGCTCTTCTTGCTGTGCAGTCGCGCTCGATGCCGCGGCTGATGTTTTATTTTGCACCATTCGGGTGACCTTTCATTTAACGCGGCCAGATTTCGGTGCGGCGCCACACTTACTTATGCCACCATATAATCTCTGCAACCTTTAAGCTGAGCAAACCGGCGACGCTGCAGTCGGGCCGTTAATAGTCTGTGGAGATGTGTGTAATTAGATGCACAATATATGCACTGGTTTATGGGAAGTGGCCTTTAATGTCTGCACAGTGATGAACAATAAAGCCCTTTGAATGAAATTAGAAACAGATGCTCTCACATGATGTGTACTACAGCCATGAATAATTCAGCTCGTTCTGCTGATATTGCTGCTGCAGCAGAAGCTGAATGCCCATGTTCCAGTCCTGTAATATGAACATTTGCATTTTTTAATTCAAACCTCTTTTTTTAATGCAGCTTTCCCAATCACTAAGGATAATAGGAATGAGGAAAATCGAGCCGATTCGACTCTTTTGAGCACACAGAGTAATATAGTGAAGAACTTTTTTCAATACATAAGCCGAGTTCGTTGCATAATATGATTAAAGATTCAAACAGAAGTCACAAACAATGTAAAGCCTTCAGTAACACGCCTGTGTTCAGTGTGTGTGTGTGTGTGTGTGTCCTGCAGACTGTGCCAGTCCATTAGGCCCATTAAAAAGACACTCATCTCCGAACACTGCGCAGGACGCCTCGCTGTCGTCTTACTGTCGCTGCCTGTTTGTCCTGACTCCTGGCTTAGCGCGAACTCTGCAGCAGTAACCCATAAATACCAGTCGATATCGGCCGAACCCCGGCGGCCTCTCAGGGAACATAAAGACAGACGGGAGGCAGCGAGCTGACCTGCCATCCGTCGCCGGAATTAGATTCTCTCATTTGAGTCCATCGAAGTGAGCCACCTGTTCATCTGTACGCTGTCATGTTATACAGGCGTCGGACGCGCAGATGTCAGAGGAAATTCGAAGTGGAGATTTTGCTCCTTTAAGAGGAAACCTGTCATGTCAGGCACAAAAACACACACAGCAGTAGGATTCGTTCTGCTGGATCTCACGAGGTTTGCTGCACATGTTCACATGTGCAGTGTGATATAAAGGAAAGAGGGAAAATAAAAGATAAAGGTTAGCATTTAGTTGTCATTCTCTCTTTGACATTGAAAAAGAGAGATGGAATCAAAACCTTGGGTAAACACTTGGTATATTCTTCAAAGTAACCTTCTACTTTGCAGAAAACAATACATGACATGTGGAATAATTGTGTTTCGTCTTTTTTGTCAGCTCAAAACTTATCAGAGACTTTGAAAATGTGTCAGACAAAAGCAGCACTCCATCCTGCTGCAACAATACACAACTTCTGAGACCTGGCCTGTCGTTCATCTGCGAAAACAAAGCAGTGACTCACGGAAAAAGACACGAGCGCCTTCGGAATCATGGAGAATGCTTCAGAAAGGACCAGCAGGGAGGACTTATCAGTCCTGTGATGGGCTTTTGCCACATTCACATACATTTCAAACAAAACTCAGTCCAAGTCCACACTTCCTCTGCCAACATACAGCAATGAGTGCCTGTAATTTGGCACCAGCCTCATTTCCCTGCAGGCAGCCGCTGCGCCTGAAGCTACGGATCATGTAGAGAAACCCTCAGTCCGTCTGACGTGCCGCTCGCCGCTCTCCTGCAGGGCGACCTGGGCGGCACCCGGACGCTGCAGAAGAAGTGGACGACCTTCCTGAAGGCGCGGCTGGAGTGCTCCCTGCCCGAGCGCCACGTCTCCTTCAACAACCTGCGGGCCGTCTTCACGCTGCCGGGCCAGGACTGGCGAGGGACCACCTTCTACGGGATCTTCCACGCTCAGTGGTGAGTCAGAGACGCACACACACACCATCTGCTGTCAGTTTGCCAACATGTCAGAAAATGGATCCTGTTATTAAAAGCTGGGTCAGCCAGTCTCTCAGACGTGATCGCTCCAATTATCAGCTCCCGCTGATGAAGGATTTACTGCACAAACTCTGCCTTTATATCACTGACTGACAGTAATGTGAGTGACTCAAGTGTGCTCGATTAGTTTTGATTGCTTTGATCAAAGATTAAATATCTCCTGGATTTAATGTGGTTTCGGCTGAAAGTGGAGCTTTTTGCTCCTCAGAATCGGGACGATTTAATCAATTTGCATGAATTGAAATGAAAGTCAAAGAAGTATTCACTAATAAAGATCAGCAAATATTACATTTTGTCATTGAACTGTTGATATTAAACTCTCCAGCTTTAATGTTGCTTCTTCTTTTTCACTGATGACAGAAGTTAATTAAACTTGTTGGTTCGACATTGCTGTGAATCAGGCCGGTGAGCGTATTAATCAGCCTTCTCAATAAACTAATAACGTTAAATGAAAAACAGTTATTATTTTTCAGCGTTCCGTTTCAGCACCTGTATTTCTGGTGAATCGTTACTCTTCCCTTTCAAGTCCTTCACTCATCAAAAGTTTTGCCAACTCTGCAAGAAAAGACACTCAGAAAAAGCAAACAGTTGTTTTCAGCCGCTGGTGGATGATTTCAGATGGAATCAAAGGTTCCTGATGCTTTTTCATCTGGAGAGACTACAGAGAAAAGCAATTACGAGAGCGATGATTGAACTCCAAGCTAATAATAATTAGCAGCGTGGCGACAAAAGTCATTAAGTTTGGATCAGTCGCTGCGGCGGTGTCGCCGGCGGACGGCAGAGCGGCGTGGGTCGGACCGCTGTGTAACTGTAATGAGTTACTTATCGTGGCGGCGAGAGCGGCGAGGGCAGGCGGGTGTCGAAGACGCTCTGTCTCCAGGCGCTGCACTTTGATGCGAGCCTTTTGTGCTCCTCAATGAGATATCATATCACAACCCGGAGCCGCTTTGAACTTCCAGCTTTGTTTCTTCATTCGGAGTTCCTCCTGCCACTGGGAGGAAAAAGAAAGAGCCTAATCCCTCTTCTCTGCGCGGCTCGCTGGGGATTCCTTAAAACCCCTTGGCTTCGATTGAGATAACATTAAGATAATTGGACATTATGTAAATGCCGTGCGAGCCGTAACGTGACTGACGGGTCTGGCTTTAAAACTTGCGCTGGTGATGAAGTTCACCTTGTGAGACCTGCTGCCCCGCTGTACTGCTCTCACATGTTGTGGATTTGAAAAACACACGGCCCTCTATTTCTTTCCTCCTTACGGCTCTGGAAAAACACGTTTCAAGCACAAGGACAGCCTGTAATTTATTTTGAGGTGAATTTAGAACAACCTCCAAGTGGAAGTCTTGTTCTTTAACTATTCATCATGATATCAAGTCCGTATTGATGGGAACAGGCGTGGTAATCAAATGTAAGTGTGAGACGGCGAGGTTCGACTCCGTGTGCTGGGATCATATATCAACAGCCAATTTCAGTCCCAACTGGGCCTGAAATTGTGGTGAAATAATAAAA
The DNA here is from genome assembly GCF_902148845.1 of Salarias fasciatus. Classification (NCBI taxonomy): domain Eukaryota; kingdom Metazoa; phylum Chordata; class Actinopteri; order Blenniiformes; family Blenniidae; genus Salarias; species Salarias fasciatus. The sequence goes on along the minus strand of NC_043756.1, from coordinate 3,656,097 downwards.
AATAAGATTCCCTACACCTCCGACCTCACCATTAAATGAAAAGCATTTCCTGAGTCTTAGCCGCCAGCTGATTTATTTCCCGGCCCCTGAAGGGGGGGACGGTGGGGGGGGGGGGGCATTACCTGTACGTCTCCAGGGAGCATGGAGCTCATCTCATGGTTGCAGCTCGCCCAATAAAGCAGCTATTATTTATATACAGCAGTATGTTGACACTAAAATAGTGGCGGCAAGCCGGTTTCACAGTGAATCGTGGCGTTCTAATCTAGAAGTAGATGAATGGAACTGAGGGCCTGTTTACACAACAACGCTCGCTTTCAGGTGGAAACGCACAACCTTCGTTGCATTTCGGGGATGTGTTCACGTGTTTCTTCACCATTAACGGAGTCGCCGCCGCTGCATCGATGTGACGTGTGACTGATGTTTGTACTGGGCTTTATTTCACACACTCCATCCTGTTTAGTGTATCTGACACACACGCTGTGAGTGACGGGTAATCCGCCTCCCGGGTTCACGCCGCCGCACGCCGCTGAGTCTCCCGCCTCGCTGCCGTGTTTCAGGGGCGACGTGGACGTGTCGGCCGTCTGCCAGTACCAGGTCGGCGACGTGAAGAAGGTGTTTGAGGGCTCCTATAAAGAGTACCGAGAGGCGTCGCAGCGGTGGGGGCGCTACACCGGCACCGTGCCGAGCCCGCGGCCCGGATCGGTAAGAACACACACTTTCCTCGCTGATACATGGAGATACGCTGCATCGGCTCGCAGCTTGTTTAATCGATTACTGCACCAAACTTCAGTTTTTGTTGCCTTAATGTGTATAGGGGGATATAATTTATTCATCGTATTCTACAAAGTCTGCTCCTCGTCTCCGAGAGAGGGACATGGCGGGACGGAGGAAGGATCGCATCAAACAAGGGGAAAGCAGTGATGTGGAGTAGCTTGGTGGTGCAAACAGTGAAATCTGGCACGACACGACAAGCCGAGGATGAAATGATTGAGGAGGAGAGAAAAGGCAGCAGGGGAAGGGGTGTAACGGCAGGCGGAGGTGGGAGAGAGACCGGGGTAGAGGAGGGAAGAGAGGGAAGTCGTGTCGGAGCCAGCCAGCCATGCCAGCCAGCTGCAGCTAAGAAGTTTCCCCCTCTTCTCTTTTCTCCTTCCTGGCTCCCTCCCGCTCCTCCTCGTCCTTTCCTTGCTTCATTCCCCCCCCCCTCCGTCTCCCCGTCCTCTTCTCCCGACCGCAGTGTATCACTAAATCGGACAGGGAGAGCGGCTACAACAGCTCGCTGCAGCTGCCCGACGCCACGCTCAACTTCGCCAAGAAGCACCCGCTGATGGAGGACAAAGCTCTGGCTCGCCCCCTGCTGCTCACCAAGGGCGTCAACTTCACACGGCTGGCGGTGGATCGGGTCAACGCCCTGGACCAGCGGGCGTACAACATGCTCTTCATCGGCACGGGTACGGATTACAGGAGCTGTTGGCAAAAACACGGCTGGTTTGATCCAAAGAACTAAAAAAAAACTCAGGAAAGATAAAGTCAAACTCAGGACTTTGACTCTTTTCTGACCTTTCATTGAAGTTTAGCTTCGGGGGTTTATTATAGTTAAAATTCCATATTGTCATTTTATAATATTCAATAAGATTATAGGTGCGTTCAGACATGGCGGCTCACCGGGTGAAGGCCGGACCGTCGGTGCTGGGATCGGATCCTGGATGCGGCAGAACGAGTTTAATGAGATTAAAAACTCTGTGGCGCGAGTTGGAACGAGTTGCTGTTAAACAGACACTTGGCATTTTAAAAAAAGATGGATGGAGTGGTAAAACAGCGCCATAATAACCTTTAAATTTCAATTTCAGAGTTTTTTCTTTGTTGAGGCTCAGAATATACGTGAAGGAAATATTTATATTTTTCATAAAAACCAAATAATTACTTCCAAAAATGTCCCATTTTTACAGTCACTAAAGGGAAATGTTTACTATTGACGCTAGTTTTCGTTTTAGAATCTGTGAATCTACTATATTGTTTATAGTTTCTACTAATTCCACCTTCTGTGCTTTCCAGTATTAACACACACTCAGATGTTTCACCTGCAACTGCGGCTCCCATGAGATGCACTAACATGCAGTGAATACTTCATATTTTAATTGTTTATTTTCATCTGCTAGTCAAAGAGATTGTATCAAAATCATTTAGGCCCTAAGGCTGAATCTAATATCCCTGAATTATATATATTTATTTTTGTTTTGTTTGAAAATGAACTCACTAAATGGATTAAATGAGCTTTTTCTCATTAATGCAGATGAAGACCCTCTCCTAAGTGAATACATTACAGCTCACGGAGGCTTATGTAACACGTTCTGTTGGCGTTAGAGAGGAGGCCGTCCACCTCCAGCCCATGTGTGCAGTTTTTCTGCACATTACTCTCTTCGAAGTGGCTGCACGCCGCATTTGCTGAAGAGATCGGAGCTCACGGGCCGCGGCAGCAGACAGGGACAGGCAGCGGCATTAGCCGCGGTGGCACTAAAACAACGTGCCATCTGGCCGCACTTCGGCTGGGTTTCAATTAACAGGTTGATTTGCATGCTGAGATCAATCTTCATGCATCAAAGGAAATGTCTGCGTCTGCAAGACTTAATTAATCTGCAGTCGATGGCCATCGGGCACCGTGCGCAGGTGTCCTGTTTTTTGGCACGTGGCAGAAATCGCTGCTCCCTCCCGGAGTCTTAATCCCGAAAAACACAGATCTGAGAGTGGATTGCCGGGACGGGGAATCTGAATGCGGTCCGCCTCATGAATGAAGAGAGACTGGGCTACTTACCATTCTCATCACTGCGCAGCGACTTGGGCAACAGTGACAGCGTGACAACAGCAGACTCGAGGCTTTCTCTGCTGGCAAACAGGGGAGGCCTGATCCCGACACACACGTGGACACGCCAACACACACACACACGCACACGCACGCACGCGCGCACGGCTGACACTCTGAGATTTGCACGCTCCCGGAGCCAAGTGCAGTCATCCCCGCTCGCCGTGCTCCGCTGCAGAAACTCAACGGGGGCCTTTGGCAGACGTGCTCTCGTGGTGCCAATTGGGCTGCCGGCTTGATTAGCTATTAGCTGCAGCGCAGCGACTGCTGATGTGAAAACACAGAGCCAGCCAGGGCTTGTCAGGACTGCTTCTCTTTTTTTTTTTTTTTTTTTCCCGGAAAACGAACGGGCTTTAGGATTGAGGGATTAGCCGACACCGCTCCCTGACACCGTGTGATGATATGCCTGCTGCTTGCTACGCCTGGATGTGTGTGTGTGTGTGTGTGCGCGCGTGTGTGTGTGTGTGCTTGCTTGCATGTGCTACCTGCTCCAGATCTCCCCCTTGGCTACTGGGTTAGCTTTTCATATTATCCGTGACAGTTTCTTAATCGAGAGGACCACACCAGAAAGCTGGTGTCAGCAGGTGACTCCATTCCCGCCGCAGACTCGTGCACATCAAGGTCGCCCCGCCAGCTGTGCCCAAACCGCCTCCGTCACGGGGGACCCAGACTGGTTCACAATGCCCTACATGAAAGGAGCGCATGATCTCCTCTTCTGTCTCCTCCAGCTTCAGCTCCCAACACGCCATTAAAAAAAGCTCCTCGGTGTCACTGGAACCCAGAGGAAGCAGCGGCCAAGTTCTTCGGCGTAGTTGGAGTTTGCTTTATGTAGAGATTGAGAGAACATAGAAAAGTTTAAATTTAAAGGTCATTATGGGATTATCTTACCGATCCTGGGCCCCTGTGTGGTGAAAGTGAACCGTTGTTAAAGCCAGTATTGAAGCTTGACTCCCTGCTCTGTGTAAACCCGGTGCAGGTTATTCAAAAATGAAGAAAACACTTTGGAAAGAAACTTTTCCCCCTTTTGAAATTCACCTTTAAATAGTATTCATCCGGCTCAGTGACTCAGCTGGATGTTTTGGTTACACAAGTTGCCTTGTTGTGCTCATTCAGTATCTCTCTCCCACCATGCAACACCATTTTTTTTCCAGCTGTCATAAAAAGTTTTTCAAATTGAGGCTGATGACAGTTTCAGACAACCTAATGACGCTGGAGCTCAGCGCGTTTGTTATTTTTTTCCTGTGACCTCAAGCTTAAATATCTGCGTAGAGCACTCTCTTCTCATCTTTGACAGATCCTTTTATTCCCACCGCCCGAGTTTGCGCAGCTTTAATTAAGAAATTAAATAAAGCTGCATTGGCTGCCTCCAGCCTCGTGGCCTTGCTATTTGCATGCTGGCTCGCCGGCGTGACTCAGTGGAGCCACCAAATGCGATTAAATTTATTAGTTCTGTTTCACCTGTGCTTTTCCTGCTGTGACAAGTTAAAAAAAAATCAAGCATTAAACCCTGAAAGTGCTTTTGCTTTAGGTTAATTTTGGACAAGCTGATAAGCTTAGCGAAGCATAACATGAACTTGGAGCAGCTGAGGGAAACGCCATGTTTTTGTCAGGTAATAAAGTTTGAATTGAGAAAGTGTTTAAAGTTGAGGGGAGAAAAAAAAAATCAGTGTCTGCATCAGTGCTTAAAGGGTCATCGTGAAAAACGTAAGGAGTTAGCCTGCTATTAGAGGAAAAACATGATTGGGTGATTGGATTTTCCCAAGTTTGTCCATTTAACATCTCAGCAGTGTGTGAAAGAATCATCAATCCTGAAACGACCTCCTCGTGTCGACCTCCGACTGACCAGCAATACGTTCACGCATGCAAACAGCAACTTGATCCTACAGCTATGGCCTGATAGTCAGCAACTGGAGTGTAAGAGACACGAAACGAGCAGCAGGAAAAGCTGTTTTTGTGCATTAGTGGAAAAGATTTGGCAAATTCCTGATGCATTTACCTTAAAAATGTAACATCAAAGAGTGAAATTAACATCCTCAGAAGCATTAAAGTCGTGTTTATGAAGCGAGTCCTGCACAGTCGCAGGTGTGCATTCCTGAGGATACCGGGTCATTATTCACATTTAAGTGAGGCGCCGTGCAGTCACAGGTGTCTGTGCGCTCATCACTGCCGTCTGAATGGACCAGCATGCAGTCACGAATGCACCGCATATCATTAGGAGACAAACAAATCTTGCGCGCTGTCACCGGTGGCGTTCGGAAACCTTTCTAATGTATTTAAATGAGCTGCTCGCCTGTCAGAGGTGTGTGTTTATTGGCTGTTTTGTAACAGGATTCAACTTTGTGCTGAAACCATCAGTTTGAAAATATATGTTGGGATACCATGAAATATTAATGAATCCCCCGAGGGACGGAGGACTGTCTGCTGCGCCGAACTGAGCTTGAAGATTGGGGGGAAGAGGGATGGAAATGAAGTCACTCAGTCCTTCCTTCTGTGTGTGCTGCAGCGGAGGGCTGGCTGCAGAGGGTGGTGATCCTGGGCGCCGAGGCCCACGTGATCGAGGAAATCCAACTGTTTGACACGCCGCAGCCGGTGGACAGTCTCACCATCTCCCACGCCAAGGTAAGAACACTCAGTACAGGCATGTCCAGCTGGGAGGGGTTTGTTAAATCAGCCGTCAGGATTCCTGTTATTTTTGGGCACTAAAGTTTGTCTCAATGAAAAATTATAAGTTATAAACCCTTGTTTCTTGCGGCTTGGCCTATTTAAGATCTCCAGCACATGCATGTAGAAAATGTGAGCACTCTGAACAAAACACATGTTCTGTCATCCTGGAATCAAAGGAAGGTCCACTGCCACCACTTCCCTTCAATATCCATCACTTTTAAGGAAGTGCATCGTTAAAAGCAGTACGCTGGCTTGCTTCGCACTTCACACAGCCGCCGTTCTGTTTTCACTTTGAGAGAGAAAAGTTGGCCATCAGGTGATGTTTCCTCCCGTGAAGCACTCCTCTCAGCTCACCGGTGTGTCGAATCACTCCAGCGTCCATTTAGAGCACTTCACTCCAATCTGGCTCTAAGCAGGATTTGATTTAGCGCAAAAAGGCTGCATTAAACGTCTGGGACGTCAGCGGAGTCGTTGCTGTCTGCACCTTTGTTAGAAACACGCCGACAGACGAGATTCAATCCGGCGAACTGAAGCAGAAGTGATTTTAATAAGACGAAAGCAGCTCTTCTCTTTTCACCTAATTATTGGAGCTGGAGCGTCCTGCTTTTCCCATGATGGCCCCGCCATGCATATTACCACCGCGGACTGCAGGATGAGTTGTTTTCTTTTTTTGTAATCTTTTCAAGAGATGAGAAATCTTAATGGCCTCTCATGGGGAAAAGTGTAAAAACTTTCTTTGATGTTGTGAAGCGCTCCTGTCTGGCCGGCGCCTCGAACACGCCGCCGTGCTTCGTCTCGTTTTGTTCCTTCAGAGCGCCGTTTCCAAGTGATTTCGCTCTCCTTTCCGTCATACCGCTTCTTCGTTGGTATTCAGTAATTGCAGCGATGCCTTGTCTTCTGTTGATCTGTTAATGCTCCTTTTCGTTGTCAAACACTAACGATCACAGACGTATTGACAGAAGACAGGCGGCCGGCGCGCTGCCTTGCTCGCCGTCTTGCCTCGGAGCAGCTGTTTTTATCAACCCTGCCCTTTTTTTTTTTTTTTTTCCGAGATCAAGTGTCACCTCATGAATCTTAAACTCTCCCCAAGATAACAGTAATTACAATCCTTCACCGCGGCAGGGAATTGAACCCGTGCCCCCGTTGTTTTGGCGGCGTCTCGGCCCTGTCAGCCCAGCCTGCGAGCCGCCGCCGCCGCCGCCGGTGGTGGCGTCCCCGTGGCTCTGAAGTGGCATGTCCGCCGATCGATGCGGTTTTGACGGGGCGTCCCCGGCTCCAGAGCCCAGCGCTTATCTCATTAATGCTGGCTTAGCTGCACCCAGACGTTTTATAACAGCTTTCTGCGAAAAGAGCGCAAACTGGATTGGATTGGAAAGGGGGTCGGGGGTGAATGTTATTGTAATTGAGAGTGATTATCCCATTATCTCCTCTAACCCCGGACCGAGTCCCTCTCTCTCTCCCTCCCCGTGTTTATCTTCCGTCTTCTGTTTCGTCTCTGCCTGGTCTCTGTGTCTGGATCTGTTCTTCGTCCTCACCCCGCTCGCTCCTTCTCCCTCTGCAGAAGTATTTGTACATCGGCTCTCGCTCCGAGGTTCTCCAGCTGCCCTTGGCCAACTGCAGCCGCTATCAGTCCCAGCCGGACTGCCTGCTGGCCCGGGACCCCTACTGCGCCTGGGACAGCGAGGGCCGGGCCTGCGTCCGCATCGACCTCCACCGGGGGTGAGAGCCGCTCCGCTCCGCCCGCCCTCAGGGATTCCTCCACACCTCAGCACAGGATCCCTGATATTGATTTTATGAAGGATGCTGAGTTTATCCAAGCGTCCGAAGATAATCCGCAGCTGTGAAGTCAGCGTGCCGTTCACGTGATGGGATTGGTTGAGAACGATAAAATCGAGCACGTATCACCACTTGTGACCTCTCCGCTGGTCAAATAATCACATAATGACCTTTAAGTTTCAACTTTAAAGTTTTTCTCTGTCGTGGAACAGAGCCTATGTGAGGATAAGCCTCTTGCGGGCCGGTTTCAGCCCACGAACCTTATGTTTGACGCCCCTGTGTTCAATACTTCCTTCATAATTTAGCACACATGTTTGAAGAATAAACTGTTAACTTGTGTCCTTTTGTTAAAAGACAAATTAAACTTGACGCCCGGCAGCTGCTCTGATGCTAAAGCTCAGAGCAAAAGGATGTTTGATTGACCTTTTCTGCACAGACAGGCTTTTTTTTTTTGTCACTGCACTGTTAAAATTAATCCTCTATAATCAGTTGTTTTCATGTTTTGTGGCGGTTCAGCTGATCTTTGTGAGAGTTAGCTGCTGCATCCAGACCTGGTGGGTGGAGATGCGTCTCTGCTCTGAGCTCACCGTGTCTCCTGCCTCTCCTCTCCAGGTCCACCGCCTCGCTCTCACAGGACCTCATGCTGGAGAGGTTCAGCCGGGGAAAAGCCAAGTTTGACAAACCGGTGTCCATCCCCAGCCCCGGTGAGTATGGGGGGGCACGCCTCACTAGTGGCCCCTTGTGGGAAGTGACTGACAGTGCAGGAGGAAGGCAGTGACAGGGTGAGGGGAATGGACTTGCTGGACTTGGTGAATATATTTGGAATGAGCTGAATAAATTGAATTAAGCAGAAGCGAGGCAGCGAGGGCAGAATGTGAATGGGATTTATTACGGGTGACATTCAACCCCCCCGCCTCCTGCTCTTCCTCTGCAGAGCACTCCCGTTTGAGGAACATAACCGTGGTGGTGGGCTCCGACATGGTGCTGCCCTGCCAGCTCGTCTCCAACCTGGCTCAGCCCTGCTGGGTCCTCAACGACCGCGAGCTCCAGCTGGGGGACCCGGAGGCGGGGGGGCCGCGCTTCGACCGCACCCTCAAAGCCCTCGTCATCCCCGAGGCCGGCCAGATGCAGGCGGGCCGCTACGTCTGCTACTCCGAGGAGCAAGGCGTGAAGTTCCAGACGGAGCGCTACCAGGTGGCGGTGGTGGCGAGCGCGCCGGTCTTCATGGAGGCCCGGGCCCCCGACAGCAGCATGGGGCTGTTCTGGGTGCTGGTCATCACCCTGGGGGCCGCCTGCCTGCTGCTCCTCGTGGCGGCGCTCTACCTGCGCCGGCGGCTGAAGCTGGCGCTGGGGAAGGGAGCCGACATGAAGCCTCTGGAGAGCACGCTGGTCTACCCCATCACCCTCCCCAAGGAGCCGCCCACCTTCGTGCCCAGCAAGATGCCCAGCGACGAGGACCGCTTCTGGGAGACAGGCGCCAACTACTACTACTCGGACGGCTCGCTGAAGATCGTTCCCGGCCACGCCCTGGGGCCCAGCAGCGTCAGCAGCACGGCGTCGCCCAGCGCCATCCCCGGCCAGCCCATCCACTCCCCCAGCCGGCTCAGCCTCACCAACATCCGCGGCTCCGGTAGCAACGGCTACATCCGCCTCAACCTGAGCTCGGCCGGGGAGGAGAGGGCTAGCGGGGCCGGCGCTGGGGGCGGCGGGCTGGGGGGCCTCGGCATGGGCGTGGGCGGGAACGACTACTCCAGCCCCTTCAAGGAGGAGCTGAGACGCACCCTGCAGCAGCGGAGCGTCCTGCCCGACGCCAACCCCGAGGAGTCGTCGGTGTAGCCGGCCCCGCCCCCGCCTCGATTCCCCGAGTTGGAAAAAACAAAACAACCAACCTACCTCCCTCCTTTTGAGGACGCCTCTGCTCTCTCTCCCTCTCTCCCTCCCTCTCTCTCTCTCTCTCTCTCTCTCTCATTCTGCCAATGCCTGTTTGGCTCACTGTAGACATCTATAGCACACAGCATGTTAAACACACACACACACACACACACACACACACACACACCGTGCACTCCTGTAATTATTGTGTTTGGGCAACATGCAGTCATGATTGTGACTTTCTTTGCTTCCACTGTGCAATGGCCACTTGTGTAAATTGTGTATTTAAAACGGACGAACGGAACGGAAAAATCACACAAATGGTGTTATATATTTTCAGAAGGGCACATTTCTTTTTTTTTCCGGAGTGGACCAAGTGAGGCTTTTAGCGTCTGCGCTGAAACGAGTTGACACACGACAAGGGCAACTAACTGGAAATATTGAACTGATTCTTTGTCCTCTCTGTTCCTTTGAGACTTTTTCAGCTTACTGCACTTAAAAACTGGGAGCCCGTCTTCCCTTTTTTTTTTTCTTCTTTTTTTTTTAATTTTCTACTTGTGAGCCAAGAGTGTGAGAGCGGTATAAAAAGACTAATTAATCTCCACGCACGACGACAATCATGTCCCCATAGCAGGAGCGTTCTGTGCGGGACGGAGAGAGAGAGAGAGAGAGAGAGAGAGAGACAAAGAGAGAGAGGAAATTAAATGGAAAATGAAGTGAACTGGAGTGAAAAACGCAAAGGGGGGGCTTTTGAATGAAGGACAATCTCTCAAGACTTTCTGTGCTCAGTTTGTATTTTTTGGCCCCCGTGTTGTATTTACCCCTGGAGAAAGCCTTCCATCCCCTCCGCTTTCATTCTGATGTGACGGTTGCTTTGAATTAAGACATTTTCTTGTTGTTCTTTTCCCGTCTCACGGACTACAGCAGTGTTCAAGTCGCCGCCGGCGGACTAATGTCTCCTCTCTGTGAATGACGATGAGCGGCGCCGTTCGCTCGGCGACCTTCAGGACCGGCGCACTACACCTGCTCTCCGCAGGACAGCGTTTCCAGCCACAGGGTGGAACAGAGACGTGCTTTTTGGGTTGGACATTTTTTCAGGCCATGTTGCATTCAGCCCCGCGCGGCCGGACAGTAATTGCACACTCGATTCCCAAATCGAAGTTGACATGAAGACATTAGGCATGGAGAATGTAGTCGAACCGTCACTGTTGCGACCGCCGTGGATGTCTCAATAAGTGCTTTATATTTCATGTGTTTGGTGAGGGTGGTGACTTTTTACTGCCAAGTGGAAACTGACCCTCACACGTACACACCAGGTCCTCTGAATCCCAACAGTCCCGGACTGCAGTGTGTTTGTGATCCCCAGGAACCCCCCCCCCCCCCCCCCCCTCCCCACCCCCAAACAGCCCTCCCTTTTACCGATGCCCAGAGACTGACCCCGGGCTACTGTGGACTTACTCCAGAGGAAGATCACTGTAAAGCAACGACCACGCCACACACAGTGTTGAAGGCAGACCGGGTGATTACTGCTGCGCTGACAAAACTTCTGGCTTCAGGCGAGAGGCAGCCGAGAACCAGTGAAAAGGTATTGTTCCACCTAATTAAATTCATGCAAACAGATTTAAGCAAACTCCTAACCTTAAAACGATTTCCAATTTAGATTTCTGGCTCTTAGTGCCGCTCAGGCGTAGTGGTGCGAATTATTTTGTGTATTTATTCAGCTCCTCTGGCACTGGCTTTGCTGTGCAAATTACTTAAAAAGGAACAACTCAACGTTTTAGGGAATCGACTTGTTTACTTTTCGTGTTAAAATAGATGAGATGATTGATACCATTAATAACATAGACGTGTGTGTGTGTGTGTGGGGTTAATGGTATCTTCAGTTCCATCAACTAGATTAACACACAGTAATGCTCAGTACAGAGCGCTCACAGTGTTATGCTCGGTGTTGATAGCTGGATTTGGACTGGTTTGGGGATCGAACCAGTGGTTCAGCATCAAGATCAAAATCGGGGGTACAGCTGACTTTCTCCTGCCCTGAGATTATAGAAATAACAAAAAAAGACCCAAGCAGGACTTTGATTTGTTGCTCTTGTGGCGCGGTGGCCCTGCTGTCTGTATCCAGACAGTCGCCTGTTTATGGACCGGCAGGAGGTTTTGTTGGTGAAAGTAAAAGCCGCCGCTTGTCCCGATCCTGATCCCCTCCACTGTGAGCACCTAAAGCCAGACAGAGTGGCTTCCTGCTGCTCCCTCAGTCTGAGTTAAAAGCGGCACAAGACCCGGCGCTGCTCTCGTGACATTTCTTTTCAAAGACCGCCGTTTCTTCCTTCTCTCTTTGCTCATCTTGATGCGTCAACACAAACTATACCAAGGCGCCAGCTTCATATTTATTACGCAGACTTCGGACGATGCTTTCAGTCTTATTTGAAAATGCAGATCAGTTTTATTTCACATCATCATTCTTGCATCACCATGTGTGCAGATTTCACGTGAAGACGTATAGGAGGAGAGAGCATTAGCATAGCGTAGCGCTCATCGCATCATAAATAGAAAACATTGCGTTATCAAGCCTCGGCACTGGAAGCTAATGTAGTCCTGCCTTCTAACCAGACAATCAAGTCACCATGACATTTAGTTCAGATGTTAATTTTCTCTTTACCTTGGTTCTCCAGCAATATATTTCACAGAAGCCCCGTCAGCCGCCGCGGATGCTAAACATGGTAAATATCCTGTAACAAATCAGCCGAGCATCCCCGTGTCACATTAGCATTGTGACTGCGACCCTGCACAGGCGCGTTTCCATGCGAACGTGGCTGTGAGTGTGGACTCGCGGCCCTATTATATGGTAATGAGTATTCCGCGGCGGCGCACGGCTCCCTCATCAAAGCTGTCCTTGTGCACTCTTTTATGAAACTCTTGAGGGGGGCAGGTGCATCTCGCATAAAAAGCTACTTTCCTGGCGGAAGATAAGAAAAGAGTCCGCACACAGCCCCGAGCTCCGGACGCCAGCGTTTTATTAAAAAGAAAATGTTTCGGTGTGACGAGCGTCGAAATGAGTCGACCCCAGAAAGACCTCCGTCGGACTGAAACATCTGTTTAATAACAGCGCTCTGCCAGGAAGATTTAGAGAACACCGGCTCTGCTCATATCGGTCTCCTCCCCTGCTCTGACAGATATAACCACAAAATAAATACGCTTCCTGCTCGCGCTCATACGTCCTCATCTATTATTTACATCGTGCTCCTTTCATCCAAATAGACTGAGAAGCATCAAGACGGAGACACTCGGTTCTTAAACAGGTCAATCTGCCTAAACTGTGATGTTTAACGGTGATGCAACCACGTCCTGAAAAACATAACCCACTTTCTGATCCGGTTTCAGCCCAACTTTGCGCTGTGTGAGAGAGCGGGAAAGTCATGCTGTGGAAAAAACTTCTGCTAACTTTACGTAACGTTTGTCCTCTTTCTGTGCTTCGTCCATCAGGGGTGGCTTTTATTTTTGGGACGAGTCTGTCGGGGAGCAGAGGAGCACAGCGAGAAGGAAGGGAGAGGACAAAAATACTTTGTTTTTTTCTCCCCCACTGTGTACAGAGTGCCGAGAGAGATGTAGAATATCAAAAAGTTCCCGGGCTTGAGGAAGTAGAGTCAGCCGCCGGCGCTCCATCCCAGTGTTGCATGATCCTCTGCAAGTGGAGTGTTCATCTTTGATATGATCATCCTCGTAACAAGTGCATCGTTTTGATCCGTCACTTTTGGACTTTTACAGACGCTGACATTGTGCAACACTGATGATCTCTTTGAGAAAAAAAAAAAAAAAAGTAAATAAATTACACTAAATGTGTCTGACTTTACGGCTCCAGAGTTGTACAGGAATTCATGGCTGCATCTTCAACATGTTTACTTTTTCTGTGCCTCTCCACCGTTTCGGACAAGCCAAAGCAGACTGCAGTTGCTTTTGTTCTTCTTGAAATACCCAAAATTAATTTCGTTTGATTCAGGATCGATATTTGAGTCCCGGCAGTCCGTCCACTTTGCCGCGTCGAGCTGATGTCTGCAAACTTTCCGCATATGTTAAATTCTTCCCTCAAGCCAAAACAGTGAAATGAAAAGTGGAGGCTGATTGAGCTCCCGCTGGTTTCCTGAACCCACTTCTTTCTCTCCTCAACATGAATGATTGAATCATGAACCAAAAGACTTCTTTAAAGGTTAGCACACCAAGAAAAACCAAACCCCCCCCCTGCTTCCAGCAGGTCAATGAGAAGAATGTGTCGGTGTGTTAACGCCGACTCTCCTGAAGCAGAAACCACATCAGCTCTTTACACTGGTACTTGGTTATGTCTTAATGCTTTCTCTCTTATAATTGGCCTTTTGTTTCACTGTAACATGTTGCAAAAACTAAAAACCATTAAGAATTACAGGGCAGGCCTCAACTTTGAAGAAGTGCATGTTTATTGTACTTTTTGTGCATTTCTTCGGTTTTCTTAGTGTTTTCTTTCTTTTCACACGATGCTTTCAGTTCTGTTCTTTTATTATTTGTATTATTTTGATAATCGCCCCTGTTTTTGTTGTTTTTTGGTTTTGTTGTGTTTTTTTTTTTTGCCCCATTTTTTGCCTGTCTGTTACTGGTCTTAATATGTTTGTTTTTAAAGTATGTTAAGTAACTTATTTCACTTGTACAAACATGTTGATATTTATTATCATTGTACATATGTCCTTATTTTTTATATGTGTATATATACACAAATAAAAATAGAAATATACTTGAGTTGTGTGAGTTTGTTTGAGTGAGATTTGCACACAAAAGTGACACGCAAACATCGTTTAACGTGTTCATTTTCTGTACATGAATGCATGAATGCAACTACGACGGTGTCCATTATCTGAGTTTGCAAAAACGGGGAAAAAGACTTGAAAGACAGATTTTAACAGCGAAAGAGAGATTCTGTGATTGGTTGCATGCTGGGAATTGGAGGGTCTCTGGAGAAATGGTGCCAGACTTTCTGTTCAGGCGCCTCGTACAGCCCTGTCAGCTTTTGTGCGAAGAAGCACATTTGGAAAATGTTCCATTTATTGAACTCTTTGGACCAAATCTGATATGGAGAAGTGAGGTTTCTTCAGAAAATCCTCTCTAATTTTGGCACAAACCTGTCCAGTCTTTCCTCTCACTCCTTTATCATGCGTGTTTTAAGAAACTCACTGGGGCGTTATGTTGTTGCTTATGCTGTTTCACTCTGTGGGTATTTCTGTCATCTGCTGCACATTTCTGGTCTCACTGTTGTGTTAACAACTCCTAAAAGCAAAGTACTTATATTCCTTCCCTTAGTAGGAGTGTAAAGACCTTGTGGCAGAGAAAAGATGAACTGGTAAAAGCAACAACTCAGCTTCTTTGTTGAAGTAGTAAAAATGAAGATTCTGGAAGACAAATACGCTCAAATAATCCCTCATGTTATTGATACACGATGGCTTTTTTTAGGGCATTGTAAATCTTATTTTGTGGTTGTGTGGGCACACAAGAACACCATCAACAAAAGATCAGTGGCTAAAGATGGTAGAATAAATCTAAAGGTAGCACACGGCCCAAGAGCAATGACTGGGAAAAAACAGGAAATGAAAGAGGACAGTACTGGTTTATGAACCGATGAGCAGCGCATGAACCGTCTTTAAGGCTAGTTTAACGTGAAGCCGTGAAAAATTTGTTTTCCACGAAAAAGATTTGAGTTGGAACTAAAGATGCTCTCCTGCATGGATAGAGCAGCTTAAACGTGAGCAACGGCACGGCTCAAGATTCAACTTCTATTCAAGTTTAAAGTGAGGATTTTTGCTTTTCTACTAATAAATAGCCTTGATGCACTTAACATGAATCATTTAGAATTTCATTTAAATTGTGTTTTTTAATGACACACAAGCAGGAAGTCTAATTGATTCCTCTGTCATTCATCACCTTCTGCAGCTTCACTCTGGATAAATGAGACATTATTAAAAATGTGAGGAGGAAATCTAAACAGTCATGAATAATCAAACATCAATATTTAAAAATCTAGCAACAAAGGCAGGAGAGATGTTACCTGCGACCTTCGATGCAATGTGATTAAAATATCCATTAAAACAGCATTCGACAGCAGAATCGTCTGTATATTGATTTAATGTGACTAAACTAAAGGAAACTGAAGATTTTTCTCTCTGGAAAACAAGGTTACATTTTGGAGTGGAGTTCATGCACTCATGTGGCTGTTTCACCTTTTGATTGTGTGGAGGAGTTTCACGCTCTCAGCCGGTACGGCGGCGGCAGCGGCAGCAGCAGCAGAGGCGTGCAGCGCCTCGCCTGGTGTCGACAGAGGGAAGGCACATGCTTCATGTGGTTGGCAGTCCCAGCTGTGGAGAGCGGATCGCGGCTGCATCTGATCTCAGTGTACTCAGCTGCACCGCAGACTCCCCAAACCTCACAGAAGGAGGACCTGTGTGTGTGTGTGTGTGTGTGTGTGTGTGTGTGTGTGTGTGTGTGTGTGTGTGTGTGTGTGTGTGTGTGTGTGTGTGTGTGTTTGAGACTGCCAGTGAGTGGGAAGGGTTTACTGAGCTTTTCAGACCACAGTTGACCCACCTGTTCAGGCTTAAAGTTTTGTTTGAGCTAACAGAACCTCCCTGAAAATCATTTTAATGCACTTTGAATTATGGTAATTTATGGTTGAATGCATTTTTATTGTTGCCTTTATGATGGTCGGATTGATTTGAGCTTTCAGCTTCTAATCAACCGTCCAGCCAATTCCAGTTCACCCGGGGCAAAGGGAGGGTACACCCTGGACGGATGCACGGGGAAAACATGCACTCAGACCCAAACAAGGGATTTCTTCCCCCTTCCTTCTGTGTTGATATAGAGTGCTTCCCACAACAAGACTATAATTACTTCATTTTGAACTGAAGTTTAAACAAAATGTTATATGAGAAGACAAAACAACTACAGAAATGTTCCAAAAGAAGTAGGTAGAAGTGAAAACGTATTACTTTTTCACTTAAGTCAAAGTCAAAGTGAGCTTTGTTGTCAATTCTGCTGTACAAGACACACAGTGGAATTGGAATTTTGTCTTGTTTGATCTGCCACAGCGTAGATAAATATCAGTAAGAATAAAAAAATACAGGATATCGACAAAATATATCACCCAGTATTGAATAAAAATAAGGAATTAAAGAATATAGGCAGAGAAAGAGATTTTAAAATAGAAGTTAAAACACTGAAATGTGTAATGTACCCCTGAAGTGTGCAATATGGGCTATTTGTATTCCCGTGCATATTTCAAAAGCAGGCAAAGTGGGCAGTGCACAGTAGTGGTTGGAGCTCATATAGTGAGAATGCCATATATTTAAATCTGGGTTACTTCCTACACGCCAAAAACATTCATGTGAGGCTGATTGATGCCCATAAATTGCAGGTTTTTCCCTTGTTTGCCTTGTGATGGACTGGCAGTCTGTACAGGGTGTTCCCACATCTGTCAATGGCTGTCAAAGAATAGTGCTTTGAATGTAGACGCCTTACTGTATTTAAAGTAAAATAAAATGAATGCCTGCATTTCATGACGCGATCACATGTGGTTGAAAGAAAGTGAAACTCGTTTTGAGTGCTTTGTTCTCCTGAATGCAAATGTGACGAGAACAGCTTAAACTATTTAACAGCAGCGCTTGAGCACAAACTTTATAACACTGAATTGAATAGAAATACTTTATTAATCCCAGAGGGGGATTCTTTAATTGAGTGACAGCTTAATATTGTGAGTGTGCCATGGCAAAGTGCACATTGAAAAAAGGTTAAATAGCATGACACAAAATACTAAAACATTCAAGCACACCTAAGGTTTTATTCTAAAATATATAAAGTTCTTATCCTGGCTAATCTTCAAAATATTTTTCATGATATTGATTTCAGGGACTTATATGTTATATAAAGCACATTTCCTCTGAAGAAGAATAAAAACAACCACATAGACCTCAGATGTAATATCTAAACAGGAGCATATAAACAATAGGCACACTCCCATTCATTACATTATCTTGTGAATTTTTTGAAGGGATAATATGCATCAAGTGCAAAGCTTCTTGAAAACATGTCCTCGGGAGGTATAGTATCATAAATAGATAATCAATAATAAATATGCCTTAAAATAAATATTTTTTGTAGCACTGAAAAAAATGGACGCAGTACACTAAATTTTTTTGGGGAAAAGAGGAACTTAAAGCTTCCCAGGGAACACTTAAATTGATTGATTTCATTTATTTAAGCCAATAAATGTACATTTTAAATATATCAATGGTTTTAGTTTCTTCTTAGTGCGTGTGCGCGCGCGGTCATGTGATATGACGTCTGACAATTCTATTGGCCAATTTATATTAAATGAGATCCGGTCGCCCCACGCGCATACACACACGGAAGTTAGTTACTCGCGGTGAACCAGCTATGTGGTTTTATTAACCGCAACTTTAAATCAGGCGATCATTTCGATCGTGATATTTTGAAAAGTGTTGCATGTAGCAGATCGTTTGTGGTTGTTTTGTAACTGTTCCTAACGGACTTGTCGGAGTTTGTCGCGGAGGGATCCACACGCCGCTCGACGGTTCTTGGAGCGGAGGGAGATTTGAAAGTGTTGTTCTTTTGAGCGTTGATAATCTTCCGTGTTTTGCACATGTGTCAGCGATAGACGCGTTTTTATTATTTATTTTATTTCCACACGGTAAGTGTTTCAACTTATTGTCACAGTGCTTTTATAAATATTGACTGTTTACTGCCGTTACAGCAGACGTCCCGTGTGAGGAAGTGGGGGTCACCACATACTGGTTAGTAGTAGTGCTAACTAGCTAGACTCCGGCCTTACTGTTAACCTGCTGACGGGCAGGTTAACAGTAACGGGCAGCTTGTGGTTAGCCTTTATTAAATTAACACATGTAATACAAGCTTTTCGTGGCATTACAGACTGAATAGAAACGTGGGATCCTGTTACATACACGCTTGTTATTGCTACGTTATGTTAAAGCATAAAAGCATACAGTACATGCGCCTGAGTTGTTTTCTGTCTCCAGTTATGTAAACACTTTGCTTCTCGTGCTTCTCTGGATGCAGATGGCAGCAGAAAAGCTGGACCTCGTTGGCCCTGATGTGGATCAACAGGAGAAAACGCTCCCCCCCTCGGAGGAGGAGGACACCCCCCTCGTCTCAGATGAACCTTCAGCCCCCCTGGATTTCTCCGAGCTCACACCTCTTCAGTTTGGCATCTCTGTGCAGAGTTTCTCCCCGAAGTTATCTTCAAACTGCAAAGGTGAGAAGAAGACAGAATATTATCTGCTGCCTCAAAACACCTTCAGAAAAAGTATTTACCTGCTCAGTCACTCGAGGTGGATCGGATGAGACGTGAAGCAGAACGAGCATGAATGAGATTTTAAGTGTTCTCTGCACAGTGATACTTAGTATTAAACTCGCTTATGCATATTCATACAGTGCTGCACTGCGGTATTATTACATGTAGGTGAGCCTGACTTCGAGGCTTTTAGTCATAAACTCACAAGTGTCTGATTTTGCTCCCAGCAGGACTAGCAACACATCAGCAGTAGGTGTAAATAAGGTTTCAGCTTCATGTCACTGAAGACTGCAGGGTAGTAGAGGTTACTTTCGCAGGCAAACACATGCATGCTTTTGGATGAGGGCTGTCTCCTTTTCTTTTTCCCTCCAAGTTTTGAATATTCACTGGAACAGGGTGCCCTATTCACCTAAATCACCAAACAGAAGTCACGTGTCATGTGGTGTTTTACTACGAAAATGGAGGACAGAGGTGAGCACAGCTGTAATGAGCAGACAGATATCAAAACAGAGAAGGGATGTGTGGAGGTATTTTAGGTTCCACACTGTGGACGTAAAGTTATAATGAAGATACAGCTCTGTTACTCACTATCAGCTCACCTGCAAATACAAGAAATGAATTTGGCTTGCCTGTCAGTTCTTAAAGAAGTGACAGCTTAATTCTTTCTGTACTGTAGAAGATCCTACATACACACACACACACACACATACACAGGGAGAACATTTCAACATTGTGTTGATCTGGGAATGTTCTTGCTGTGATGTGGTTGCTAATCACTCCCTCACTTTGTGAACTCCAACCTCAGAAATGAACATATAGTCAAACTAAAACCTCTCTTATGAGCTGTGTGAAGGGAACATGACGGCAGACTTGTTGAATTTAATCTTGTGATTTAATAACAGTTATGAAAAAGGTTATACCTCCATGCTCGATGTAGTGGTAAGAAGGAGGATTATTGTCATTATTCAGCTTTTCTCCTGTAAACAAGTGTAATTAATTACTAGTGTAACAGTGTCACAGAAAAATGTCAAATGCATTCATGCCATCAGTTCAATATACATTTATTTTTATGACTGAGAAATGTTGGCAGTGTGTGGTGCGGATAAGTGCCTGATGAATCTATTTGAGATTAATATGCCTTCATAAAAAGCCTGATTTAGAAATGTACTCAGTCATAGCTCGCTTAGCTGAATTATGCCATCATGGATGCCAGGCTGTTGCTCTTGTATTTTTCCCTTCTGAAGGCACTTAGTGGTTCTGCCCATGGCCTCGCCTCGAGGGTTCAGCATGATCAGTGGCGGTGTTTTTCTACAATCTGAAACCACTTGCAATCTAAATTTTTGCAGGAAAAACACATCCAATCCATGTACGGGTGACATTTTCCAAAGGATTCATGTTTCCATTTGCACCTTTTCATGTCTTAAATTGCTTAACTTTTTTTTTTTCAATTCAAATTTTCTACGCTGAACAGAGATGCTAATTGTAATATTTTGCTCCTCCGGTGTGACTGAGGCAGAATTCCTCTCTCTCTCTCTCTCTATTCCTCAAGATAAGTCTCTTCTAGCACAAATTAAAGCAAGGAGGAGATCCAACATCGGAGCCCGGGGCTCCCCAGAGACAAACTCTCTCATCCGGTTCATGGCACAACAGAGGATGAAGACTCCCCCAGCTTCCCGGACTCCAGAGGTGAGCAGCTCCCCGTGGCATCCCTGTCACATCGCATCGGAGCACCAGGCTGTGCTCACTTTGCCCTTTTGCTTTGGTCTTTGTGATGAGAAGCCAGGCTGGCACACATCTCAGGTTTGGTGTGTGACTGTACAGCATGATGCCTCTGCCTGTATTTATCAGCTACACTGTCATTCTACTGCTCTTCTGAGATCTCCTGGAATTACACACAGTGTGTCTGAAGTCTCAGTTAAAATGAAGTTTTTAGAGCATTTGAAATCTATTTAAATAAGAAAGAAATAATGTTGAGTTGGACTGTTTTGTAATATTCATCCCAAAGCTGTAATTTGCCTCGTGTTAACCGTGCCCCCAGTAACCCGTGACCTGAGGGCGGGCCGGCCATCATATCCGGCTCGTACAACACGTGTAGTGCACAATTGCCATCACAGCTAAATTGTTGAGCGCCGTGCAGCTGCAATCAGGCTGAGTAGCACACTCAAGAAGTGTTAATATCAGCAGCGGCCTAATGCATCAACATTAGCTTAATGCAGCATCGGAGGCGAGCTGAACACACAGTGCCGGAGCTCCTCCTGCAGCAGAGCCGTTTGAGTGACAGAAGGACTTCCTCAGTGGCGAATGGTGTTAAATACAGCTGTGTTTTGTACGAGGGATTACTGTGGCACTGAAGAGCTTGGCAGTCGGCCACATGTGACTGATTAAAGCAGGAACACTACATTAAAACACACTCCAACTCATGTGTCAAAGTATTAGCCTGCGCTAGGTACCATCTATTATGTGAGGGGAAATAATTTAAGTGTACAGACAGCCATCAGCTCAGCTTCTCTCATCTTCATCCGTGAATGGTGTGGTGAGAAATTACTTCATCAGAAACGTACTTACTGAAGGATGGTTGTATTTATGGATTCAGTCCGGTCAAACAGTGCCGTGACAACCTTTGAATTCAAACTTTAAAGTTTTCCTTTGAGGTGGTGCAGAGTATTGGTGATGAGAATGAAGGGATTTTCACAAAGCCAAACTGTTTAACCAGTAAAATTTCAAATAGAACTCCACATATTATGCATGTTTTTGCAAACTTAATCTGACAGCATGACTTTGAGGCTAGTTTGATAGCAGAGAGGAGCTCGCTTTGATCGCATCACTGATATCTCAGCTCAGGTCTCAGTGTCATGTTGTGTTCGCTACTCTGAAGAAATTTGTTAAAAATGATGTTTTCTTTTAATTTTTTTGCAATTTGCTGGGCTGGATTGGAGCTTCTTGCAGGCCAATTTGAAAAGTCTAAATCAGGGGTTTGATGATATTTATTATTAACCCTCTTTTATTATCATGTCACTACTGACAGGATTTGTCATGTGTAATTCTCTTAATGTAACCCAGCTTTGAGGTCTGCAGAATTGGAAAAACTACCAAAAAAAGCAGAGAAACGGAGATTTGTTCCCATATGATACTCATTACAATTCCCCTGACGACTTTCTCAGTTTGACTCCAATCGCAGGCACAATTTAGTCATTTCTGAAAACTCGCTCATTGCACATTTTTGACAATTCGACAGCCATAAAATCAGAATAATTCTCGTTAATCCGGTGGTAAAATTGTTAAGGATGCCTTTCTTTTGACACGGCTTGACTCTTTGTGACTTCTCGCTAATGAAAAGCACACAGCATGATCTCTTTTCAGACATGCAATATTTAACGTTTCCGCTTTGTTAAGCAGTTTGAAGTGAGGTTTTTGTCATTTAATCGCAGGTGACTTTTGCATCGACGTCTCTTTTGAGTATCTTCAGATATTCTCAGGCAGTTTTGGCATCCAGCGCTCGGTGCATCGCAGTACACGAAGTTGCATGTAATGTATGTTAAGCTGTTAAGCCGCCTGGTTATCTTGTCTTTGGCGCAACGAGGGAGCAGCCCGTCTGATCTCCTGTATAATTATCCAACTTGTGTTATTACTCCCCCATAAAATCCAAAACAATCAGGATTCTTTTCCTGCTTGTGAAATGTGTCGCTATTTGTTTAAACTATTCATAAAGATGTGACTACTTTCATTTGGGGAAAGCGTCGAGTCCTGTTGAATAAATGACGAGGCGTGAATTGTACTCACAAAACAGGCTTTGAAAGATCAATGTGGAGAAAAAGGTCAAACTGTGTGAAAGTGTAATGATGCTTAAATCTTTTTTTTTTTTTTTCTTGTCTTCTTCCGGCTGCCATGTTAAATGGCCATTAACATAGTCCAGCGCATCGCTGCTCTTTTTATCAGAGTATAGTAAGAGCCAATGAAGAAGTCATTACAGGGACACATAACTCAATATTTAATTATCAAACACTCGCACCGTGGAGGTCACAGGGGTTGATATTAGCGGTTAACATCTCATCTGTGCAAATGTCGGCAGCAGTCGAATGAAAGGTAAGGAAGTCTGTGTTTTGACAGAGTATTTCTCTGTTTTTGGGGCTGTGTTTGTTCCGCACACACTCCGAGACTCCTTATTGTGGAATTAATAGATTGAAGTATCGTCATCGCTGCGGCTCATCCCACAAATGCATGTCCCTTATTAAATGTGACACCATTTAAAACCTTCTCTTGCTTACTGGAGCCTGATAGTGAAAGAGCCAGTGGGGCACAAGGGGCGGGCGCTAAAAACTCTGAGCCAATGACGTGGCTGTGTCTGATGTGTCCAGGATGGAAAGTGTGGTGAATTTAAAAAAAACACACTGATCATAAAATTAACAGAGCTGTTCAGTATGTTGCAAAAGTGGATGAAGAAGTTTTTGTGGACATTGTTCCACCTTGAAAACTTCCAGTTCTCGGGTTTCTTTGGGGTGAGTTTCATATTGCGAGCGATTTTCCATAGAATTATAATAATAAGAACCGGAGAATTATGACAAATGGCGGGTTGCTCGCTAGATGACGTTGGACCAAGTAAGCTATACTGTGATGTATTGATGTGCTGCCTCTCCGTTATATCGCTTTATTGATGTTTTTTTGGAGTGTATGACCTGTCAAGCTGAATCGCTGCTTAGATGTTTCTCTTTTGCTGCTGTCTGGACCTGCAGCTTGTCAGAAGTAGCCCCTTCCTTCCCCGGGTGGCCTCCACTCTGAGGCAGAAGATGGCCTCCTTCCAGATGCTGATGGATGTGGCAGAGAGTGACGCCTGTGATCTGGCGGCGGCGGCGGCGCAGGACGGCGACACTGGAGGATGCATCAGGACAAGAGATTATCTGTCTGGTGAGGCCGCCTCATTGCCGCAGGATTAATAGTTTCGCTCCTCAATGAGGATCTATGCCAGCAGGATTTCTTTATGATGTCTGGAGGCAGCGTTTAAGAGCAGTGGATTAATGCACGGCGCTGCATAAGCCTGACTCTCTCTCCACATCTCACAGCAGTCAGGTCGTCTCGGTCAGCCTCTTAAATGTTTCCCAGCAGTTTGTTGCTGAAGTGTGACTTTATCTGTCTTTCTTTAATCAATCTTTTCTTTCCTCAGCTCTGTTTGCTTTTTATGTTTATTTTTATGTGGGGAAATTTAATTTCTATTTAGCCGAGGTGTCCCCAAGTCCCATTTGTTTTTGTATGTTTATGTAACGTGCCTTTATGACTGATGGTATTTATTTATTCTGTTTCCACTCAGATGGGAGCAGCCATGATGCAGGCAAAGAGAACAACCCACCAGCGACACCCACACCCAGCAAGAGGAGGCGTCTGGGCCCCCTGGAAGGCTGCGGCGAGGAGATTAGGGAGGCCGGCGCTCCTATCCTGCACTCCAGTCTGAAGGAGCAGGAGGTACGCTCACTCAACTTGGCTGCTGTAAATAATTTAACTGAAAGGTTTTACCACTCTGTACTTGCCGTCCATTGACTCCGCACAGTATTTTTATCTCCTCCGTGAATGAAAAGCTCAGGAATTTGAACTGCGAGCAAGTAAAAGGAGGGAAACCAAACAAATCCTCTCAAGCAAAACAGATTTTTGCTGCTTTCTGCAAACATCTCATAATAATTTATTTATCACTGCATATTATTTGGTTTGAACTTTTAAAACCTGGACATGGTTTTTGGTATTTTGTTTTGTGTGCTTGTTATATTTTTTATCCTTGTTTGCGTGAGTATTAATGCTTGAAGCTGTTATTTTTATATTACAGCGCTTTGACAGCAGATTCCTCCATCGTGTCCACAGGTGACTGAAGCCCGGGCGACGCAGGATGTGACAGAAGGACCGCTGCCGTCCAGTGGGGCTGTGGAGGAAACCCCCGCTGCGCTTATTCCTCAAACCCTGGACGCTAACTTTGATTTCACTCCCTACTCGCCTTCAAGGAAGCATCAGGTTCGGCCAAACACACACGCATTCGTTTAGGAGCTTAAAAGAGGTGTTTATTAGAAACCTTTAGAGCAGTGGTGGCCAACGACAGGCGGATCAGCTGGAGCTGTTTCTAGACACGGTCTCCATGAAAGTCTCAAAGCAAACATTTAATAATTTATGTCTTAAAAACAGTTGAGTCTGCATTTAACTCATTTATGTCACCAAACTACTCTGTTTAAGCACTTTTAAAGAGTGTAAGTGAAAAGATGGCGGAGTGCCAGGCTGAAGGGAGAAACGAATCTTTGAAAAAGAAGCGAGTGAACCAAGAGAGTTACGTAGAGCGTGGCAGCTTTGAAGCAGTAGACAGAATCTGAGCTGAAGTGTCAAGTGTTTGTTTAGAAGATCTTTGTCAGCAAACCCAGAAATGTTGTCATGTTTCTTGTAATGAGTACTTAAAAACAAAATGTCATGTATGCATCGTGTTTTTACAGGAATGTATGACAAAACTAGCTTCGATTAGAATTTTACATAGAAGAGGACTTCATTCAAGAAATACAGAAAATTAGAGCAGATTTGAAACCTTGCATTCCGTAGCAGTACCAACCCACCCAACACCCTGAGACGGAGTGTAAGCCTAAAGTTTGTCCTCGGAGGAGAGGAAGTCATTCTTACAGAACAAAGCAAAGAGACTGTGTTGGTCATGTAGTGTATTATTAGGTTCCTTCAGCTTTTTTGTAATATTCCAGATTGTGACGGGGAGTTGGGTCCCTCAGCAGAGAATCTGGGAATCACTGGTCCAGCTCATGTCGCAGGTTGCTGGAGACATTTCCAGCTGGCTTCGGGTGTAGGTAGTGTACTCCCTGAACAGGTCGCCAGTTCACAGCAGACAAAGAACATGCAAACTGCAGACAGCCAGGCCCCCCAAGTCTGAGATGTAGTGATTAGCACTCCCACCTCATGAGTGTCCCTGCTTCTGGGTGGAGTTTTCATGTTCTCCCTGTGCATGCAGGGGTTTTCTCCAGATACATAGTGCAGGGTGGCGACCTGTCCAGTGTTTAGTCAGCTGGGATCAGCTCCAGTGTCCCATGATCACAAGTTAGATAAAGCTATGTAGTGATGAATAGATGAACCATCTAATTATAACTTGATCCCTTTCAACTCGTCTGTCTCCGAAGGGCTGATGTCTAAAGCTTTGTAGACTCTTCCACGAACCTCCCACTGTGATGAAAAATAATTACAGGATCAGAATGACTTTAACAAGATTCTGACATGACACAAATTCTCACTGTACGTGGTTACAGCAGCTGTTAAATTAACAGCGTCTGAAAGTGAAGTGATGGCTGTGGCGTGGGCTAACCGAGGTCCCCTTCCGTGCTCGCCCGCAGGCCCAGCGCAGCGCACATCCGCTGCAGCCGGGCTCAGAGCAGTAATCAGACGTCTCGTCTGCGGCCACACAGCAGGCAGTAACAAGGCAGACCTATGATAGCGTTGCCCACGAGCCGCGCCGAGGCACCACTTCCTCCCTAACTCAGCCAAGTGCCTCGGAGTCCTCAGCATGTGTTGTCATGCTGGCATCTAGGAATAATACCCCGTATTTAGAGATGTTAGTGTCAGTCTGGGTGGAAGCTGCTGCTTCTTCTTTCCCTCCGCTTCCAAGATTCCCGTTCTTAGTTTGAGTGAAATACTGGTCTGGAGTTGTTGTTGTTTTTTCTGTCCACTCTGGAGCTGCAGTGCTCTGCCACATCACTGTCTGCTGAGTATTTACTGCTCTGCTGATCAAGACCAGCCCATTTTACAGATTGCAAGGAGAGTAATGTAAAGAACACCTGCAGTGAGTTGATTAGATGGAATGATTCCACATTATTTTCCACTCCGGTGTTTTTCTTGCAAAACTGTGTTCTGGTTCTGGATGAAATGCTAATGTCTCCTTTCCAACATGGTCTCTGAAGCTGCATCGAGCCACAGTCCAGCAGAAGGACGGATCTCACATTTTCTCTCTTCACAGGACGGCGTGTTTGAAGTCCAAAGCCCCAGCCGCCCACCACCTGTTGCTCCTGCAGCCGCCACGCCGCCCCAGCCGTCCTCCCCCTTCCACATCCCCCCGTTCCCTTCGCTGCTGGAGATGAAGCCCACAGGTAAACACGCTGCTTTCTGCCGCCCTGCCGCAGTAACTGCTCTTTTATCTCTGGCTTTGCCTCGGCTTTGAGGCTCTGTGCACAGCGCCGCGTTTTGTTCCTCTGTAGTCGCGTCTGCTTGGCTGCATTGTTGTCATTTCAGAGAAGATTTTTTTTTTATTAAACTACAGGTCCGTTTTCTGTATCTGAAAATTCAGGATTTTTAGTTTTTCTAATAGTTTTCAGTTCTTTTTCTTTTTTCTTTTGCAAAAAAAAAACAACAACAACAACATATTTTTACAGTGTACCAGACTCAGAGGTGATAACTTCTTGCTCTGCCAAACCGTTTAAAGCAGGTGTGTCAAACATAAGGCTTGTGGGCCAAAACTGGGCCACAGGTCACTCACTCTGGCCCACCAAACCACGAAGCAAATTGTAAAAGAAATTCTGTCCACTCAGTGAAGATTTGCCGGTCACTAAGCGAACAGTTTAGCCGAGCCACTTGTTTCAGTGAGCCGTTAGCTTAGCCGCGGGCTAACCTAAGGTGCAGAAACCCTGCTGTATTCACAGCATGTCTGAAGGACGAATCTTTATTTTCAGTAGAAATCAATGTGAGGAACTGAAAATCAATATTACAGCAGGCTGTTGAGTTTCATGATGTATTGACATTTCATTATGTTTTCACTCCCCTTTTATTATGATGCCGTTTTAACCCACTCAAGATGAAACTGGGCTGAACTAAAGTGTGATTAACGCCCCTGATTTAGAGGAAGGTCAAAGGGAGAAGGCAGGGCAGGGATCAGACAGTAAGCCTTTCAGCAGGTTTGATGGGGACAGAGCAGAGAGATCACAAACGTTCCCTTCAACTTTCAAACATCCAACGAGAAGGTGCAGAGACCGGAGGTCAGTGATTCACAAAGAGAGAGAAAGACTGTAGAAATGTTTCCCAGCTTACCAACAAAAGGATTCGGTGATGCGATCCAGGAGTAAGATTTTCGAAATTTTAGGCTTGATCTTAAAGTGCAACAGAGCCACAATGCATCGGGTGTCAAATGGGGGTTCAGCTGCCTGTCAGTGTTTAACTCAACATCTTGTTTTGTAACGCCCACAGTTGTTACCATGGATACAGTGAAAATTGAAACAAAAAACAGTGTGTTTATTTAGGTTTGTGTCCTCGGTGTCAGTGGCTGAGAGCAGCAGAAGGTGTGCGTCTGTTGTACATTTAAAGTTTTGCCGTGTTTGCAGACGAGGATGGGACGATGGAGGCCAGGAGGAAGAAGGTCCGCTTCGGAGCCCCCCTCTCCCCCGAGGTGTTTGATAAGAACCTTCCTCCCGACACGCCGCTGCGGAAAGGCAGCACGCCGGCCCGGCCCGCCACGCCCGGAGGGAGCCTCCAGCTGCGCTCGGCGCTGAAGACGCCTCAGAGGAGCGCCTCCCGCACGCCGCAGTCCCAGCCGAGCCTCGGCAGCCCCGACTTCGGCGCTTCGCCTACATTTTCTATTCCCTGCAGCCACCGGCAGGGATCGGAGGTGAGGAGCACGGAGAGAGATGATAGGTGTTGTTTATGAGAGACACATCCTCTTGTTTGTTTGGTTAGTATGTTAGTGTGGCGTCTTTTACTCACGGGAAGAAGGACATGACCCACACCCTGGTCCAGCTTGTAAATATCACTAAACAATGTTTTTAAAATTCTTTCTCCTCAGATTGTTTTCCCTTCAGCCGAGGAGAGCAGCTCTCCATCGACGAGCGATCCAGGTTGAATATTACTTTGAATACAGTCACTGACCCTGTGAGAAATTGTTTATTGCCTTTGTTGGGAAGCCGTGCGACTCGTAACGGCTCCCTCCGTTTATTGCCTTTCAGAGTGTGTGTGGGACGCCCTGCCTGTGAATTTAAACAGCGCCTTCCAGGAGGAGAGTCTCTCCCAGACCGAGACAGGTGAAGCGCCGTCCTCATCTCTTCGCTCCATGGAGCTGTGTACAGTTCAAGACGCTCATTTTTAGTATAGAATGAACAATATCCAAGGTCATCGAGTTTACGTTTATAGAAACTAGGGATTTCTTTCCATGGATATTTAAAGATAAAAGCCGAATTGACGTGTAAAAGGGATTTTCAAAGCATGTGATGATGATTTAGGCGATCAACATTATAAATAAGTTTTTAAATATTGTCATTTGTTGTCAGATGCTTAACTTTTTCTTTTCTTTTTTTGTATATTCAAACATTTTTCATTCCATGTCAATCTTGAGCAGAGACGAGTGAAAAACCTGAAGCAGCTGTTGAAGATTCACCTTCAGCAAAATCCAACAAAAGAACAAAGGTCAGGCACAACTTCTTCTCTTTTGATTGAAACAAAGAAGAAGGAAATTTTTGTTTTCCAGTTTATTGCTTCCTAGCAGTAAACCTGATACGACTGCGAAGCTTATTCGTTACTTTTTCAAGGTGTGCCACATTTGTTTTTGTGGGATGAGCAGCGGAGCTGAGTGTGTGGATTAAAGCTTTTCTCTGCTCTTCACTTTTGTTCACATCTGGTGGATCAAATGATTGCAGTGGAGAGCAGATTGAGATTTTAACAAGCATGAAAGTGTCAAAAGTGCTGCTCATCCCACAAATGAGGCGCAGTGAGGGAGAAGTTCAGGTGGTGTTTCGTTTCTTATAGGACTCACTGACCTGCCGTGTTTCCGTCCAGACGGGACCAGATCAGGAGCCGGCTGCTGCCGCTTCGTCCCGACCAGGAGGCAGAAAGAGGAAGGTCTGCTATCACCACAAACTTCTCTCAGCTGGATCTCACTTCTACAAATCTCCATTAACATGACAAGTCTTTTTCCTTAAAAAAAAGAATGATGTAGGGGTCATAACATGCTCCTCTCTGATGCACTGTTTAATTCCTCTGGATCTGAACTTAATGGCATCCAAAGATTTCTGCTTGATGTGTGCAAGTGAGCGTGGCAGCGAGGCAGTGTGTGCAGCGTATCCTCAGGCCAGCTCTCTGTTCTCCCAGCAGCCAGAGGAGGAAAGCCAACCTGTGAAGAGGTCGACGCGCTCCGCTGCCAAGTCGGCCTCGACCAAGATGAAGGTGAGCCGTCCGAGTCCGGCTCGTTTGATCCCTCCTCACGTCACGTCGCCGACGGCTCTGCTCAGGCTAGCTCCGGCTCTCTTCTGTCCAACCACAGGACAGATCGATGTTTGTCTTCGTTTTCCCCAGTGTGTAGGAGCACAGCACAACAACGCATCCCTGCTTAGGTTTTAACTTTCGAGGTTATTATGTTACTATTTTAGCCCCCTGGTCCTCTCAGGATGAAATCAGGCTGTTTGTGGCTCCTGAACTCAAACATGTTTGACGCTCCTTTTCTAACATCCGTGAGGCTTATATCATTTTATGCTGATGTGTTTTGAACCTGAAGAGTAGAAATGAAGTGAATCTGGCTCAGATAAGAGGACCCTGCTCTCAGTTTGAGATTTCAGTGTTGTTTCTCTACCAGTAGTTAGAGTTTCATTACAGGTTATTAATCTTAAATTTGAAAATTTGCATCTCTGAAACACAAATAGTTTTTTGCAATAGGAGGATTTGAGTTTTTCTGCTATACTGAAACCAAAGCACGTGCTCATGACTGAGGCTGTTTGTGATACGATTCATTGACAATGGAAGAACTCATCAGCCAGGTTTTGGTCTTCTTTTGCACTTCTCCCTACAGAGAAGGTAAAGCTGCATTTGAAGAAGGTCACAAACACATATACCTTCTCCTTTGTTGTGCTTTCAAGGCGGAATAATTTCCCTTGAAAGCAGAGCGCAGTTCTTTAGTGAACATTAGTCAAACAAGAGAAATGCTGCATCCACTTAGCGCGAGGTGTTTTCACCGGCAGATCTGTTGACAGCGAGCAAAATAAAGAGCATCGCCGCACACAACATATCCTTTAAGCCCATTCAGTCATGATTCATTAATAAATGGGATAATCCAGAGAAGTACAGCTAATGAATCACAAGAGCCGTGCTCCATCCCAAGCAACTGGATGGCATTCTGGTGTGTGTGTGTGTGTGTGTAGGAAACTCTTGTTTTCTGCTGTCAGTTAGGCACACACTCATATCACATTACTACAATCAGTTTTTGGAGCACTTCCAGTGGCATTGTCGTTGAGTTTTTCCTTCCTCTTCTTTAAAATCAGCTTTAAGTGAACGGGTTTGTTAGGATCATGAAAAACAAATCCAGACTTTGAGCCTCGGAAGTGATTTAAATCTTGATGAAAATACTTCCTGGAGTCGCGGTGGCCTCGAGGTGGGAGCACTGAGCTCTTGGTTCATATCTCAAAACCAAGAAGCTTGTGGCGATCGAGACCTGATGCTGGTGCTGCGTCGCCGGCGCGGTGCACAGGGCACGGCGACTTCTTTTAAAGCCACAACTTCAAACTTCTCTAAAGAAGGGATTCCTGGAGGAATTTGGGCGTCTTTCTCCTGTGAAGGACGGTTTTCATTCCTGCCGAGCGTGTCGCTGGTCGCTGACGTTACGTCATCCAGAAATGGAGAATTTTCTGACTTTCACTTTAAGTTTTTGTCAAAAACTTGAATATTGCAGCAGAGATTCTCAGTTTGGATCTCAGTGTTTATTCTGCTACTCTGAAAAAAATGTGTTCAAGTTTTCCAGTTTGGACTGACGGGCCTGATGTTTGACGCCCAGTTTATCCAATCAAATATCAAAGCTCTCGACTCAGAATGTTTACCTACAGCAAAAGTAGCGATGGATCAATGGAGGATTTTCAGCTTGCGAGGTAATCAGCTGATATCGATTTGAGGACTAATTGCTCTCCGTATTCCATCATTAGAGGAAACAAGCGAGCTGACAGATTGAATTTGTGACCCGTCAGTAAAAACTCTCCACATCATTTCTTACAGACGACCTCGGGACGAGCTCGGCAGTGGAGCAAGGACGTGGACCGCTCGCTGTACGGCTCGCGCGCGTACGCCTCCAAAAACCCCGACCTGAGTCCCATCAAAGAGCTGGCGCGGAGGAGCCAGTCTCAAGCGGCGGCGCAGACAGGTACAATATGAAGCACTGGCTCCTGCGACCTCACAAAAGTCTAGTCGATGATTGGGAAATGTGAGAACGACATCTCATATGAAATTCATTTTTTATGTTCCCCTCACCACAGCCACAAACCACGACGCTCTGCAGAACCCTGAGGCTGATCCCAGCTCAGCGGCGGGGAAGAGCAGGACGCCGCTGGGGCTGAAGGCTCGAGGAAGAGCTCAGAGGAAGAGGAAGGTAACTATTCCTGAAGAAAGCCCGCTGAGCGAGGAGAAAGAAAACTGCGAGGACCAAACTGCGGCGGACGTGGACGCAGCGCCGGGAACGCAGCCAGAACCCGACGCGCCTCGCCGGGGAGACGCCGAAGAGCCGAGCGCCGTCACCTCTGAACCGACACCCTGCTCCAGCTGGGAGGGAGACCCAGACTCTGCCCTCGCTGCAGACAGCGAGCCGGTTCTGAGGAAAAGAGGCAGGAGGAGCTCCAGGATCGTCCCGGTCCTGCAGGAGCAGCAGAACCTCACAGGGGAGGCGGCAGAGCGCCAGCAGGGAAGCCTCCAGTCCAGCCAGGAGGAGCAGAGTCCGTCCAGCAAGGCCCTGGCCCCCTGGCAGGACGATTTTAACTTCGAGGACGTTTTCAAGCCGGTGGCCACCAGAGGGCAGCGCTCCGTGCGCCGCAGCCTGAGGCTGAGCTCCGCCGACCCCGAACACGGCGCCGGGCTCGCCTGGATACCCCGGAACTCCCCGGACGAGCGCAGGAAGACCCGGGGCCGGCGGCTCAGCGCCGCGCTCCCCGAGGAGACGCAGGACGCCCCGTGAGACGGCCCGCCGCTCATAATGGACCCGGGTGTTATCACACCTTCACCCCTCACTACTCTGTCTTATCAAAATAAAATGAGAAGAAAAAACTTTCAGGGACGATGCTGGTTGATGTGCGGAGTTGATGCTTTTGTTCTGTGCGAATCCTCGGAGCTCGATGGTAATTTGTAACCGGTTTCCCTCCAGTAAGCGAGTGGGTCAATACGGCGAGAGTCGAATCATCTCTGCTGGATCAATATCCCAGCACTCAGCTGGTAGTCACACTGCATCTCCAGTCCCCTTCTTTAAAGTCATTAGATGGAGCATTTCCAAGCCAGTATCTCCTCTGGTGGAGAGACGAAGATGGCCGGATTACATTTCCCATCAGTCAGCACCAAACTGGACGTGGCAGCGGGACAAAACTGAAATCAGATTCATATAATGAAATAATTCTATTACTTACTACCTTTTTTTTTCTTTCTTCCTTCATAAAAGCAGTTTTTGTGTGTTTTTAAAAGAGTGAGTGAGTTAACTTGTCAAAATGTGCTCTAGTTCTGATTAAAAGCTTTGGCTCCCTGTGAAGACAACACATTAGAGCAAAATGTGTCCATTTAGACTCATTTAAGACCGAATTCATCTAAATAATAAAACGCTTACTGTCGGTGTCAAAGTGATGTTCCAGCTGTGTGCCGACTCCGGTTCAAGTGCGGCGGCAGTGTCGGTGTCCTCGTGCAAACGGAGGACCTTTCCGCCGCGTCCCTGCGAAACGCCGGGTAAATTACCCGTCTCATCTGCATTTTGAACGCGGCCAAATGCCTGGAAGTAAATTGACCTCCAACCTGCAGATTCAAATCAGCTGCTTGTTACCGACTTCATCCATCTGTCAGGGAGCGACGGCAGACAGCACTAACAAATTGAGTTTCAAATTCACTCCACATAGGAGAATTGGCTCCCAGAACGAAGCGCCGCTGTGATCTATCCATCACGGCCAAATGACTCCCTCCCTTTACATCCAGTCACTGAAGGACGCCACGGGCTGTCTGACTCCCCCACTCTGTGCCAGGGGCTCGTTCTGTGCCCCCCCACCCCCCCACCCCCACCCCCACCCCCACCCCACCCCACCCCACCCCTGCTGGAAGAGGCATGGACTGGATCGTACGGTGGGAGCGCACTGCCCTCTGGTGGCGCTTATCAGGAGCTGCACCCATCCGTCCATCTTCCTGTGCAGGGTCACGAGCTGAATCCAGCTCCCTGGACAGAGAGCAACCACACACACACACACAGGGAGAACATGCAAGCTCCTCACAGAAAGGCCGGGATTTGAACCCGGTGAGAAACCTGTTTCCCTGCTGTGGAGATGATTTGGTCGGAGGACGAGTTCTTCGTGCAGATCCTCCTTAAAACTCGTTTTATTGTTCGACTCTGCTGCCAAACTCCTTCACCTCTACACAGAGTGGGTGTTGGGTGTGTTGTCTGTGGGAGTGAGAGCGCGGGAGAGTGTGTGTGTGTGTGTGAGGGGTGTGAAGCCCCTGTCCCTGGCAGACGGGCATAGTGAAGACGGCTTAACACAAGAACAATGGGGTCCTTTGACCAAAACGACGCCCCCAAGACATGTGGCCTCCTGTCACCGTGGCAACCCCCCATGGGACAGAGCGAGGTGACAGCTGGAGAGGAGGACTGACAAAAATGGAGTCCATTTCTTTCCACTGAAGCTCCCCCGGCTCCATATCTCTTCCCTCTTGCGCCTGTCCTCCTGGGCGCTGCGGCCGCTTATGGATGTGGTTACATCTCACTTTACGGCTTCATGTGATTGACCTTATGGGGCCGGCTCACCTCCCGCGACTCCCCCAGACAAGATCAGGAAGAAAGAAGAACCAGAGGCAACAATAAATCAGGCCTTTATGGGCTCCTTGCTGCCGTCAGAAATAAGAGAGCGTTGACACAAAAAAAAAAAAAAAAAAAAGCGGGCCTAAGCCACATGATTTCACACTCACTGTACACTTGATTTTACGCCTCATTTTAAATCGGATGAGCACTTTCTGGGCCGACACAAAGAGGGCACAGTCGGTTATTTGTACTTCCAGATTTACAGACCTTGGTCTTTCAATTAGTTAATTAGTAGCTGAATGGTATTAAGTTGTCCTGCTGCCTGGGTCCTTTCTGCGCCGGGCGCCGTGAGCCTCCCATTATTGATGCTCGGCGGCAGGATCTCTAAGCCCCGCGCTGCTCCGGCGGAGCTGCAGGCGGCAGGAGGAGGGAGGCGAAACAAAAGGCAGGACAACAGCGGCACCGCTCTTCTGTCCCAGGGTGTCTGCATGCTGCAGCTGTGGCTGTGGCTGCCTCCAACCTGCTGCAGACAGCTGCCTCCCCACTCCACACACACACACACACACACACAAACAGCAGACTGATAGTATTCAGCTTCGAAAGGGCTTCATACTTCACCGGGGAAGAAATCTTATCTTGTAGCTTCTAATAGGCTCTAGCACAGAGTCATTGTTGGAAACCAGGGACTCAACCGAGAAATGATTGCTGTAGTTTTTCTTCTCTCTGTGAAGTTTATTCCACAAATAATTAGAAATTAGTTTTGCTCTGAGTTAGCTGGGATCTGCTGGAGGACGGATGGACAGTCTTCTTAGCAAAAACACTTCATTTGTTTCACGCTTCCTTCTCATCAATAAGCTGCTGATACATGTTGAGGAGATGTTATTTTACCAGGCAGTTGCTTCATCCTTTACAGTCAAGGTCTGGTCAAAATGGCCATGAGTTCTAAAATCATAAATAGGGCCAGTTTCTTGAGGTTTTACAGATTTTTGAAGAGGCAGAGGGAGGAGGGCACATGGATGCTGTCTCCGGTGATGGGAGGAGGACAGAAGTCCACCATGTTGGATTTGATCTTGAAGTGAGGTCTGATGGGAGCAGCTTCAGAGGCCTTCGAGTGGAAAAACCAGCATCAAGCATTTTGGAAAAACAAACTTTCTTCCAGGACTGAAAGTCTCAATCTCATTTCTTTGCCAGGTATTTCAGTCTGGGGTTTGACAGAAAAACTGTCATGGAGGACGATACCTCAGTGTTTAAAGGTAGAAAGAAATGTCAGTATCAGTTCAGTGAGACGTTCATACCTGAGTTATCAGCTTTGTCTGGATTTGTTGGATGTTCACTGTGATTTAAGGTGACTGCTGTCACTATTTAATATTTCAAACATGACTGGGTGTGTTTAAGAGTCTTCTAATGAGCAAGGTTGTTTCCATCACTACAGTGAGCAGCGGTGTCAAACATGTGGCTCGCAGGAATGAACTGGTCCCAAGATGGTCCAGGCCAGCCCAGTCTCACCCGGACTCGACTGACGCGACAGCTGAAGGTCTGGAAGTTGAGTCCAAATCCTTCAATAGGCGCAGCTTCTAGAAAACACCAAACAAGACTTTCTAAACTGCTGCTGCACCTCCTCATTGCGTCCGAATGAACATTTTCAAGTCAAAAAGTAAATGTTCACTGAAAACGCTCCATCTCCATGGAAACAACTAAACTTTTCTGAAATGTTGCTACGGTGCATGAGCGCCACGGCCGCAGTAAATAGTTGTTCTGCACATTCTCAGTAGAGCGATCATACTAATGTTTTCCTCCAGAGTGTCATGGCTCCCAGTCCAGATCCTGTTGGGACTTGATAGTTTCATAGTGTTTTCGTGCTGTTCTCTCATTGTTCATGTTTCGAGTGTATTGTTCTTGGCATGCGTGTGTGTGGTTTCATTTCTAAAACAACCACTAACATCCCAACATTCATTTTCCTGTTTTAGCATTTCTGCTGTTTCCCCGTAAACAGACATCGTTCTCGAAACGGAGCCCTAATAACTTCTTAAAGTGTATGTAGAGACGAGCTTCCTCGCTGCGGCTCGGCTGTCTAATAATAACTGCAGCACTCGCTGTTTTCTGCATCTGCGTGCGAAGTGCCGCTCCTTTGATGTGACCACAGATCGGCCCCTGAAGGCCTCGCCTTTGTCAAAGTGCTGTTTGTTTGGCTGCTAAGTGCGCTGTTGAGAGAAGCTCAGATTTAGGGATGTTCTCCCAGTTTTCAAAGAAGACTGCAAACATGACCCTTTTTTTTTTTAAATGAGGCTGAATCAGAACCCTAAACTCCAGGCTGATCTTCAGCTCTCGGTTGAAAGTGAGTTTCCGTTTAACCCTTGCTCACTTTACACTTCTCGCTCTCTCTCTCTCGTGCTGAAAGGGGAACTTCTGCAATTTCACACTTGAAAGTCTGTTTACGTGTGAATAAACTGTTTGTGGCTTCAAAAGCAGATGATGAACGTTTCTAGGCTGCGGCTTCAGTGCAGCCTCCCCTGTGCGTTTCAGCAGTTGTGAGTCCATGGCGAGCCGGGCCGCCCGGCGTGGTTTCAGGAGCGAAGCGGCTCGCTGCGTTCGCTGGATGTGAACAGATGACGCTCTGACATACCGACGCATGTCTGCACACGTCGGAGTGAAGCAGCCCTGGCTGAAGCGCTAACTTCTCCACTTTAACACATCCAGCGGCGTCGAAGCGAGCCTCTGGAGCGAGCGGGATTTACGTCCAGTCTGCCCAGGCCTTTCGCGAAGACGCTTGACGGGAGTTTTAAGATGTATTTCTTTTTAATGACCGTCACCTTCAGTGTTAGATGAAAGCTATATCTGGAGAGAATGTGCTGATTTGTGTTTTTTGGTTAAATTTTCAGAGAAACCCCAGGAGTATCTGGGAAAATCGTTAAATTAATGATCTGTTATTACCGGTTTTACACTCTCAAAGACTTGCTGAAGCTGCATAAACCATAATGACGAATTTGTGCGGTGCGTGATGAGCACTTCTCCCTCAAATTAAAGACATCCTGCTGGGTTTGAATTCGGTCTTTACGGCCTGATATCACTTTCTCTCGGCGCTCACATCAGTTCCCTGCACATTCCAGCACCAGGCCCCCCCCCCCCCGGGGCGCCGTGTGAGTTATCCCTTTGTTGTATTGCAGTGTGGAGGACCGGTTGCTTTTCTCTGGTCTCTGCCTCTGGCAAACTGGGAACTGCACCACGTCTCATTCATCCTGTGTGCTCAGAAGAGGCAGGTAATGGAAAATCAAGACAGAAACGACAAAGATCTGCATCATAAATGCACCGTGATACCAGAATGTCCGTCTGAGATGTGGTAATCCTGGAGCAGCCGAGCAGGGAGTCTCCGGAGGAAGGAGGCATTCTGCCATGGCAACTTTTCTCAGAGAAGTCCCTGAAGAGGCGCTCTATCTTCAACTCTGTGAGCATCCGCCTGAAGGGCGCTGAACGCAGCTCATACTTGTTCTGGAAAAGGCGCCGCAGAGATTCAACTTAAGTTTTTTTTTTTTTTTTTTCCTCTTGACTAAAAAACAGAAGATGCAGTCCTGAGATTCGCAAGACAATCCGAACTGCTGGATGGAATTTAATGTCATTTTTAGAGGCTCCAGAGATCCTGGAACATTTTCCCTCTTTACTGTTCGTGGATTTGGCTGCTTTGATATTGATGCTGAAGCTGCTTCCACACGAACTTGTTAAAATCTGCTAAACATTTAGCAGTAATTCACAAACGCCAGCCTGCTAACAGTGAGAGACAGCCGGCCATCCACACTCGCATCCGTCTCTATTTTGGGGTCATCCATTAACCTCACATGCATGTTTTTGGACTGTGGGAGGAAGAACATGCAAACTGTACATAGGAAAGCCCAGACTGGATTCAGGAGCAGGTATTTTGAATTCAAAGCAGGAAATCTTGACATCTGAACGCACAAAAATATTATGTTGAAACATATGAATAGAATCCTAACTTTACATGCAAACTGCTGTTACTCTGCTGCTTTGATCTCAGTGTTTCAGCAACTGTCGCGAGAAGTAGATTTTAAAATCCGCAGTTTTTATTGTTGTGACATGATGAAAGTTTGAACTGCCATCACTTATTGAGCGGAGCTGAAGTTTAAACAGGACATTTCTCACATCCAAGTTTTAAAAAACACATCTGCATGAAGATCAGCGAGGAAGATGGCAGCGCTGTCGTTCGTCTGTGGATTATATTGGGGGGGTGACTTGATCGCCGGCTCCTGTTGTCTCGTAAATCCTCTTAGAATCTGCAGTGGGAATTTCCCAACTGGTAACTTCCTGAAATTATTACCTGCGCGAATGCGCCGTCATTTACAGGAGCTTATCCTGGAAGCAGAGAGGAGAGGAAAAGAAACATCAGCAGAACAGTTGCTGCACATTAGTGGAAAGCCATTATGGGAGCTCCTGGAAGAGGTCGTGCTGCTGTCTGTGAAGACGCCGCTGTGAAGCATGTAATGCATCATTTTTATACCCGTCAAGCCGTTCAGCGAGCCCCCCATGCCCTCTGGGGAAGCATCCGTATTTGTGGCATTCTTCTGCTCAATTATTCAGCGTTTCACTTCAGCTTGGTATAATGTATTTAGTGGAGCGTGACATTTTTACACCTACCGCACATACCGATGTCTTTTAGGGACATCGTCTTTGTAATGTTGAAACAGTCGAGTCTGCCTTGTAATATTATTTTTTTTTTTTAACTGTCATTCAAATACTTTGCCACCATTCGCGATTCTGTGGAGAATTAAACCAAACACTGAGCTGTGTGTTTCCTGTGTATTAATTTACCCCGTGTGCCGGAGGTGACCCGATCACGATCAGCGATGGCTGGCTGCTTCCTGTGTGAGGAATGGGCCCGGCCGACACGTGTCAGCCGTGATGAATGAGCAGGTGTTTGGGTCGGTGTTAAGTAAATGGAGTCATTATTGATGACCCCGGAGCTCCCAGCGCGTTGCCAGTGTGGGTGATGACTTCCAGGCCCCGGCCGCGGTGAAGCGGGGGTCTTGTGTCTGGGCGACGCGGGTCAGGGAAGGACTCGCAGCCTCGGGCCGGGATGCTCTGTCTGCCGCGGCGGGGTGAAGCTGAGTGGCTCCGACTGCTGACCTCCAGCGAGGAAGTTCATTGGCACGTTGGCTCCTCTGCAGCAGTCACTGTGTGTGAGTTCCATGTGATGGGAGCTGAAAACTGAATTAGGTGTGTTTTCTTTGGGGGAAATTTCAGTACATTATTCCTCCATCGCAAACTGTCGCAACGTCTTTTGGCAAAGATATTGATCCCAAATGTGTTGCACGTTACTGTTTGACCGATCACGGGGCTGCTGAACCTTTATGGTGAAGTCTGTTTACCAGTGACTCCATGAGAGGATTCCTCAGGTTCGAGATGACTCATCTGGTGTTTCCTTCAGCAAGTCTTTCATTTTAGACTCAATGCTGCATCCATGTATGCCCTGCTTCTATATTTGAAAATGTAAATTGTTCATGTGTCACAGCCACGAGCTAATCTCCATAAGGAAAGCAAACTGCTATAATTAAATGCCCTGAAACTACAGGGTCGTTTGCATATGAAAAGGCTGCGAAAGCGATTCAACATGTCTTCAGCGAGCGCTCCGTCGCTGCAGACGCGGCTTCCAGGCAGGAAATGTGGACGTGCAGAACCTGGATGGATGAGACATGATATTATCGTCACTCTCAGCTGCAGCTCCTCTTCTCTTTCTCCGTGTGAGAAATCCCAGCATGCCCTCCGTCAGTGCCACCTGCACCAGATACCGTTATCCCCGAGAAGGGCCGGTATTTATCACCTGCAGCATGATGTATACGTGTGAGCGTGTCACATCATTACACGCCTCTCAGGATAATCGCTGATTTTCATTTGCATCAATATGATTGCGTAACGCGCTCCATCTGTTGCCTCTTGCTTGCACAGGGGGGAGACAAACATGCATATCTTTACACAGACAAGA
Organism: Salarias fasciatus; assembly: GCF_902148845.1. Classification (NCBI taxonomy): domain Eukaryota; kingdom Metazoa; phylum Chordata; class Actinopteri; order Blenniiformes; family Blenniidae; genus Salarias; species Salarias fasciatus. The sequence goes on along the minus strand of NC_043756.1, from coordinate 3,615,878 downwards.
ATCTAATTATTCAATTAGAGGCCATATTGAATGGAAACTGATTCACTGCCGTTTACATAATAACAACACAGATTATTACTGCCTCTGTAATAAAATTTAGTGCCGCCACTGAGGGCTCATCATTCATGGGAATGTATACATTTTACTCCCATTACCCTGCAGTAATCTTAAAGTGCCATCATTAATATAAATGACTGTGAGGTGAATGGCTTTTCATATATATCTGCAGGGAATCACACATCATTTAAGATCATCCACCCATTAGCCAACATATCCTTTTTGACATAAATCTCGTTGCCGCTTCCTAATGGAATTGATTGAGGAGGTTCTTCGTGTTCTGGTGGAGAGAGAGAGAGAGAGAGAGAGAGAGAGAGAGAGAGAGAGAGAAGGCTTGTTGTGTAAGTAAATGAACAAAAAGGTGGGGGGGGGGGCAACATGGAGGTGGGGGAGAAGCAGACAAAGCCTGCCGAGCTCCAGAGGTTAGCCCCCACCCACCACCTCCACCTCCACCACCACCAGGCCCACAGGAATGCACGTGCGTGCATGTGTGTGCGTGTGTGTGTGTGTGTGTGTGTGCGCTTGCGAGAGAGTCCTGGAGGCTGTATTGTTGTCTGTGGTGCATCCTGCTCTGCAAACAGCCGAGCTGCTCCGCTCCCGGGACTCTGGAGCTCCTAGCTGGGAAGGAGCTGTGTGATGTGGGAGGTCTGGATAGCAGCATTCTGGAACGGGGAATCATGTGATGGAGTTGCTCTTTCCATTGTGTGAAAGCTCAGAAACCCTTTGTGGTGAAGTTGTTTAGTCAGGGATGAAGTCGCTCTCCTTCGGAGGGGGAGAGCGTTTTGATCATATTTAACGACGTTAAACCAAACAAATCTCCAGAACAAACAGATTCAGAAAGCTCATACGTATACCTTCACTCATTTCTTTCCCATCTTTCCATCGTATTGCGTCAGGAACCGTGTTTTGATTGTTCCTAAGGATATTCTCCAACTGTTTGCTCAAACTTGTCTTTTGTTTGTCTTTTGCTCCTGGTAGTGAGGACTCACAATCTTTACTTATGGAAATAAACAGAAATGTACTCAAATGCTTAAAAGCACGTTTTGAATCTTTTTGTTGGTTGGTCAGTATTATTACTTTTGTTGTTGTAGTTTTTTTTTTTAGCTTGCTTACATCAGCTTGATCATTTATGGAAACACAGATCATGATTCAGCTAAACCCGGCTGTCCTTAATATAAAACATCACCAAGACACCTCTTTTTGGAAGGATTTTCATTTTTCAAATAGAAATGAGAAGTCTTGATATGCCAACATCATTGATGTAGTTTGTTGTCTGTTTAATTCATGACTTTCTGCAGCTGCAGTGTGGATGACGGTTACCATCAGCTGCTTTCATCCTTTCACTGTAACTCTGAATCATGCGCAGAGAGAATAATATCCAAAAAGAACCAACAGATAGTTATCTCAAAGAGCTGTGCAGATACAGCTATCACCTCACCTTTCATACTGGTAAGATTAGTGAAAAAATGCATGCAGACTACACTACAGAAGCGGTGCTATGCCAGCATTTTTTGGTTTTCTAATGATTGATTTGACACTTGACAATAATAATTCTCCATGATGGACTGAGGACTGACTTTTTAAAGCACTTGTGCCATCAATATAGCAGCAGCAAATTCATACTTGATCAATTTCTCATTACATTATAGTACATATGAAAACATAAATCTGTTTAATATCTCCTTAAATGCAATTTCATGTAGATGATATTGGACATACTTATTAATTTAAAGTGGTTTTCTATGAAACCTATAAATATCACTTTCCTATTCCTCTTCGTAATTTTCCTCTTCCGTTCACCTTTTTATTACCTACTTAATCTTGCATATTCTGTATGAGCGCGCAAATTTAGCATTTCCTTCAGGTGCTCCGTTTATTAGTCCATCTTTCATATGCACTTTATCCAACTTGGGGTCACAGAGATTTGATCTGATCTGAGTGAACTTTGAGTGAGTGGGAGATGAGCCTGGCTCAAACACACACACACACACACACACACACACACACACACACACACACACACACACACACACACACAAACACACAAACACACTTGTATCTGTAGGCAGTTTTAGCATCATGAATAAGAGGAGTGTTTTAGGATTGTATCAGTTTGTGGCTAAAGCCAACATAGTCAAAAGAAAAGCGTGCAAACTAGCCTCAGAAACAAGAAGTGTTGAAGAAGTTACTTTAAAAAAGTGATTAGTTATAGTTACTAGCTACTTCTTCAAAAAAGTAACTGAGTTAGTAGCTGTGTTATTTTTTTAAAGTAACTGATTGTCAGGCAAAGTATTATGTTATGTCAAAAAAATTGTATCTCTCCCAAATGGAACTTTGAGATGCATGTTAATTTTTTATTATTATTAATGAAATAAATGGATACCTGACAGAATAAATTACAAACAAGAAACATTACATTGATCCAAATGTATAAAAGTGTTACTGTGTGATATATAAGACAAGACACCAATCAAATGATCATTTAGAACTGTCCTGATGGAGGAGTTGCAACAATGTATCAGTTTTGAATGATGTCATCATCTAATTTGACCTAGATATGCAAATGAGCAGCTATGCAAATTAGATGATGACATCATTTAGAAGATTTGGCAACAATGTATCATTTTTAAATCAAGAATTTTTTTTAACAAAACACAATAAAGTGCCTCATATTTAATGTAAATACTGTCATTATTTCACACTGTGCACTTTCATTTAAATGATTATGACGTTGTAATACATATAACACAACTCACTATTCGATTCAATTCAGCTTTATTCATATAGCGTCAACTACAACACAGTCATTTCTCGACACTTTTACAGATAAAACCCAACAGATCCACATGAGCAAGCATAAGAGACCGTGGAAAGCAAGAACTCCCTTTAAAAAGACCTTCCTTTTAGTGTTTATTTAAGGGAAAAACTAAATGAAGTTATCCCACAACATCTGCAAAGATGAAAAGAGCACCAGGTTGATGGTGTCGTGTACAGATTTTCAACCTGGTACATCGGAAACACCACAAAGATCTGATTCTCTCTACCAGAGGGCCAAATTGTTATTAAGCTCTCATAAGGTTTTAAGATAATTTTGGAACTTTTGGAAGAAATCTGGATGTGTTTGCTCTAAAATAAAGTTAGTCATGCAGGAATGATTTCTCACTGTGCCTGGTTCGTTTGATCATCATCCTGTCATTACTGGAGGAGTTTGTTTACAAGTCAGTCGGTGCTCGGAGCAACTGAAACGCAACTTTCTGAAAACATCTCCTCAAGTGAAACTTTTTGAAAACAGTTTCCTTCTAAACAGAGGAAAATGCAAAACATTTTTTGTTCGAACTGTCTCTGTGGAAGCCTTTCTGAGGTGTTGCTCCTTGTCATGTGCACTGCGGTTGCAGTAAATACTTCTTCTGCACATGTGTGAGTAGATGGACAGTAACAACAGTGCTTTCCTCCAGAGAGTCGGGACTCCCAGTCCGGATTCTCCTGGGACTTGGTGGTTTTAGAGTTGGCAGTCACTGTAATAATAATCCAAAGTTGTTCATGTTTGTAGGGTTTTGTTGTCTTTGCACATATAGTTGTAAAACAACTGAAAGGATTGACTACTCTTTAACTGTGTTCAGTTACACGGTCGACAGCGGGAATTTGTTTCAATTCAACAGTGTAAAATATCTGTTTAAAGCACAGTTCTCTGGCAGACAACACACACACACACACACACACACACACACACACACACACACACACACACACACACACACACACACACACACACACACACTACAGTTTTGGCTGCTCCCTTCCGGACCCGCCTCAGTGGATCATTTGATCCACATGTTTGATTTGGCAGGGGTTTTATGCCGGATGTCATTCCTGACGCAACCTGAGCAGTTTGGGGCGGCTGAAGGTTTTGCAGTGGAATCGGAACCAGCGCATTTATTGATAAGAGCTTATTTACTCAGTCGGCGAGCCAACCAATAAGCTTTTTGGGTCACAGAAGGTTTGACCACAAAGTCAAATTCTATTTGTACTCATTTCCTTCCATCCTTGTGTCTCAGCCTCTGCTTCATGTTCTGGTTTCCGGAGTTCCTCCTCTGCTGTATCGGTGTTAAAGTCACGGCTCATGTCCTCGTCAAAAGCCCCTGATTAAGACTATACCCACACTCAAAATGACTGTTCCCTCTGAAGGACAAATGATCTGTCAGACAGAGTGGTCCTCTACATTCTCCCTCCTCGTCGCTCCACGCCACATGTTTGGGGATACAAGTGTACTCTGAGGTACTCCTCAGCACTTCTGGGCCCGAGTGAAGGGGCTGCTGTTTTCAGCCCAGATTTCACATGGGAGGAGCTGCAGGGAGCACAAAAAGGTGTCCGGCCCGACTTTGTGCAAGCTGCACTTCACCTTCCAGCTGCTCTCCGTCCCTCTGGATTCAAGGCAGGAGAGGGAAAGCGAGGCAGGGAGCAGGGGGGCAGGGAGGCAGGAGGAGGGGTCTGGGTGGGGGCACGCTCCTGGGCGTGCAGGCCCTGGAAATTTCCGTTGTAAGGTTTGAGTTCTTTTCGGGATAGGGAGGGGTTTGGGTGGGAGGGCGGAGGGGTGCGCTGGTTTAGATTGGGGTCTGGGGACTTGGAAAGCAGCCAGCCACTGCAGGAAGCTTTTACTAGTTTCACATGGAGAGAGAAGTAGTGGTGGACGGTGGCTGGCCGACTGAGCTCCAGTCATCACCCAAAGAAACTCTGGATCTCAGAAAAAGCAGCGGCACGGACTCATTTCCCCTTCCTCTTGTGTTTCCTCATCTTAGGTTGATAAAGTAAAAAGTAAGAGGTGGCAGAGATGAGGCAGCTTCCTGTTCACGCTGAGTCACGTCCACGTGATCACGTCCCGTTTTCGTCTCCTCGTCAAATCATGCTTCACACACCTCGCACAACAACGGTGACAAAACCTGATCAGTGCGATCCGAAACTCAATATGGAAACATCCGCGCTGACTGAACCTAAACAAGCAATCAGTCAGGTCTTATTTTAAGTGCATTGCACAATCGAGGGAGGGACGTGATCCAGAAATAGATCCAAATATAAACTAATCTATTTATATATTGAACAGCCAGCGTACAATTCATAATCTGCTGACAAAACATAAACCAAATTAGCAGTGTGCTTGTAGCCTGATTATTTTGTTTTGGGGGTTTTTTTGGGTTATTTTTTTCCCAAACCAAAGGGATGCCGCTGGTTTGTTTGCCTTGGCAAATATCCAGCTGTTAAACCAAAGGCAGGAAGAAGTGAAGCAACACAAGAACCAGCAGGCCCAACAGCCAGCAGCAGGGCTGGAGAGCGGGAGGCGCCGTGCATCAGGTGGACACGGTGTAGTGAGTGTGTGTGTGTGTGTGCGTGCGTGCGTGTGTGTGTGTTGCAGGGGGGCAGGTGGACACTGGTGCGACATGCTGGGGGCTCAGGGCCCCGAGCAGGTGGATGCTCAGAGAATAGAAATTTCTAAAAAGGAGGGATTAGGGGGATGAAAGAAAGCCGGGGATTACTTGTCTTCTTTTCTTCACCAGAGATAGAAAACAAGCCAAGGGTCTTCCAACTCAGCATCCCATTGCATCTTGGAAGCAAAATTTGGAGATGATCTGATGTGATTCATATTTTGGAAATTCATGTTTGGAAAAAAAAAAAATAACTGGTGCTTTTTTTCATAGATGGATTTTATTGTATGCAGGGTTAAAGTAATGAGTAAAGGTCCTGCAACTATAAAGTTTGCAGAGCATAAAAACAGGATGACAAACATAAAGCCTGTAAAAAAAGCCTGTAACGACTGGAAACATTTCAAAGAAAACATTGATGTTTTTTTTCTTTTTTTACAACTTTGTTAAGTAGTGGAGGGATACTGTTGCACATAGGAAGTTTTTTTCCATTATAATTGTTTTAGTTTTGTGAAAATTCAGACATTTTCATTATGCCGACTCTGCACCACAACGCCAACACCAACTGGTATTATACCAGTCCTTCCCACTCAGGAGGAAATCGGGTTGAACGTTGCTCCTGAACCAAATTGTGTTTGACACCGCTTTTCTGTGTGAAGTTTGTGTGTGTATGAGGAATGGATTTAGCATTTAGAGACTGTAAACAATACATTCATTTTTTTTCAATTATTCACTATTTTGTGCAATATAGTTTTTGAAAAATGAAATGCCACAACTTTCAGTTTTCCTTTCCAACCTAACATCATTATTTGAGGCTAAAAGGCACTTTGTGTTTTATAAGAGAGTCGGACCATCTTAAACACTAGTCCACTGAAAGGCAGCTATTAAAGTAGGATTATTAATTTCATGTTACTCTGATCAATGAGGCTGGCACTTCCCCAAATGTGAAATTATTCATTTGAATTCATTGTTCAAGTTGTTCTCCTCATTAAAATCTTAATTTACGCTCAAGTACGATTCTTCTGCATGAAAACGCCTCACTCATATAGGGTATTGCTTTTTTGTGCACAGCTGTGTGCAGATATAATCATTAGATGATTAAAACTTAAAAAGTACCATAAACTCCAAGAAAACAAGTTGTACATTAATATTTATGCAGTTTCCAATTCAACTCAAATGCCTCCAGGTGCTGTAAAGTCAACAATAGTCACTTAGAATAAGTGAAACTCTTCAGGTTGGGCTGCTGCCTCCATTTATCTGACTGAAAATCAATACGGTCTTATCAAAGTTGGAGTGAAATGGCTCTTCGCTCCTCCGCCCCCGCGTCTCGCCCTCTCAGTTTGTTTCTGTGGCTGTGTATTGGTGAACATGGCCTCTGCTGTGGATCACGGTACACAACATTATTTATTCATGCCCGTAAACGATAGATGGCCGGTGCGAGCTTCTCTAGTGCATTGTCCATCTGTTAGCTGGCCTACTGTACGCACTAATGTAACATGAGTCCTCAGGAGGCGTGCTAATAGCCGTTCATGTGTTAACGCTTCACACTATTTATCTGTGTAATAACTCCGCCGTTAATTATAATTAGTGCCCCGTCGTTGGAATGTGATTTATCTGTCCCAGAAGAAGTGCAAGATAAACAGTGTGACCTTACCGGGTTTATTTGATCACCACTGTGCTGATGGCAGTTCACCCTCTCACAAGACACCTCTAACATGGGAAAACATCAGGTCTAATTGCTCCCTATAAGACACTCCGTAATTCGTCTCTGAGGACTGCCGTACACATCATTTTACACAAAGCTGCAGATAATTTAATTTCCACCCAGGGAGCTTTCGGCATTAGCCCGTAATAGAAAAGGAAGATTGCTGCCAGATTCCCAACACAAGTGCCCCTGTATCATGATGATCATGAAATTGAAGGAGCGAAATCAGCTTTTCTTTATTGATTGTTTTTCTTATGAATAAGGAGAGGACTATCATGGCACTGTGCAGAATTCCCCCTGGTAGACTCATAAATTACACACAAATATGTGTGACTTCTCCCACGATTAAGTGTCACTCATTATGAATGGAGTAGATTTGTTTTTGTGAAACAGAGGAGGGCTTGCAGTGTCTATAACTTGCGTTTTGTGGGCACATCACTTTTATAAAGAGCAGCGTGCAGATTCAAACACACAGATGATGATATCTTTACATTATGTTACTTCCATCTGCCACCAGATGCTGTTATTGATGTTGCTCTGAGAGCTGTAAAAAAAAAGATCCCCCCCCTTTTCCCAAACATAAATTACAACAAGGTGTTAGACTCGGCTGTCATTTAATGAAATGAAACAAAGTGGATCGGCTGCAGACAGTTTACATAATCATTTTCTTTGCAGGAGAGATAACTCTCTGGCAACTGCATCAGTGGACTGCTCTGCATAGGCGGATAATAACAGGCTTTATCATGTAGACTCCAGATAGCTTCACACACACGCACGCATACACACACAGCAACATCTGATCATCTCTGGGGGGACTGCATCTGTGTGGCTCCACGTTAATAAACACACATCTTTTTTCTTTTTTTTTTTTTTTTACAATAGACTGCAGTGTGGAGGGGTGTTTGATCTTTAAATACCCTCTAACGTTAAGGCACGCTCATTGGCTTTGATTTTCTTTCTCTTTTTTTCGTGCAACTAATGGGGCAAAATGCAGACGCTCCCTTAAACCTCCTCCCTTGCATCCGTAGTACGGCAGAGAATGCGAGAACACCTATCCTCTCTCTTTTTATTTTCTCCCCCCTCTTCTTCCCTCCTCCTCCACCGCCGCCACCATCTGTCCCTTTCTTCCATTTCATGTGCTCCAGCAATATCCACACCCCTCTCATAGCAACAGCACGCCGCCGCCGCCGCCGCCGCCCCCGCGCCTTGCAGTGGATTTTTCTTCCCCTGGATCTGCGCCTCGCACCATGCAGACGGTCCCTTGGCCCTGCCTGTTCCCCCCTCCCCCACCAGCCGTGCTCCTGTTTCACTCAAAGATGGCGTCGGCTCTGGAGCCCCTAGTCTCTGGCTGCATTTTCAGGCTTGTTGTTGTCTTCGTTTCGCACCGTTTCGGCACCTTCTCCTCGGCGGCTCGACACCGAATCCCGGTGAGTAGCAGCGGAAGCCGGATGAAAGGATGTGGGATTTTTTTTTTTACCACCTCCGGTCCGCTTTCCCCGAGCTTCCCTCGGAAAGCAGAACCGGACCAGCGCTAGCATTCTGGGGGGAACCGCGAGAGGCAGAGAGGGAGAGAGGGGTACGGAGGGATGGTGATCACGGAGGAGGGTGGAGGGGGGAGCACGGAGAGGGAGGAGGGGGGCAGCCGAGGCCTAGCTACTCCGCTCCAGCGGCCTTGTCTTCGCCGCACCGCAGGCTGGAGCGATACGTGGGAGGGCGGCTGGCGGAGGGAGGAAGTCAGCGAGGCGGGGGACGCATCTCTCCGAGCGGGCAGACGCTCCTCGCCCATGCCGAAGGCTGAGCACTAGGCCGCGGATCACGGAGCGCTGCAGAATCCGCCGCGGAGATTTCTTCAATTTTGCACTTGCCCGCTAGCCGAGATGGCCGTCTGCAACTTGCATTGTGCCTTTTTTTTTTTTTTTTTTTTTTTTTAAGAAGGCCGCGGTCTTACGTGAATATGTGAATGACACTCGGATGGAGATTATTCGCTGTGATTTCTGCGGTCTGACGGTCCGTACCGGCGGAAACATCCGCCCGATGGGGGAATGTCGAGGCTGTAACCTGCCGTTTGCTGCTGTTTACGTTTCGGGGCTCAGCGAGTAACATTAGTAACACAATCGTAACGTTAGCGCCGCTGGTTAGCCTCCGACGCGAGCCTGCTAAACAACAGCAGTAAGCGGGAAGGCTTGTTGTCAGACTCGAGGCTGCCTCCGGTATTATCAGGGAGAGCAAACGGCGGAGTCGGAAGCTTTCTGGCAATGCGACACTTTACACGGCTTTGATTTTTCGTTAGCCCCCTGCTAATGTTTGCTAACAGGCTGAGCTTTGACTGCATCATGTTTACGTTAGCAACACAACTAGCCAAGTTCACAACTCACAAGTGCACTTTTGTGTTTACTGCCCTTATAACTCAGACTTCTGTGCGTGATTGTAATATCTTTACTGGTCATACACCTTATGGTTTTAATAATTTGTTAGCTGTAGTATATGCCAGTGCCATTCATTTGTTTTAAAAAATATTTTGCAATTTTGGTGTGCTTTACACTCTGTTTATAGAAGTTGAGGGACATGTGTGTCAAGTAAAGCATGCTTTTGTTTTGTTTGTGTCTGCATGCATTTCAAGCTGTAGCATCTCCTTAAGTTCGCTCATGCTTTACCTGTTTACATTTTTTTTCCCCTTGCATCAGTGATCTGTTTTGGGGTTTTCTGCAAAGTTTCATTAACTTCTCTGTTTCTTCTCCTCTGTGTTTCTTCTCTTCCACAGTCGTTTTCAGTCCAAGTTCAGTCGGCATGAAGGTGGTCAGTGTTGGCTGCTCCCTGGGGTGACATCTCTGCTGTGAATCCCTGGCGTGTGACAGGTTTCAAAGGAGAAACGGGGAGAAGACGAGGAATCGTGAACGCAGACAGAAATCGTCTTCTGGGATGTGAAAAAACAACGGGACACTTGCTGTGGTGCCCTTGTTTTTATGAATGAAACTGTTAACTCGTGTCCAGGAGACCATGCTCGTCTCCCACAAGTCACTCTGAGAATTGGCTAGTTCCCCTGCAGTAGGAAGCCAACTGAGGAACAAGGATTTTTGTTTTTGTTTTTTTTTTTTTCTGTTTTGAATTTTGCAAAAGTGGGAGAGGTCCTTTATTTTTAATTTTTTTTTTTTGTGTACAGACTCTCTCACCATCGAGATCTGCTGTCTCCTTTATTGTGTACTGTTGGAGTTTAAGGTGTTAATCGGCCTGAAAGCTCCCTCACTACCCCCTGCTTTTGGCCAGGGACCTTCACCTGGCTGGGAGTGGGTGGTGGGTGGGTCAGATTTTACTGGGTGCAGGGTTGGCTCTGGGGGATTGTGCTATGATCAGCTGCTCTTTTCCGCGCTGCTCATACTCAGCTTCTGAGGGACTCTCTGTTCGACCCCAGGACAAGGGATAGTAAGCAGATAACGGGTAAAAAGGAGGAGGCGGCGGCGCTACGGCGCAGGCCAGGCATTTCCTTGGCATAAAGTCCCCCCCTCTTTTTTAAATTTTTATTTTTCTGAGTGGTTCTTGCAGTGAGGCCCTACGGCCCCTGCACCCACCCAGAACGCAGCCATGGTCAAACTGGCAAACCCAATGTACACCCAATGGATCCTAGAGGCGATCAAGAAAGTGAAGAAGCAGAAGCAGCGACCGTCAGAGGAACGCATTTGCAATGCGGTGTCCATGTCCCATGGTCTGGACCGCAAAACGATTCTGGAACAGCTGGAGCTCAGTGTCAAGGATGGAACCATACTGAAGGTCACCAACAAAGGTCTGAACTCCTACAAGGATCCCGATAACCCCGGGCGCTTGGCTCTGCCAAAGCCTAAAGGAGGTGGCAGCTCTGGAGGAGGCGGAGGAGGGGGCGGCGGCGGCAGCAGTGGCGTCGGCATTGGGAGTTCCCACTCCCATTCGGGGAAGAAGCCGGGACTCGACTGGAACAAGCTGATCAAGCGGGCACTGGAGGGTCTCCACGAACCCGGCGGCTCCACCTTAAAGAACGTCGAGCGTTTCCTCAAGTGCCAGGCTGATGTGGCGGCCTACCTGTCGGGCAGCGGCTCCATGGGGCCCGGCCTCTTCCACCAGCAGCTGAGGGTGGCCCTGAAGAGGGCCGTGGCTCACGGACGTGTGGTTAAGCAGGGTCCACTGTTCCAGCTCATCAGCCGCAGCAGCTCCCACGACGACGGGACCGGGACGGTATCTCTGGAATCACTGCCGCCTGTCCGTTTGCTGCCACACGAGAAAGACAAGGTAAGGGTCCTGCGTACATGTAAAACTATGGGCCATTACCTCAAACATGAGCACACTGATACAGTACTCTATGGATGTTTTCGTGTCACATAGGTGGAATTTTTGAATATGGTGCTTAAAATCTGTTGTTGATGATCAAACTGGAACTATTGTAAATCACTGAGCTGAGTTTGAGATCGAGATCAAATTATGTGAGATGATTAATGGGTGTAAAGCTCTGTTGTCTGCTGGCGTCTAATGGATCTGATAAAATCGCAGACATCCTGTCGAATGCTGTTGGACAAGAAATCAAGTGTATCTGGCATCTTGGTTCAGAGAGAAAGTGAGCATGAAAGCAGAAGAAAACGTCCTCCGATTCTTTTTTTTTTAACAATCCTTGTTACATATATTAGACTTGCATCATAGCAGCTGTTCTTGTGGAAAGGTTGGCATCTTTCAGCAGGCAGCTCTGAGACTCTGGAAGAGCATGATCACTGCCTGTTCAAATTGGGCGTACTCTTCAAGGTTGCAATTTACTACTGCATAGTGAGGTGTCTCACAGTGTGAATGTCGGTTGTGAGTTCTCATCCAGCATATGGTGAAGCACTTTGCAGGGTTATTTTAGAAATGTCTAAAAACAGCAGGGCGACACTTGTGTAGTCAGACAGATGCCAGCATCGCACTTCAAACTGGGATGCAGCTCCAGCGGTTTCCAGACAGCGGCAGTTTGTGTTGTTGGGAAGTTTGGGGTTTGATGATGCTTTACGTGGTGGATGACGGTCTCAGGTGTGTGATGCAGTGATGCTGGGCCCAGTTTTGAGTAGCTGACAAGGAGTGAGAGGTCAGGAGGGAGAGTCTCAGGGCTCCCAACCTCCTGCAGGGAGTGTGGACCAGCTGCAGGGCTGCTCCCTGTCAGGAACTGTCAGGAGATGGGAGGAAGAAAGAAAGGAAGCGAGGGAAGCTGAAGCACGTAGACAAGCTGGAGAGAGAGAGAGAGGTGGTCTGTAGTGGTGCCAGAGGGAGAGGCCCTGCATGACGCAAGCTTCAGGCCTCTCGAACCAGAAAGGGGGAGAGAGGCAGAGACGTAGCAGGAGAAGAAAGTGAGGGAGACAGAATGAGTTGGAGTAAGACAGGGAGGGAGGGAGAGGCAGACATGCAGGCGACAGAGGAGAGAGGGAACACACCCACTTCTGTAACCTGATCAGAGAGAGCAGCCGACTGCTAACCTCCAGTTGGAAGGGCCAGACACATGTACAAAGAAAGCCAAAGAGATGTAAACACAACAGACACAAACGTACAACTTACTACAACAGCGTACAAATGAAACTCAACAGGACTAACGAGCAGCGCATCGTGCAGCCGAATGTGTCAGACTGGTCCCAGCTACTGTTTTGACTAGCTTCTGGTGTCGTCTGGCCCCTTTCTGGATGTGTGTGTGCGTGTGCATGCAGCCACAGGGGCTTGTGCTCAGGACACACACACACACACACACACACACACACACACACACACACACACAGAGCAGGATTAGCCTAGAGAGCAGGCTGCAGTCACATGGGGTCTGCCTGCCTAACACAGTGACCTGCTTGGCTGCAGATGGTCCACCTCTTAAGACAAACGGAGATCAACCTCCTCCTCCCTGACTCAGCTGCTGGTTGACCTGCTCCTCTGCCTCAGAGACAAATACAACAAAGTCAAGAACGTCTCAGCGTGAACATGTTGTTGATACTTATTTCTCTTACATTGCTTTATATTGCACTGTAGGTCTTTATTTTTTAATCCCACAACACAGTGTAAATATTGGCAGGACACCTGCCGCTGATTGAGCTGGAAACATCACGGCGATCAGAGCTTAATGCATTTTGGAGTATTAATAATGGCTTGGTTTGGATTGTTTTGCCGTTTCTTTTTTCGCCTTCTCCTCGGGCTAGACATTGAGAAGCCACAGCAGCAGCAGCAGCAGCAGTCAGGAAGTTGACATTTGTGCCAGGCATTCACACAGTCCTGTTTACCGGTCCTACCTTCTTCTTCTTTTTTTTTTTTTTCTTGTGATGATGCTTTGATATACACTCCTGCACGACGACGTTGCTGCTGCTCAGTCATGTGTGTTTGTGGCTGTCGGTGTGTTTTTGATGCATCTGTTCTTGTGGGTCTGCGCGAGCGGCACATGCCTCAAAGAGATAAAGATTGTGCACGAAAGATGGAGAACGGCGCAGCAATGATCACTGTCCTACCTCTCGCTACTTTTCCACCGCGCATCATTGCCATGCTGCCCTGTGTGATTGCTAACAGTTATGATTTCCTAAAGGGAAGGGTGAGAGGGAGTGTGAGTGCGAGCCGGGGGGGTGGAGCAGGAAAATCAAAACAAATGGCTAAGCACTAGCTTTGACCCCATTTGTGGGGAGATTTGTATACTCAACATGCCGGTGTTTGCATCAGGGCGTTCCATTGAAACGGGATCCCAGACCCTATTTTGGTCCCTGTGTCTCCCCCCTCTCACCCTAATAGGGTGCCATTGCCAGGTCAGGAGGGGGGAGTTGAATGGGGGAGAGAAGTCATCCAAGGGTCATGGATATATAGATGGCAAACCTCATTGCCTCCCCGAGCGCCCGTTAGCAGTATGAGGCTACGGCCATTAGGTGGGATGGGCCTGACGCTGAGCCTTTGTGTGTATATCTGTATGTGTGTGTGTGTATAGTTGTGTGTGCATGCGTGTGATGCTCATCCCATCATAATAGGCAAGAGCAATCTTCCTGCCCTGTAGTTGCCCTTTCCCCAACAGCTGGAGCGGGGTGAACCAGAGTTCTCGATTTCGTCGCGCCGTGTCACGGCGAGGACGTGTGAAAAAGGGACTTGTGAACAACACACACACACACTCTCTCACACACACATCTTTGATACTCGCACACTGTGGTGTTTTGATTCCACTGTAGAATGTCCCACTGACCCGTAATCGGAGTGGCTAACATTAGCATCCTCCAGCTAATGGTTGTCGTTAGCGGTGGTCGAGCTACATAATTAGATGTTGCTAATAATGAACTATAATGAATAGATTTATCCACTTTACCCACATCGAATCGACCCCTCACCTCTGGCTCTCTCTAACTTCACACGCATTAACCCTGCTTGTGTTTGCTCAAGGCGAAGACGCCACATATTGTTACTCAGCAAATACAAAATGCCCCCAGACATTGATTATATGTCTCGGGTACAGCCTGCGTTTTGGTCTCTTTCCTTCTCATTCCCCTTCCCCTGCTGCTGCTGTATCATGTCATTGAGTCACAGGAGAGGATTATGCTGTATGGAGGGATGAAAGCATTCCCCGGGTTAGCCCTGCACCGCAGGAATGCTCCTGAAATGACTAAGTTTGGTGCTATGAAATGGTCTCCCGTTGGCCTGTTGTCGGCTTCTCTAGAATTTCATGTTTTGAGCCTGATCAATCCCTTCAAGGAGCAGGACTTGTAGAAATTCTTTGTTTCTGGTTTCTATTTCCTTGACTTGATTCCATTTTGCCAGAGCTCTGGCCCCAGTTGACCTGTTATTAGTGTCTGAAGTTCCACTTTCTGATGGAGCCAGCTTTCACCTCGTGCTTCACTGCCACCACAACTCCATTTCTTGTTTGACACTTAGCAGTGCACAGCCGGCAGAGAAATGGAAAAACCGTTGAGCTTTAGCCTATTAAAAGGGTCAGTTCACACAAAGTACAACAAAGGTGCTACTTCTGGAATTGTAATGGAAAATATCATTCTACATTTATCCTGACCAGAATGAGCGTAGTTCTCTCTTTTCTTTCTTTACGTGCTTCAGGCTGGGGGGGGACCATGCGATCTGAGAAGCGACAGGTTGTCACCAGCATTGGTCTGAAGAGAAACACCGTAACAGTCTGCATGTTTCAAGTCTTTCAGCTGATTTGTGTTTCTTTACACAAAAGCGAAGGCAAAGTGTGGAACTATTAGCTAAGTGAGCTTGATGAGGCTCCTTCACTAGCGTGAGTGCTGTATTGGCACAAGGTTTTCATTCTACATTGTTGCACCTACTTAGGCAGTGTACACACTTCTATTGTAACTATCTTATCCAAGTTAAAGCTAAATGTAGAAGTTTGTGTTGGCTCTGGGATTTCTCCCATCAGGCTGCTAGACGTAAACAAAACACATGCTGCATCGATGTACATTCTGCAGCAAAGGATGAGAATTTGGAGCAGCACATTGCGCTTGTATGTAGGCGAGTGTGTGTGTGTGTGTATCCACCAGGGATTAGTTTCACGATCATGTTTCAGCAAATCAGCCTCCAAGGAAACAAGTTTAGTAACCAGTTTATGTGTTAAAGTTCTTTATTTGTACTTATTTGTGTAGCACAGACTGATCAATAATGCTGCGATCAATGTGTTGCAATGCACTTTGAATTCTTAGATATTTTGTACATGCTAAGAATACACTGGCAGCATTTTGATTGTCTGAAAAGTGTCATAACTGCCTTGCACGTGCTCGCCGGTGAGCTGCAAGGATGTGGTGCATCTGAAGCTCATTGTGTCTCAAGTTTGGTTTGTTACGAGATCTTTGTTGTCTTAAGACTTCAGGCGAATTGCACCTGAAGGCACTAAGAAGCCGTTTCGACAACAGGAAAAACACAGTCTGCTTAAAAACAGAGAAAAACACAACCTCTCTGAAACACTGTTTCTGTGCATGTGCACAACGATCAAACCGTAATAACACTCCTCCAGAGTGGCGCGATCCCCCGTCCTCCTCCTCCTACTTGGTAGTTTTATAGTTGAGTCGCCTCTGATAACAATCCAACTTAATGACAGCGTCCTGTCGTGGCCCAGCATGTTAACCACAGCGTTTCTGCTGTTGACGTGTAAACGGAAATCATTTTCAAATCATTCCCATGGAAAAGGGAAGCTTTTCTTAAACAGAAGCTATATGTTTCCTTTTGAAAAGTTGCTGTGTAAAATGATCAGCACCTGTTCTTGTCATCGTACATTACCAGTTATCGCTCAGTTGGTGAAGTGGATCCCCCCTTCAGATGAAAGCTTGTGTGTTCAATATGTTGAAGGGTCTTTGAGCAAAGCGCTGAACCCTCAGTTGCTCCCAGTGGTGCTTGAAAGCCTTTTAATGGTGGCTGTCATCATTTCATTGTGATTTGGTGAATGAAACTGTGCAAATCACTTCAAGACAGAAGTGAAAAAAAATGTGCCATAAAAGTAGAGTGTGTTCTGTTTCTGGTAAAACTAAGATTATTACAGTAGTGATGCCTCTTCTTACTTCAGGTGGGCTCACGGGGTTTTAGAAATCAAATTAAAGGCGAAGTTTAATTTTCCTTTTAGAGCTCCATGTTTTAGCAGATCCCAAACAAACACACCTGCACTGAGCTTCCCCCTGGGAGGCTGCTGTGAGCTTCACACCAATAATTACTTTATTTCATATACACAAGATAAGCCACAGAAGTCGATGCTGACTGCTTCATTTATGAAATTCTTGGCGGTGAACTCACTCAAACGGTTTATGTCATCTTTGCCACATGTTAAGTATGTACTGAGCTGCTGCTGCTTCTTTTTTGTTTTTCCTTCTCCCAGTATTTAGCGTTAGCTTTGGCCACGGTTGAGGTTTCCGTTGAAGGTCTTCCCCCTGCGACTCCGAGCAGCCGAAGTTCCACCGGGAGCAGACACACACAGCTGTGTGTTCACAGAAAGTGCATCGGCATCGGCGGTGTGGGCACCCATGGGGAGCAGCTACCTCCAGCTCACCGGTGGCCGTGACGCCGGTGGCATTTGGCACGGGAAGTGCAGCAGTGCGAGGCCTCGCGTACGGCCAACCCCGCCACTCCACAAACACAGCCAATGTGCTGAGCAGCTGTGGAAGTGACAGCTGGAGCCCGGCCAGCCACACTCCGTTTGATGCTGTGATTTAGCTTTGTGCTCCCTCGCTAACCTCGGATTTTAATGGGAGGGGGGGGGGCGATGCTTGGTTGGCACAGCGCAGGGTCCCCCCTCTCGCTGTTAGGGGTGTCACACCGGAGTGTGCACCGATTGTTTTGCAGTGATTGCCTTGCTAGTGGGTCCACAGAGATTTCAGGTTGCAGATGCAATATTTACTCTTATTACCTTCCATTTGATGGATCCATGTGTGCTAACAGGAGGATACAGGAGGTGTGTGTGTGCGTGCGTGCGTGTGTGTGTTAGCACTGACATCATCTAATGATTTTTGGGTGAGAAAAGTGCCATTGTGTTTGTGTGGTGTCTGTGCCTGCACGACACGTCCTGTACCGGTGATCAATGGGTTTGGGTTGGAGGTGGGGGCGGCCATAAGGGAAGTGTGATGGGGGGGCGGCCGAGTTTGGGCGCCCATGTTAATGAGATCCTTGACTTGAGACGAGACAAGGACAACAGCATCGCCTTGCTTTGCTTTGCTTTGCTCTTCTCTCCCACTGCCTTTGATTCCTTCTACCCCCTCCTTCCCCATTCCTCCTTTCGTCCTTCCTCTATTGTTCTCTCTTTCCTGCCTCACTCTCTTCTCCTCTCTTTGGATAAGAGAAGTGAGTATATAAAGGGGAAATGAGGCCACCACCAGTTGTTTTCTATTATCTCTTGGTATAAAGTGTCGGATAATACAGTGCGTCGTGTTAAGTGTTCATTCTGCCGTTTGAAAGCAAAACAAAGAACGAGCAAACACTAAAGCACAATGAGACATGATAAGGAGCACGTTTGATACTACTGTGGCTTAGTGATCCAGAAAACTTTGGTGGGTGTGTCTCCTGGGTCAGGACACTGCGTTTCCACTTGTCCGTTTGTGTTCAGGTGTGTGTGAAAAGAGAAACCTGTTACTTGTATGACAGGTTTCTATAGTGTGAAGGTGACGCTTTAACAACACCTCCTCAATCCTGTTAGTTTTCCAACAGCTACTGCGAGGCGTGTCGTTTTGGCTCCGAGCAACATTTCGTTCCTCAATATTCGCCCCACGTCGAAGAAAAAGAAGTCTCTGCCAAAACACGAATCCAGAGTGTTAAAATAGACACACACACACACACACACTGGCTATGACACTCGAGTCAAACAGTGAGTCGATGTGAGAAATTTCTAGAGCGCCGCTGTGGTGTCAGAGTGGTCCTGGCAACCCGCGCTGGCTGAGTTAGAAAAGGCTGAAACGTGGAGGAAAAACGGCTCTCAGGAGAAATGTGAGGATTGTGTTCCGCAGCTCCAATATCCCTGTCATGAAGGGAGGATTAGCTTTTCATTTTTTAGTATCTGCTGGGGATTAATTTACAGTGGCAGGGAGTAACTGAAGCCTCACTGTAGCGGGCGCCCGGTGTGGAAGGCAGTTTGCACTCTGGCTCTGCGCTGGTGTTTACTGGAGCGGCAGCAGTTGACCTCCTCCAGCGGCAAAGGGGTTAAGCGTCAGGAATGATTGAGGTGTTGGTCTCACGCAGGCTGCTCAGACGACTGCTGCTGCAGATTTTCTCCTTCTCTACGCTTCCCATTTCCTTCCCTTTTTTTGCCCTCTGGATTGTTATTTTTGTCCTGATGCTGTCTTTTTTCTCTCTCTCTCTCTCTCTACTGGGACTGGGTGATAAAACAACAACGGTTTATGTCTTGGAATAACTTCTTCTTGATAGACATGTTAAACACGGTCGATAGGCTTTTCAATAGATTGTGTTCATCTGTGATTAGACAGACGATACAAATCGCCATTGATGATGAGAAGTGTGGCTTTTTTATCTGGAACAGTTGTACAGTGTTACATTTTATGTTTAACATTGACTGAAAATAAATAATTACATAAGAATTAACCCTCTGATATCTTAAAATCTCAAAATAACAGGGAACTTTCAGAAATTGACAAATATATATATATATATTTTGTATTATAAACTGATGTGAAAAAACTGATTGCAATAGGGCTTTTTTCCCATGTTCCCCAGCCCTATTTGATAGTTTACAAATGTGTGGGAGTTTTCTCTATCAAACGTAGGGTCTGTGGACCAATCCGGGGACTCCAGAGGGTCCAACCTGTGAGAAGACTGTGTATGTTTGAGCCATTGTTGCACGTTTGGTTGCAGTAGGATTGAAAAAGACATTTCACTGTATTTTTCACCAGAATCCAAAGTTTAAAATGATGAAGATATTGCAGTTTTATGCATGCATTCTATTTGTTTGCACTAAAACGTTTTGTATTTTTGTCATTTTACTGGACTGACCTCAAGTTTCTCTCTGAACTGAAATGAGTTTGACACAGACGACTTAAACCCTAAAAATATGGATTTTTTTTTTTTAATTCATTCCTCTTTATTTCACCATTGTTCTGGAGATTTCTCATGTTTATTCTGTGCTGCTGGTGATTAATAAAAGTGTCCTTGTTGCAGTGTGTTAGTGACTTTGAACTACAATTGTGTTTGCGGTAAAACTTTTTTTTTTTTATCAAGTTCATATCGTACATCGCTAGTTTGAGGAGCTTCCTCATTGGAGAAGTTGGCTCCTTTTCAATTCATTTGGACTTTGTAGCTTGCAGTGGTGTTGAGCTGAACTGCCTTTTATTCAGTCAATCTGTTAGTTTGTCTGCATTAGAAATATGAGTTGGTTTGCATTCCTGCGCAGCTCGGCAAAAGTTTTTTAAAAAGCACTATCTACTGTTGGATAAATGTACTCTTGCATTTTTGAAATACTTTAATTTGGAAAATGGAAATAAGGGAGCATGTACGCTGCATCTGAGCAAAAATGTCAACAAAAAAAACAAACTTTGGAGCAATTTCAGTAACAATCCACTCAAGCATTTGGGTATTAACATGGAACAATGACTGCTTCTCCCAGCAGTTTGGTCATACTTATTCCAATTTGATATGATTTACCTGGAGACACTGTGATCCCACCCAGTCTCACAAGATAATGCATAGCAACAAAACACAAGATCCGCCTCCCTGGAGACATGTTGCTCTTCCCAGCAGCTTTCAAAAATGACACTTAGGTAGAGGTATATGAAATCCGTTTTATTTTTTCCTCAATTCCGTTTTATTTTTTCCCAAATTCCGTTTTTTCCATTTTAATATTTCTGAATTTGATATTTTGTTTTTTTTATGCTCATTTTTACCATTAAAAAAAGGTGTCTGGTAAGTGGAAATGAATAAATGTCCACAATTTAATAGGATATAACAGTCCATTTAATGTTTAAAGTCCTGCAACAAAGAAATACTTTTCAATTAGTCGCATGCGTCTTTGCGAGTCCAGTCCACAGTACGTTGACAGTATTTACAAAAAAGCTTTTCCCCTGAGGCATAAAAGCCCGTGTACTGTTCTGCTCTGTATTTAGCGCTTAGCGTGGAGTTTCGTAACTTTCTTGAATGTGTGAGAGGGGAGGGAGCAGCTCGCTTGGACATCGTGTTGTTGCGTCTCGTCGTGGCTGGAACGCGCGTTCACATTTGTTTTCAATTGTATTTTGACGCAAAATGGCGGAAAGCATTTGGCGTTGTGAACGCACCTTTAGCATGTTAGCCGCGCTGTGGAAGTGACGTACACGTTGCAGCAGCTCGGGCGGTCCCCCCGGCATGTTTGCTTTGCTCTATAAGGTTCCATTTTCTCCCGAAAACTGAATTTCAGACCAGATTAGGACGAATTCCGCAATATTCCGCGTTTTATTCCAATTCCGTTTTTATTGGTCATTTCCGCGATTCCGTCCGTGATTCCGTTAACACGGATTTCATATGGCTCTAACTTAGGGCCCCATTTACACAATGCGTCAAGTGAAAATGGAAAACTTCAGTTGCATTTTTGGCATCCATTTAGACGACGACGACTCTCAGAGCCACTGAAAATGTACAGCTCCCAAGGTAGAACTTTTGTAAAAAAATCATCGGTCTCCATGGAGACGGCGAAGACGATGCTCATGCCCAGGTGTTGAGGAAACCTACAGAGCACATAAAGCCACTACATCTTTACCATCTGAATCATCAGCAGTGAAAATGCGAACTGTCCAGTTAAACGTTCATGCTTGTCCCTCGTCTCCATCTGCGTTTCTTCATGGTGAACTTCCTGGAGCCCCCCTCGCTCTCTCGGTTTACTTCTGGCCCTCTGCTCTTTGTTTCTCTCTCTTCCTCGGCCCCTGTGCTGTTTGGTGGGTAAGGTGTAGCAGGGGGTGCGGGAAGCAGCCCCAGTCAGGAGGAAATGAACCCAATAAATCAAGCCCTTGTCCCTGTCTCCCTCCCTGCCAGGACACGTTACCGACCCAGCTCTTTGCCGCTCGGCGCGTTTACGCCATTGTGCAGTGGAAAATCTTTTTCTACTGACTCCAGTGGACGTCGTGTTGTTGGTTTTTCGCCTCTTGAACAAAAGGATTCGTATTACTGGAATAATGTCCTGGCCTTGGCTGTGTTAAAAGTTGATCACATCTCTAGAATAATGTGTTGCTGTGAGGTTTATAGTTGCGTTCTAGGGAAGCCAACGTTTCCCGCCATCAAAGGTCCGATCCCCGTCCTGCAAGGCTGGCTGAGCAGCTGGATGATTCCTCAAAAACACACTAGTGTACTCCAGACCTCCAGCCTCCTGAATGAGGCGTTATCTAATGTAAATATATGCATTGTCAAGATGAGTGTGTGCTCGCTACGTTGCCTCACAACATTGCATGCTCGCCTTTATTGAGTGTGAACAATGAAACGCTCGTGGACTGGCATACCTGAGGCTCACGGCACGCTTTGATTTCACTCCAGAGATGCTTCGTTATGATGTGTTTTCAAGCCGCCGTCGTTTTCGCATCGCCACAAGATTTGCCTTTATTGCGTTGGTGAAACATTCATCTGCCGCGGTCCTTTTGTGCTTTCTTGTGTTTTCACTTTTCATTATTAGTAAGATGAATGGACTTTGTGCAGAACAAAAGACAAGTGAGGCTAAATGAGAAATATCGCTGCAGAGATCTTTGAATGAGGCAGAAATATAAAAGGCTATAGCGCCGATTTACACAGATCTCTAAGAAAATGTGCCTCGCTGCTTTCTCACACAGATGGTGCATTCAGTTTGTGTCAATTTGCAGGTGATCGGCAGTATTTCAACAACAGTGTTGCACCTGCCACGAAAAAATTGGACGGAGTTGGAAGTGTTGGTGGTGTAGGTTATCCAACAACAAGAAAAAATGACTAAAAACACATCAGATAAAACCGTAGTTTGGGAGATGATCTGTCAAAATATGGTAGCAAGAGATGAAAAGTACAAATGAAAATATTATAAAAGCTACAGAAGCCACAACCATCTCTGTCACAGTCAATCATAAGAGATGATTTTAGGTTAAGCCACATTCCACATGGTAATCTATTCTACCACATCGGACCAAATGCAGTATTCGGGTTTAGGAAATGAAACTAAAAAAAGTGGGTTTGTCTTTTATTCTGAGTAATAGAACTGTTTAACCAGGAAACATCAGAGAAATGAATCAGTATTGATCATGAATATGACTGTATTTCACGTTTCAATTTGTCAACGTCTTTGGTTGTTGTAACAGTGTTAAATTGAGTATTCCCTCCTTTTTTGCAGTATCCTGATTGGTTGGTGAATACCAGGTAGTGGCGCGGTGAAATGATGCTAATGTGAAGCTCTGGCTTTGTTTGTCAGTATGCATCTTCTCCCATGTTAAAGATCCTTTGCAGAGTCCTGCAGAGAAGCATGCCTGCAGCATGTGTGATTCAGAGAACACATAAAAGTTTAGGCTGATCAAGGCTTTACCACTTTGGCGTCATCAGATCGCAGAGGACTGGAAGCCGCCTCTTCGGCGCTGTGTTCCAAACTCCCACATGGCCGCTGGCAAACACCAGTCCAGATGTCATGTGAGCGCTTTCTCACCAGCGACTTTCTCTTTGCTGTTCTGCCGTGAAGCTGAGAACGTGGAAGCAGGCGAGCAACAGATGTCGTTGGCCTCGGCCACGGAGCCCTTCACTCCTCCAGAGTCCATCAGCAGCGTACTTCTAACAGCCTCGGCTTTGAGGACAGCTTGCCGTAGGCAGGCTCTGCCACACTTAGGGTTGTTTTCTCTTCCCTCCCCCTGATGAACATACCGTACTTCAGATTATGCTTGGTGTCTTGGAAATGTTCTGATATGCTTACGGGTTTTCGGTACGCTTCGTGATGATTCTCGTGCTGTGATTTCATTATTGGTACTTAATTAAAAAGTGATGAATCTGTTAAGGTTTTATGTTTTGAAGAGATTAACCCAGAATCACGATGAGCTTCACTCAAGGCGTTGTTGACTCTGCTCACATCAATCAATAAATATTTATTTATTTGAGCCTCTCATTCAGAAAAGCCAAATAATGCAGTGTCTCCTGGTAAAATCTGTCTTAGCTTGTAAGAGACTGGTGATCCGTTAAGGGATACTCTGTTTACCCATTTGCTGTGGTAGTAGTGAATAGTGACTTTACTTTGTGTCATCTTCCCAGCCAGTGTAGGAAGAACTTTATGACTGAAGTGACAAATTTTAATTTAGTCTTTCTCATCCTGTCGGATTCGTCTGTGTGGAAAACAAAATGTGTGCCTACAAATGACGAACGGTGTTCTTTGAGATAGAAGTAAGCCAGCGCTTCCCCTCAGGGCTCGCAGGCTCCAGAAGCTTCCACCACCCTCCCCTCCTGCGTCTGTCTGTGTGAAGTGCACCTGCAGTGCTGTTGGGACGTGATCTTTCGGCTTTATTTGACACGCAGGTCGCATTTGATGTCTAACAACATGCTAAGTGTTATCCCTGCTTTTGTTTTCCCGGGCAAAAACACGGCTCGGGTTTGTGCATGTGCGCCTCTGAGATGTTTGTCTGAGTCTCGCACCTGCTGTCGAGGCCACGCTGAAAGATTCATGGAGCCCCAGAACCGAGCGTCTGAGGGCATGTTTGAGAAGGAGTGTCAAAATGGGACACCGTGCGGAGGAAGTGAACTCCTCAGCCGAGATCCGGCTCCTGATCAAACGGCCAGGAGTCGGCGGAGACGCCGGCACGCGGCGGCGGCGGCTCCTGCCGTGACACGCCACATAAATTATACAAGCCCACTCATCGCAGCGGCTCTCGTGCGCTCCATCATCCCGGACGCTCCGCCGTGCCGTCGTAATTCCCAGTGATTCGTCGGTTTGTTAATACACACAGCAGCAGTCATTCACTGTGACAGGACACACAAGGCCACTCTGTTGTTTCCATTTGTACAATGAAGCCGTTAAATTGACTGACACTCTCCACTTTCTCTCCCCCGTCCCTCCTCCAGCCGGTGGCGGAGCCCATCCCCATCTGCAGCTTCTGTTTGGGGACCAAGGAGCAGAATCGTGACAAGAAGCCAGAGGAGCTCATCTCCTGTGCCGACTGTGGAAACAGCGGTGAGTGCCAGTTTGCATCAGTAAGCCCTTAAGAAGAAGAAAAAAAAAAAAACCCTCTCCATCTCTAAACTATCTGACAAGTTTTTTTCCTTGTCTCACTTCTCGTTGACACTTCAACCACACACGACTCCACTCCTGCTTCCAGCTTATTGTTGCACCGCCGGTTCATTCACTCTGACGACTCCTCTGCAGATCCGCCGCTCTCACTTCCACCAGTCCTGCTCTCCTCGGTGCTTGAGCATTCGCATTAATTTGCCGCTCTTGGATGCACTTCACCGTCGTCAGCAGTTAAATTTACACTTGAACTTCAGTCACTGAGTGCGCGCAGAAACTTTTTGCAGCTCGTTCACTTAACCTGAAATGTCTTTCTTTGCGTATTGTCAAGTTTTACTTGGAAATTTTCTTAAAAGAGACTTTAAGATGTTTATGTACAGAAAGCTTTCTCTTAGCAGTTCTTAAAATAGCTTTAAATCTTGCCATTTTTGTAATATAAAGGCAGAAATGATGTTGTTCCAACTGAATGAGCTGTTATCTAAAGTTGTTTGTGAATCATGCACAACACAGAAAGCTATTCCGGCTCCGCTCATGGTTTTTTGAGTTTGCGGCACACACCTCCAGCTCCTCTCTGTTTCTCTGTTCCTGTTTATTTTTCCTCTTCCTGATATGACTTTCTGGTCACTGCATTTCCTTCCATTTCC
This sequence comes from Salarias fasciatus, assembly GCF_902148845.1. NCBI lineage: Eukaryota > Metazoa > Chordata > Actinopteri > Blenniiformes > Blenniidae > Salarias > Salarias fasciatus. The sequence goes on along the minus strand of NC_043756.1, from coordinate 3,590,450 downwards.
AAAATAACTCACTTTTTTCTTTCCACTCGCAACTGATTCCACAATAAATACCACCTTTACCCTTTTTTTTTTTTTTTTTTTTTTTTTTGCATTTTTGCAGCACATGTTTACTGGAACTTTCACTCAAACTCGTGTCGTTCTTTCAAAGGATTTAAATCACAGACGTCAAACCAATTGTAGTTTCATGTTGAGTGGGCCTGACTGTTAAAATAGTACCAGAATGACCTTTAAAGTTTGTTTTTTTTTCCAGTCTGTAAAACTCTGACGGTATAATGGTTTCGTCATGAAGCATCGTCTGAATGGCCTGACGTTCCTCATGGAAAGCGAAAAAGAAACACCTTCCTCTTCGGGAACAAGACCGTCTTGTTTTGCTTCTCCTCAAACATAGAAGCGCTGCTCTGACAGATTGTCATTTATGTTTGAACACCTTTTTTTTTTTGCAGCAGTGAGAGCTTTCAATTCCAAGAGGACCTTTTTTTTTTTTCCCCCCCCCCTTCTTTCTAACATGATGCAAGTGGGTCAGGGCTGTCAGTCAGCAGTGACGGAGGGGGAAAAAAAGAGTGACGCACTTCTCTTTATGCGTGTGCCTGTCTACCTGCAGGCCACCCGTCCTGTCTCAAGTTCTCCCCGGAGCTCACGGTGCGAGTGAAGGCTCTGTGGTGGCAGTGCATCGAATGCAAGACGTGCAGCAGCTGTCAGGATCAAGGCAAGAATGCGGTGAGTGGATGAGCGAATATGGCCGACTGGCAGCCAGACAGAGCGCTCTCGTCGTCTTCCTCTGCTTAAGTGCCAGATAGAGACGCTGATAGACATGTCTGTGGTTCTGGGATGGAGCTATTTTCAGTCGTGATTTCACTCTTTTCTCCAGTTTGTCAGGTGAGACGGCGTTGGTATTCAAATGTTTGTGAGGGGGCTTTAACAGCGAGACTACATGCTCAGGCTGACAGCGTGCTCTGTGATCAGACCTGCTTAGAAGCCTCAGCATGTGGATATATCTTCACTACTTTCTTATATCGGTCCAGGAAATGTAGCTGTTTTACTTGACATGGACTTTGCAGGCCTTTCCATATGAATTCTTCAAAAACAAATTCAGTTGTGCTTTTGTTTTCATGGAGAAGCAGAGTCGTCTGAGCCCCCTCTTGATCTCTGGCGCCCCCCCATGGGGGCGCGAGTTCCCCAGGTTGGAGTCACAAACTGATCAGGACTTGTGTGTGTGTGTGTGTGTGTGTGTGTGCAGGATAACATGTTGTTCTGCGATTCGTGCGACCGGGGCTTCCACATGGAGTGCTGTGATCCTCCCCTCACTAGGATGCCGAAAGGTAAATAAACAAGAGCTGCTCCTTGAACTCATAACTTCCCCTCGTCATTACCTATTTACAGCCCCGCATGAATTCAGCTCACACGCGTTACTTGGAAGGAGTGCTCCTCCAGGCTCCTGCATTACGATCTTTTATGGCCATCGTAGTGACAGTGAATGATTAAACCGTCTCTCGAGTTGTTGCTTCCAACTCTAATGCTTCTCCATTAAGTGCTAATGTATGAGCTACTTCCAGCGCATGGCGCTATCTGCGCCGCGGCCTGTCTTGTCTAATCCACCTCAGACTGTGTGAACACAGGATTTTTTTTTTCCTCCCCCCCCTCTCTTTCTCTCTCAGGCATGTGGATTTGTCAAATCTGCCAACCCAGGAAAAAGGGAAAGAAGCTTTTACACGAAAAGGCAGCACAAATCAAACGGCGCTACAACGCACCGCTGGGACGGCCCAAGAACAGGTGAGACGGCGCCGTCTCGCGCTAACGTCGTCATCCGCAGTGTCAGCCCGGCGGAGAGCCGCGAGAGATGCTCCTCCGCCGTCAAGACGGGCGAACAGCGACACCGCCTACTCTCCACAACCAGCTCACAGATATTTTCTCCTTCCTCACTTTGTAATTTAAAGCTTAGCTGTCTTCTGGCGGTACTCGGAGTAAACATAGAATATGAGTATTTCGTGCTGCGATCAGTTAGTAGTTGAAGCATGTTGAAGCAGCAGCGCTGCCTCACCTGAAGACGGCGTCCTAACCGGACTCCCGTCTGTCCTCGCAGGCCGGGGCGGCCCTTCAAGAAGCTGGGGGGGCGCGGCCGGCGGAAGCGCTCGGCCTCGGCCCACTCGTCGTCCAGCTCGTCCTGCGAGGGCTACCCCGGGGACGACCGGCTGCTCTTCTCCATGCGGGACGACGACGACCTCTCGCACGGCAGCCTGCGCTTCAACAACAAGACCAAGGGCCTCATCGACGCACTCACCAAGTTCTTCACGCCGTCGCCGGAGGGCCGCAAGGCGCGGCAGGAGGTGGTGGACTACTCGCAGCAGTGCCGCATCCGGAAGAAAGCCAGTCGCAAAGGAGAGGGGGACGACCGAGGGGGTGAGGGTCAGACACCTTTCCTTTACTTTCTCAGCTCATATCACTGCAGAGCGAGTGTGTTGGCGTGAAGGAAACCTGCTTTGTGAAATTAATAAGTCAAGTAGCAAGCTAGTAATGTTGAAGTGTAATAAGTGATCAGTATCCTGACATATTTTCACTCGTACTGTGCCAGCAGCCGTTATTGTGATCCATACACTTTTCTTCTGAATGAGTCAGTCCTGATGTTACCTGTCGGGAAAATGTAGAGCAGAGGTAGAAATCCTGTGGAACTGATTCATTATTTTCAGTTGTAGTAAATAATTTCTTCTGTTTGTGAGTGGGTTGCTTTGTGATTTGAAGAGGCCACCTGCCATCTCATTTCCATCGAGACTAAAAATCCACTTTCCTCAGTAACGAGTAGTAGTGGAAAATAAATGGAGCTGATGAGGAGCAGTTCAAGCTCCTGCAGCAGCCATCACCTGTTAGGGTATAAATTCAAAAGTTTGGCGCAAAATAAGTTGAAAATGACCCTTTCAGACGCCACTGTTCTTATGGTCATTGTGTGTTTTGCAGCTAATAGTAGTTAAACTAATAATAAAACCTTAGTGAAATGAATAACACTTACAGGATCATTTTTTCATTTGAAAATGGAAAAGTTTTATGTTTTATATGACGTTGGTCCTCGAAGTCGCTTAAAAGCACAACTTTTTTGAAAACAGTCTCTGTGTTAATGGGAGCAAATGCAGTTTATCTGAAGACGGACGTCGTTTTCAAAATGTTGCACAAACATGAAACTTTTCTGAAGCTAAAATTCAAAAGATTCCTCCTCCTGAGGAGGAAGATATTATTTATAGGCATTTAGAGGAGGAAGATTTGACTGTAAGTGCTTTAGTGCTGTCTGCGCCCTCCGATAGTTATTTGCGCCGTCATAAATCGCCATCGGCAGACTCGGCGGTACTCGGGTCTGAGAATCCCGTCAATGCCTCTGCGTTAATGCCGACTGCGTGTTTCCCTCCCCAGACAATCAGGACGGCAGCGACTGGCGTGACGAGGATGAAAAACTTCCCGGGCACGAGAACCTGACGGAGAAAGACATCGAGCTGTTCAGACACATCCAGGAGCTGGCGCTACAGGTACGCAGGGAAACGTCCGCGTCTTTAAACTGTGCTGGAGTAATAGAGAAGGGACAAACTGGAGAGACGCGAGAACGTATTGGCTCGGGAGACGCATGAGTCTGTAAGTGGAGCGGCTGGACTGGAGTGTGTGTGTCTGTGTGTGTGTGTGTGTGTGTGTGTGTTGAGGAGGAGCTGAAATTTCAGCGCTGATGTGAATGTGGTCAGAAAGAGCAGAGTCAACAGCTGGCAGGTAGTGAGGGAGGAAGTTGCTGGCTCAGACAAAAGTCGGTAGGACACGGGCGCGTTCGGTGGGAGGAGAAGTCAATGAGCTGCGAGAAACCGTCGAGTTTCACTGCTGAAAAGAAATTAATTTGGCATGGAGCAGCTGGCAGGTTCAGCCTGGATATTAAAATCATCCATTAACTTAAAGGCGGCGGAGCAGGATGATGAATGCAGATCAGCGCAGGGGTCAGAGGTTTTGTTTGAAATGACCACTCGGTGGTTCTAATAAGAGGCTGGTGTGCTGCAGCTTCACTAAAGGGTAATTACGCTTTACTTTGATGATTGAAAATTTACTCCATCTTTTTATGTGCTGCTTGCAGTTGATGGAAAATCCTGTTCCGTGGAGGAAGGGCAGGGCCGCTTTGTGTAAACACACGCCGAGGGTTCAGCGTGGCTGAGTGTGTGAGCCCTCCGAGCGTCGGTTGTTATGTTTGATGGCACGAGCACGGAGCCGGGCGGCTCTAATGACGGTGATCTCACAGGTTAGCCCACAGTTACAGAGAGCAGACATAAATTAGCCACATTAGTCGCCTCTTTTAAAGGCATAAGTGCTGCAGTAAACTCACCAGAGAGTGGCTGGTGTTTGGCCAGAGCCGTGGGAGTCGCATTAAAAAAAACTATCCCCGATCCCTCAAATATCCACACCAGTGTTTTAAGTGTGTGATCTGTGCAGAGTAGTAGGACTTAATGAACTGTAAAAAAGGGTCAATGCGATTATCTTCGCTGAGAAGCGGCGGAGTGCGGGACATGATGGTCGTAAACCGCGGGCGGTGATGTGTTGAAGCCCCGGCGCCGTGCCGGGTCGCAGATCCACTTCACATCAGACCGACGTGAGCCACCTTCACCTGATCTTTCAGAGCCCAGCGCAAATGGGATTTGCTTTTGGTTGCCAGCCAGCTCCACTGTCGTGTGTGTTCTTTTGAATTTGAAGGGTGTGTTCACACTCGGAGCGTTGGGTTTGGTTAGAATTTCTTGTAGGTGTGGTTAGAGAAGTGTGAATGCTGCCATCTGTTACTTATTGAACCACTAACCCCAACCCTGAGACAAATAACAAATGACTGTTATTTTTGGCTTCATTACATGTAAAATGGTCACATTTTTTACATTACTGGCCATGATTTCCAGACAAAGACTCTGAAAGTGGCGCAGAGCAACAGGGCTCATAAAAATTATGTTAACAAAAAAGCAGCTGTTTATCGAGAGATAATTACTGATTGAGTAAAACTCAAGTCAGGGTAAGTTGCTCACTTAAGGTTTTAATTGGTTTCATAATTTCCACAACTCTAGATTCACTGTGCTGTTGGACAAAACAATCAAAAGTCTCACCCTTTATTTATTTCTATTGATGATTTCTCCTCAAGAATTAGCAGTTAAAAACTGAGTGTGTTTGTAGAGACCCTTCCTCGGCCCTCCTGATACGACTGTTGAGAGATTTTGAGGATCAAAATCCCGCAGCATTGAAGTTTTGCTCACATCTTTCTGCTCCACACTTTAAACCTGAAGCGTGAAGCGGCAGCAGTGGATGAGAGTGCCGTGTTTGCTTCCTGCATGGGAATCGGCTTTCTAGTGTAAACAGTACCTAAGGTCTTAGGAAAGTGTTCCCCAGTCTGTAATCTGCCAGCTTAGCTTATCTGGTAATTCCTTCCGGTAGTAAACTTTAACCCGACCTCACACGCCTCTCCCGTCCTCTTCTTCTCCTTTGCTGTTCTCGCTAACAGAAAGTCGGGGTGACCGGTCCTCCAGATCCTCAGATGCGCTGTCCGTCAGTCATCGAATTTGGGAAGTTTGAGATCCAGACGTGGTATTCGTCTCCGTACCCGCAGGAGTACAGCAGGTAAGCTTTCAGTCAGTCACTTTCTGAGTTTGGGATAGAATATACAGCAGAATGTTACAGATTATTTGCCAAAATATTGACAAATAATCAGTTGCTGCTTAAAGCAGCCTTGAAGTGTTTCTTGACGGTGTCTCCTGACTGTCCCTGTCCAGACTACCGAAGCTCTACCTGTGCGAGTTCTGCCTGCGCTACATGAAGAGTCGAAGCATCCTCTACCAGCACATGAAGAAGTGCAGCTGGTACCATCCTCCAGCCAACGAGATCTACAGGAAGGACGACGTCTCTGTGTTTGAGGTGAGACGGTGACGATCGAAGGAGCTCGCAACACACCGACGAGAAAAGACGAGAACCCCTAAAAGCAGAGTGCTGCTTCAGTCGCATCGATTTCCTGCTCCCAGCCCGCTCTCGGTCCTCTGGCATTATCTCCACACAAGTTTCCTGGACGGGTCTTATCAGCCCAACCGGACTTGATTGAAGGGCATTTTTGCGATGAGGCCAGAGAGCTAACGGCTACACTGCTGCCCCTCAGCACATGTAATTGATGCTTTTTCAGGACCTGACTTATAATTATTTAGTTTCAGTGTCTGCTCGACCTGATGCAACAACACCCCAACGCCTTAAACACTCTGGTTTCCTACGATGAGTTACTTTCCTCCATCCCAGCTAAAGCAGCGTTCCTCCTGTTTAAATCATCAAGCAAAGCCTCTGCTGTTATTAGTGAAACTCCTAATGACCGATTTAAAGTTGAGCTGTCCGTCTGGGCCCCGTAGCATCCAGGCCGATAAATCCGGCGGCTCGCTGGCTGCAGGCTGCGACCACTGCAGCGTCTGCTTCACTCGGCTCCGCAGTCCGTCCTCGCATCGCGCGGAGACGAGCGGAGAAAGCTGGCGCTCTGCCAGCCCCAGACTCTCTCCTTCATTGTTTCTCTCCTCCACCCTCGCTCGTCTATTCCTGCCTCCAGAGACACAGCAGAGTTCACAGCCTCACACTAACTTCTACTTCAGTCACCTTCACTCTGCAGCACTCCAGCAGAAGCTTTCAGATGGGATTTTTGGAAGCTGTAGTGTTTTGGGGGAGTTGGATGTTTAAGAAGCTTATCGAACGGGTTTTTTTTTGTTTGTTTGTTTTTTTTACGACAGGTTGACGGGAACGTGAGCACAATCTACTGTCAGAATCTGTGTCTGCTGGCCAAACTGTTCCTGGACCACAAGACGCTCTACTACGACGTGGAGCCCTTTCTTTTCTACGTGCTGACCCAGAACGACAGCAAGGGCTGCCACCTCGTCGGCTACTTCTCCAAGGTAGCGTGGGATTCACTCCGGTCTTGATGCATTTTTATGTTCATACATTTTAACAAATGCTCATGGAGCAGCTGTGTCGAGCGGAGAGGGGGGGGGAAAATTATTCAAATGAAAGTGAGAGTGAAGTACATTTACATCACTGCACACTGATCCATTCCCCAAAAAATGCTGGTGTTGTACCCCAGATAGACGGAGGGTTGCCTGGAGCCCCACTGTCCCTCAGTGGAGGCTGCAGTCGCAGGTGCTTCCATTAACACGCCACCTCGCTGCCAAAGCACGGCGGTTAGCGAGCGGCCGCTGCTGCTCGCCCACACAAACCCGCTCTGCAATGTGCAGCCGTGTTTTTTGTTTGGTTTTGTTTTTCCTCCCTCTAATGGTTCCATGTGTCTCTTCCTCCCCTCCAGGAGAAACACTGTCAACAGAAATACAACGTATCATGCATCATGATTCTTCCACAGTACCAGCGCCAGGGCTACGGACGCTTCCTCATCGACTTCAGTAAGAACACGAGCCGCGATCAAAGCGCAGATATGACACCGATAGCCGAGGAATTAATCTGCTGAATCTCTCGGCGGTTGATGGGCCGAATTGAAAAACGGATCACGTGCCACATCTGTCTCTCCTTCCCCGCAGGCTACTTGCTGTCCAAGCAGGAGGGGCAGCCGGGCTCTCCGGAGAAGCCTCTGTCAGACCTGGGCCGGCTCTCGTACATGGCGTACTGGCGCAGCGTCGTGCTGGAGTGTCTCCATAAGGTCCGGGACCAGCAGATCACCATACGGCAGCTGAGCAAAGACACGGGAATCTGCCCGCAGGACATAACCACCGCCCTGCACAGCCTGAACATGCTGGAGCAGCGAGGCGACAGGTCAGACACACACTCGACACACACTCGCAGATGATATCATTTACATCCGTGTCAAAATGCAGATTTGTATGTATTCAGGATAATATTCCATTTCTTCCTCTTCTGTAGCATACTGCTTCACAGTAAGAGACGGGAGTGAGAGCTGCTTGGCAAGCAATGCACAGCCAGGTCTTAAAGGCTCAAAAGAAACAGAACATGGCCAGCAGCCAGTTTACAGCCCGCATGCAAAGGAAGCCAGTCTTTGAAGTGTCTCAGGATCAATGCTCATATAGTCCCCATAATACAGGGATGAAGTGTGATGTATTTAAATCCCACGAGCCATCGGTATCTGTTAACTGCCATCTTACCTCTTTAATGAAGTGATTCCTTATTAATTCCTGCCACATTTTGTTTCGACACAGACGATTTATCGTCACTGCAAAACCCCGTCAACACTCGGTGAACAGTTTGATTCCTGATTTCTGTCCAAGCGGACAAAAAGTTTCACAGAATACAACTGCAGGTCCACAGCGGCGGCTCACTTAATGTTACAATCAGATTCACAGTAGCGGAAAAGTCCACACGTCTACAGGCAGGTGCAGGCATGAGAGTCCGTCACCGTAATGCTGTTCTGTTGTTTTCCTGTCAGGATGGTTCTGGTCCGGCGAGAGAAGCTGGTGTCCAGCCACATGGCCCGACTCAAAGCCCGCCCCCGGCAGCTAGAGGTCGACCCCGAGTGCCTCCGCTGGACGCCTGTCATTGTGACCAACACTGTGGTGTCCGACGCCGACGAGGATGACGACGACGACGACGATGAAGACGACGAACGAGACGAAGACGCTCGCAAGGAGGTAAATGTGTTGGATGTGTGGAGATAACACGCCGATCGGAAACTGTCTGAAGCTTTACGAAGTTACTGTTTTTTCTGCGTAGATCAAGCCGAGTCACAAAGTCCCACCGATGTCCTGGCACATGCGGCACGGGAAGACGAGAGAGGAAGAGGAGGATGAAGATGATGAGGAGGAAGAGGAAAGAAAGGGCTTCCTGGGGTTTCCCCTCAACCAGAGTACTCCTATTGCCCCTCCGGTCCGTCCACCTCCCGTCGTAGATCCGCAAAGACCGTCTCCACCCACAAACGGGGAGCGCAGGCCGAGGGGCCGCCCGCCCAAAAACTGGCACTGGGCTAAAGTAAAAGACGGCGCCCGGGTGGGGCGGCCCCCCAAGATCCGTCCGGCGGAGGACGACGACGACGACGACGACGACGAGGACAGAACGGAGGGGGGGAAAGCCTCAGGTTCCACCAGCAGCCCGCCCTCCCTTTTCTCCCCGGAGAGGCAGAGCGACTCGACAGCTTTTCACTCACTGGACATGGCCCGGCACCCCTCCATAACCCCCACCCGGCGAGGCCGGCCCCCCAGGAAAAAGAGAGGCCCGAAGCCCAGGCTGGCCGAGGGGCCCGGGGACGGCCTCGCGCAGATCCCCGTGATTTCCAGGCTGAACGAGCCCCCGCCCGTCAGGAAGAGCTGCTTCAGTGAAAGCAGCGAGGACGAGGAGGATGAAGAGGATGACGACGACGATGAAGACGACGACGACGACGAGAGGAGGGCGTGTTCCCCGCCCATACTCACCAAACCAGCCATGGGCCTCAAATGCAAGGTACTGTTGATGGAAAGGCTAAGATTAACGTCGGTGTGCGTTTGTCATTTTGGGCTAAATATGAAATCTCCGTCCTGTTTTCTCCCAGAAGCCCCTGCGGAAGCGTCGTTTTCGTCCGCGCAGCCACCCTCACAGCAGCGTGGTGACGGAGACGATATCGGAGACCACCGAGGTGCTGGACGAGCCCTTCGTGGACTCGGACTCGGAGAGGCCCATGCCCCGGCTGGAGGAGGAAACGCCCCTCGGCCACCCGCTCCGTCGCTACCCTCCAGCCAGATCCGCCCTGAGACTGTCCGACCCGGCGCCCAAGAGGGGCCGACACTCCAACCTCACCGATTCCGAGGAAGACGGTGAGCGGCAGGACTTTGCGATGATTCGTTGTGTGTCTGTGCGGCTTCCTCTGAGCCCGCTTGATGTTTGTCGTTCCACAGATTTGAGGCCGCTGCTGAAGCCCGTCGCCGCTCTGTCGGCCGCCGCCTCAGACTCGCTCTCGGCCACTCCAGAAGTCCCGGTCAAGAAAAAGAAGGGCTGGCCGAAAGGGAAGAGCCGTAAACCCCTGCACTGGAAGAAGCGTGGACCCGGGAGACCCCCGGGCTCAGGAGGAGACGGTCAGATCCCGGACGGGGATCCTCCACCCCCCAAAATCAAGATGAAGCCTGGGCGCAAGCCCCGGAGCTGGTACCTGCAGCGCGCCCAGGAGGAGGCGGAGCGGCAGGAGAAGGAGAGACAGCGGCTCCTGGAGGAGCAGCTGGACAAAGACCCTCAGCTGCTCCAGTCCGACGACCGCAGCAGTAAGCGGCTGTGTCGAACCAGCCTGGACAGAGACGGCAAACAGAAAGACTCTGACGAAGAGGACGACTATCTCCCCAAGCCCGTGGAGCAGAAGGTGCCCCGGCGGCGAGGCAGGCCGCCCAAGAACCGGCCCCTCCACCAGCCGCCGCAGCCCGCCCCCAAGCCGCCTCCCACCTCCGAGCCGGAAGAGGAGGAAGAGGACGAGGAGGACGAGGCCGAGAGGAACTGGGAGGAAGACAAACCCAGCCGCCCGCCGTCCCGCCCCCTGCTGTCCCCGTCTTCCTCCTCGTCCACGTCGGGGCCCCGGGCGCCGCCGTCCCGACCTCAGGACGCCGACATGGGCGACCGGGAAGAAGACGACGACGAAGACGAGAGGGAGGAAGAGGACTTCGGCAGCATGGGCGGCGGCGGCGGAGGCGTCAGCAGGCGGACGGCGGCCGCGCCGGGTTCAGGAAGCCGGCGGAGCGAAGACCACGACGCCGACGACGAGGGCGACGGACACCTGGAGGACAAGAACAGCAGCAGCAAGAAGAGGAAGAGCCAGGAATCAGAAGAGGAAGACGATGATGAAGACGAGGAGGAGGAGGAGGAGCCCGCCTCGCGTGCGAACTCCCCTCCGGTGAAGGAGGAACCCCAAGGCGGAGAGGCTTTTTTAGACATGGAGAACAGCGTGGCCCGGGAGTGCGTCGGCAAGCAGGAGGAGGAAGAGGAGGAGGAGGAGGAGGCGGCTGAGGAGGAGGCGGCGGCGGCGCAGGAGCCGAAGTGCCGGCCCTCTTCGGCCGACCCCCAGCAGGAGGAGCGGCGGCGGAGGGAGCAGGAGGAGTCCGCCGCCGCCGCCGCCGCGGTGGAGACGGTGACGGCCATGTCTGTTCCCTCGGAGCCCATGGAGCTGCAGCCGCTGCACCCGGACGACAAGGACGTCACGCTGCTGATGGAGCCCGAGCACCCGCACGCCCACCCCCACCCCCACCAGCACCCGGACTTCAAGGAGGAGCACGGCCCCCACCACCCGCACCACCACTCCAACGAGCTGGACCTGGAGACCATGCAGGCCGTGCAGTCCCTGACGCAGGGGGAGGCCCAGGACGAGGAGGCGGAGCCTCAGCAGCACCACGGGGCGTACCAGGACTGCGAGGAGACGCTGGCCGCCTGCCGGACGCTGCAGAGCTACAGCCACGCCGGCGAGGCCGAGGAGGAGGCGGCGGCGCTCACCTTGGTGGAGGAGTGCGGGGCGTCGCAGCACAGCAGCCCCCTGCCCAACCCCCCGGTGCCCCCCCTGCCCGGCCAGTCGGTGCGCTCGGTCAACAGCCCCGGGCTGCCGTCGGGCATCGTGGACGCGGCGGCGGCGGGGCAGAGGGGCGGGACCCCCGGCCCGACGGGGACCGGCGGCGGCGCGGGGGGCAGATACACCCAGATCACTCCGGAGCACCCCAGCTCGCTGTCCGCCCCCTCGCAGCAGAACATGGAGACGTCGCCGATGATGGACGTGCCGTCGGTGTCGGACCACTCGCAGCAGGTGGTGGACAGCGGCTTCAGTGACCTGGGCAGCATCGAGAGCACCACGGAGAACTACGACAACCCCAGCAGCTACGACTCCACCATGGGCGGCGGGGGCAACGGCGGGGGCACCGGGGGCAACGGCGGGGGGATGTCGGCCGCCGTGGTCACCGGGGCGACCACGGCCTCGTCGTCCTCGGCGTCCTCGTCTTCCAGCTCCGTCACGCCTTCGTCGTCCTCCCAGTCCAACAGCTGCTCCTTCGCCCCCGCCCCCGCCCCCAGCCTCACGTCGTCCTCGGGGAACGCCGGCTCGCAGCTCGCCATGGGCAGCTGCAGCCTCATCCAGCAGACCGGCCCGGGCCCCAACACCGGCCCCGGCGCCGCCAACGTAGGCGGCGCCGTGCCTCAGCCCCCGCCGCCCCCGCCTCCGTCCAACACCCCCAGCTGTGGCATCAAGTCTCCTCAGAGCTGCGGCGTGATCGAGCGGCCCCCCAGCACCAACCAGCAGCAGCAGCAGCCGCAGAAGAAGGTCCCTCAGCAGCCGCCGCCGCAGCAGCAGCAGCAGCAAGCCCCCAACCCGCAGCCTCCGCCCTCGGCGCCGCCGCCGCCCCCGCAGCAGGCCCTGTCCCAGTGCAGCATGGGAAACGGCTTCGCCTCCACGCCCATGATCATGGAGATCCCGGAGAGCGGCGGCGGCGGAGGCGGCCGCACGCTGTACGAGCGCATGGGGCAGGACTTCAGCACGGGGGGGTATCCGCAGCCGTCCGCCACCTTCAGCCTGGCCAAACTGCAGCAGCTCACCAACACCATCATGGACCCCCACGCCATGCCCTACTCCCACTCCGCCTCCGTCACCTCCTACGCCACCAGCGTGTCTCTGTCCAACCCCGGGCTGGCGCCGTCGCCCCACACGCCCCTCCCTCAGGGCCAGCCCACCATGACCCCGCCCCCCAACCTCAGCTCGGGCTCCATGAACCTGGGCTCGCTGCAGCTGCAGTGCAACATGCCGACGACCAACATCGGGCTGGGCCCGCCGCCGCACACGCAGCGGCTGCAGGGCCAGATGGCCACGGTGAAGGGCCACATCTCCATCCGCTCCAAAGCCACGCAGCAGCTGGCGCCGGCGCCGCACCAGCAGCAGCTGTACGGCCGCAGCTCGGGCGCCGTGGCCATGCAGGGCACGCCGCGCACCTTGGCCGTGCAGCGCGGCATGATGCCCAACCTCATGCCCACGCCGGCGCCGTACAACTCCATGAACATGACCCCCCTGAACGCCATGTCGGCCGGCTACCGCATGCCGCAGCCCATGATGAACAGCGGCTACCACAGCAACCCCGCCTACATGAACCAGCCGGGCCAGTACCCCATGCAGATGCAGATGGGCATGATGGGAGGGCAGGGTTACCCGCAGCAGCCTATGCAGCCCAATCACCACGGCAACATGATGTACACCGGCCCCTCCCACCACAGCTACGCCGGCGTCCCCAAACAGTCCCCTTACATGAGCAGATGAGCTCCCCAGAACTGTCGACGGTAGCGTGGGGCCAGAGCGGACGCTCGCTGTATTCTTACTGTCCATAACTCCTGCTCACCCGCTCCGGCGCCTCGGCGAGCGCCCGGGAGCGGCGCTGACTGGAGGCTGAGAGTCGTCGGGTTTCCTGTTTCTCTACATTGTCATTTTGTCCCTTTTTATTTGGGCCCGTCCCCCCCGCCCCCTCCCGGCCGGCTGGGTGCGAGAGCGTTGGGTTAGGTCTGGAGGTTTCTGGGGGCGCGTGCGTGGACCTGGCGGCCCGCGCGGCCCTCTTGACGGCGCAGGCCCAGGAGGGGGGGGGCGTCCGCCTCCGGCGGTGGACGAGGATGACGAGGAAAACACAGACGGTGCAGGAGCTCCGAAAGAACAGTGGTGAAGTGAATATATCCAACATGCACACAATCTTCTAACTGAAATAGGAAGCCTTACCTTGGAGAAAAAAAAACAAGACATTTCAGGCGGACTGCTGTTTTCGTTTTGTTAAAAGAATACTGTTGAACCTTATTTTTGTTGTTGTTGTTTTTGTTGACTGTTTTTTGAAATACTCGTGTGCAGTCCGACCTCATATATGCTTTGATCTTTATATGTGTGGCATTGGAGAAGCGGGGGTGGGCGCGGTGACGCACACCCCCCTGAAGTGTTTCCAGAGTCTCTGTCTTCCCACACGGACAGTGTTGAACCAAAAACACAGCAAAGACGCAACGGAGACGAACGTGTTACTGTCTATTATATATCCATAAACGAAACCAGTAGCATTATTTTCCAGTTTTCCGCCACTCTCAAAACGTTTCGATGTAAATATCTGGTACTTCCCAATATCCAGCACACACACACACACACACATACACACTTACACACACTCGCACGCACTCTGCCTAGCTGCCGCTGACGGCGGCTGGCTCAGGAAAGTCCAGCGTCCAGCTGTTTGAGTCCACACTCCACTGACAGGCTGCGCGGCGTCGGACCGGGCGGTGGGATCTCCATTCACCTGCTTTAAGGAGCCGTCGGCGAACCCAAGTGTTAGTGGCCCAAAGAGGTCGACCAGTCCGCTTTCCAACGGTGTATTTTTGTTAAAACTGTATTTTTTATTTAGTTTTTTTTTTTTGTTTTCCTGCAAAAAAAAAAAAAACAAACAAAAAAAGACAAAAAAATCAGCACTCCCATTGGCTGGAGAGCTGGCAGCAGACCGTCAGGCCCTTTTGTGAAAGGTTGTGCCTGAACGCCCGATCCAGTGCGCGGTCCGGCCCTGGGACGGAGGTCGGAGGTCGGAGAGGGGGGAAGCGCTTGACCTTGTACCAGTATTGAAAGTCAAAAGAGGAGTTTTCTCATTTCTCACAGACCCGACATGCATACTCCTCTCGGTGTGTATCGTCCGTTCTGTACTTCTTCTTTTCTGTTTCCTCCTTTCGTTTCTGAATTTTCTCAGACCGGGCAGCTTTCTTTTATGACACAAGCTGACTCTTTTTGACTTTAGAAACCTATTGTAGAGAAAATGTTTTTTCTATAATATAAAAGGAAATTCTGACATTGATATTGGTACTGTCATTTTTTTCACTTCTGTTTCAGGAAACAAACGGAAAAATAATAATAAAAAAAAAAAAAGACGACATATTTTTTAGCTGGCCTCTTGGGGTATGGATTACTAAGAAATTCAAAATTTAAAAAAATTACCACTCACTTTTAGTGAATTTAAGATGCCTTTAACCTCTCCATTCCATCTCATCTCTAGAGTTTTTCTATCTTTGTGTAGTATATTGATGCTATTTTAAACAAAAGGACTACAAATATCTAAAGGTCACTTCTTTTTGTTTTTCTTATTTCTTTTATTTTTTACCTTCTCGTGTGTGTATAGGATGACTTCCTTACATTTAAGAGGCATGTACAAACGAGCTCCGTATATTTCTGTCTGTTTATATTGCTTCCCTTTTTGTATCCTTTGTAATTGTACATGTTGCGTTGTATGCTAAGAGAGAGCGCGAAATAAAGGAGGGGTGACCGACCGACCGCCGGGCACACAGTGAAGGTTGATCCGCGCTCCGCCGCCTCAACTCTCCACTCGGTCCCTGTATGTATTTCCATTTATTCGTTTTTATTTTATATTTTTGTTTTCTTTCTTAGCAAGTACTTTCAAAGAACTCTGTACATTTTAACATAAAATGGAAATAAATTATGTTGAGCCATTCCCGTTTCCGTCGACTTTAACCTGATTCGTCACTTAAAGCTACTTTTATTTTGAAAATTGTTTTGCCCTTTTAACAGTAATCTGGGTAATCACAAACGTTTTAGAAAATTACATCACAGGAGTACAATATTTGCTGCTGTGGTTTTCCAAAGCATTTCATTTCCTTTAGGTTCTATTGTTGTTAAAAAGCCCAGAGGAAAGAAAAGTTTAATTATATCCAGAAATTTCCTCATTATCTAAATTTAAACAAATTGAAAATAATCTAATTCGGTGTAATTCCACGTTTGAGGAGATGCACGTTTACAGTTATTAGTGTTCGTATCTTTTCAGCTGCTCGTGTTGCCCTCCGGATGTTCTTTCTACAGCAACTGGGAATCGAACCAGGGTCCAACACACACAGGATGAAGACTCTCCCCACTGTTTCACCTGTTCATATGAGTGATTCACAAAAAGTTTCCCAATAATTGAATCTCACGTCGGTTGATTCAAATGCTGAATGTTTTAAATTGTGCTGATCTGAAGTTCAGCCGCAGGTTGACAACTTAAGCACAAAGTAGAAAAGAAACATTTTTTAGGGACCTCTCAAACATTTCTTAGTTTGGAAATGAGTCCCATAATTTGCAATTTAATATTTATTATGATTCAAGTGACTGCTCTAGACAAAAATCTATTAAATTTACACACTGAGTGAAAACCAACGTGCACAAAATTGTTCTACTGAGCAGCAATCAATAGTTTCCATGCACTGTGCAATCCCGTGCAGGGTTTTAATGTGAAAGGAAAGTGTGATCAGTCACAATTCACAGATTGACTGGCAGCCTAATTATTTCATTCCACGTTGATGAACTTAGAAGATCAAAAATCAAGAAAAATTGACTGAAAACAAGCGAAGCTCGACATATTGCTTCACTTCTCTGACGCTGCTTGTGGGAACTGAAGATATGGATAAATATTTAAAGGAATAAAATATTTGTAATTATATTTAAGTAAATAATGGAATAGAAAATGCATTTTTAATCAGAGGGAAATCTTTTAAAGCATTGTTCAACAAACTAGAACAAATTGAAAATAAAACAGGCTTATTATCAATAAGATAGGATAAAATTCAGTTAACAGTAGTTTTTCCAAATGTACATCTCACTATGTGAAGTAAATTGTATGAGTAAAATCACAGGCTATTTATCACTTTGGATACGCAGCAGATGCTGTCGATGAGTGCTGCTCTCTTCTGTTTGAAAAAGAGAAGAAAACTCTTGAAATTGTGGGATTGTCTGAGATTTGTGTGGATTTGATGCTCTGATGTTTGCGGCGTTTACCACTTTCAGCCACTAGATGTCACTGTAGTCCGCTCCAGCTCAGCAGCCTTCAAACAGACTTCTCTTCACGATTTTAAACTCAGTTAAGATAAAAAAAAAAAACATTTTCAGAGTAGTGCAGTGTAGAAGTTTAAAGTCTGACCACTGGAGTCAGACAAGGCGATACTAATCTGTCCATCAATTATTATTTTGCAGGTATTTTCTTTGAGTAAGGTTATTAAAACGGCACCAACCTGTTGTGAGGATAAAGCTGGACAGAAGGTGAAGGCTGGTTAAACCAGTAACAGCCGCACATCAGACACGGCGGAGGTTAAAATTACAGTCTATTGTTCACAGCATTTCCTCACTGACATCCCTAATGCCCGTGAACAGGCAGAGCAGGCTTCTAATGCCCTCCCTGAGGATCACAAATATTTGCTGTGACATTGAACCAATTGACAGTGAGGTGAGGAAACGTCGAGCACACGCTGCAGGAGTGTTGAAACTTTGCTCTTGGGGTGTGTGAAGCAGAATGTGGACCTGGACATGAAACACACTGCGACGCCTCTCAGGCTCCATTCGCTTATCCCTTCTGTTTAATTCAGTTTTGTTTATACAGCACTAATCACATCAGCGTGTGGAGGAAAATCTAGCTGTAATCTCACCCCAAGTGGAGGAAAAACCTTTTAAACCTAATCAGAACCAGAACCAGAGAGAAGTGGTGATTTGACTCATATTTGATTTGTTTGATGTCAAAAGCAATATTGCTTAAAAACACGTAGTTCCCCCATTTGCTCTAAAATTTTACTTTACAAACCTTTTTCTCGCCCTAATCTTTGTTTCATAATCCGAGCTCTACTTCTTCTGTATTTAAAATGCATATGTTGATCAGTGGCTGCATGTTTCTGCTCCTCCATCTGCTTGTTTTGGGGCGGAGATTATACATATCTCTGCTCCTTCATGTATCTGTTTTGAGAGATTTATATAATGGACATTTTTGCATGTTTCCGCTCCTCCATGTGTCTGCTTTACGGGGTAAAATAATCATGTTTCTGCTCCTCCATCTGTTTCTCTGAATGAATGAAACTCCACAAGATGAAATCTGATACTGGAAACAAAATGTCAGACCAGGTACACCTCTCCTCCAATCAGCGCGCAGCTTCTCTGCTGTTTACCGCCACTCTTCCGCCCTTTGACCAATCACAGCGCAGTCACGAACTGTGACTCTTGAGGTGGGCGGGACTTAATGTAAACGCTGGCTTGTGATTGGCTGGCTGCAGCTCTCAGTCCCTCCTCTCTCTCCACCTAACGGGAAGCTGAAATATCGACGGCCGCTTAATCTTTCATTGGGAGGAAAAAAAGGTTCACGGCGAGACTTTACCACCGGGATAACAGTCTTCGGTGAGTGGCTTTCAGTTTGGGGACGCTGTGCTCTGCTGAGTTTTTTTCTCAGCGTCATTTAGCGGTATTTCGCTGCAGCGTAGCGGCGGACGGAGCTCCGCTGTCATGAGACTGGGAGTCAGGAGGAGGGACCGTGTAGCATCCTGAGCACACATGAAGGCCTCTGTCACATATTCCTCTTTAAAACCCTTCAACTTGGCAGTGACTGAGCGTAGCTACAGCTTCTTCGTGTGTCTTGTAGCTACCAGTGGTTTGCAGAACGAACTCGATAGCTTGGCCGCATTTTTAATGAATATTCCGGTGTCAGATTTCCCAACACTGAGACGATGCTAACACTTAAATCCACAATTTACAGTATTATGCAATTCGTATTCCTACCACATCCCACATCAAACGTGTTAGTTCACTCTTTTCGTTTCGTGACATTTATTAATTGGTAATAGAATCTTTTCATTGGTACGCCCACTAATTTTTGTACGATTAAAAGCTCTGTCATTGAACGCATCACGATCAATTTAATAATAATGAATAAAGTAAACACACACATTTAGTGTTATACCTGCTCTGAATCTGCTTTCATCCACCAGGTTGAGTCATGTGATCAGGACAAGGAGGCTGTACTTTCACCAGTGGCCACTAAACGCGTGTTTTTACAGTAAATCCTGGGAAAAAAAGACAATCTGATGCATCTCCACAGTTTGAAATGTTCAGTAATCAAATTTATGATTGAAGAAGTGGGGTCAGTATTTTGGCTTCACAGAGTACGAGCAGCATGTGTATGCTAAATAATTGTATTCATAGCTTATATGTCTGTCATTTATACTGGACAGGCTCTTAAACAGACCTTTCAGTTTTAACTTTTTTTCCTAATTTGAGGAACTAAGTATGTTTCACATCACTGCAGATCTTTCAAGGCAGTACGGTTGAACATTTCCTCCTGAATCATCCAGATTTAGATTGTATTTCCCAATACTTCTCTTACACGTCATTTGGTCTTAAAATGCAGACATCAGGGGAAATGCAGTGCTTTACTGAAGCGCAGTGGGTTTGTTGTTAGTAGATGGCACCTTGAAACATGGCCTCTCTTTGAGTTTGCATGTTCTTCCTACTCCTATATCCCTATATTTATTGTTCCCTGCAGAATGTGTTTGTTTACAAAAACAAATAACTGCACCAACCCAACATGAAAACTAGTTTAAACTAGTTTTCAAAACTAACATTGGTTGTGATATGTCTTTGCTTTTTTGTGTGTGGTGTTTTTTGCGACTGCCCCTCGCAGCCTCCAGCCAGAATGATCCACAGCCTCTTCCTCGTCAATGCCTCGGGAGATATCTTCCTGGAGAAGCACTGGAAAAGCGTGGTGAGCCGCTCCGTCTGCGACTACTTCTTTGAGGCGCAGGAGCGCGCCACGGAGCCGGAGAACGTGCCGCCGGTGATCCCCACGCCGCACCACTACCTCATCAGCGTGCTCAGACACCGCATCTACTTCGTGGCGGTGATCCAGAGCGAAGTGCCGCCGCTGTTCGTCATCGAGTTCCTGCACAGAGTCGTCGACACCTTCCAGGTTGTTTCCCCGTTGAGCCCACTTTTAGTTCCATTCTCTGATTTCAGGAATTCATATCTCGTCTTGTGTGTGTGTGTGTTCTCAGGACTATTTTGGAGTGTGTACAGAGGCGGCCATCAAGGACAACGTGGTGGTGGTGTACGAACTGTTGGAGGAGATGCTGGATAACGGCTTCCCTCTGGCCACAGAGTCCAACATCCTGAAGGAGCTGATCAAGCCTCCCACCATCCTCCGAACGATGGTCAACACCATCACAGGTGTGAAGGGACTGCCTTTTACACACACACGTGTGTGTGTGTGTGTGTGTGAATGTGCCTGAAATTGTAAAGACAGGAAACGTTCACCGTTCAAACGCAGTGCTTGCAGAATACGGGATGCAACAGTTCTTCAGAACATATTGAACAGTTTGGTTCGGTTTGTTGTGAATCGTGGCTAAGCGGTGTTTGGTATCAGTGCATCCGTACGATAAACCCTCAGTTCCACTGGAATGACAGTAAATTATCCATGTTTGGTGACATTTGTCTTCCAGGCAGCACTAATGTGGGCGAACAGCTCCCCACCGGCCAGCTGTCAGTGGTGCCGTGGCGCCGTACGGGGGTCAAATACACGAACAACGAAGCCTATTTCGACGTGGTGGAGGAGATCGATGCCATCATTGATAAATCAGGTACTGCTTTCTTACGGCGGCGAAGCTCTCCTGCGGCGTGGATCAAGTGCCGGAGAGAATATCTCAGATCCGCAGCTGTGAGCCTGTTTTTTCCAAAACCAGTATATGTATTGAACTTTCCTCCTCAGGCTCCACCATCACAGCAGAGATCCAGGGAGTTATCGACGCCTGTGTGAAGCTGACAGGAATGCCCGACCTCACGCTCTCATTTATGGTCAGGTTTTTTTCTGCACTTCTGAGTTTTTAGTGTAAATGCGGCAGATGTGCACTGACAGCTCTCAGGAACACATAAGTCAGAGTTTGGGATTTTTAATGAGCTGTGAGATTATTTGAACCTTAAAGAACACATCTTTCAATGTACGTTTCATCTGATTCACTCTCTGCCTCCATTTTCCCAGAATCCCCGGCTGCTGGACGACGTCAGTTTCCACCCGTGCGTGCGGTTCAAGCGCTGGGAGGCCGAGCGGATCCTCTCGTTCATCCCACCCGACGGGAACTTCCGGCTGCTCTCTTATCACGTCAGCTCCCAGAAGTGAGTGTTTTTACTGTGACTGTGGACCAACGGCCACCGTTAGACCAGCGTTCTTCGCTTATCGAGCCTGATTGAGCTGCTCTGTACGGCCTCTGACGCCCGCCATGCGCCTTCCTGCTCTGTCCTCAGCCTGGTGGCCATCCCGGTGTACGTCAAACACAACATCACCTTCCGCGAGGGGAGCTCGCAGGGCCGCTTCGACTTGACCCTGGGCCCCAAACAGACCATGGGCAAGGCCGTGGAGTCAGTGCTGGTCAGCAGCCAGCTGCCTCGAGGAGTCCTCAACGCCAACCTCAACCCGTCTCAGGGAACCTACACCTTTGACCCCGTCACCAAGGTGCCTGAACCAAGAGACGCTGCTCACAGCAGCCTTCGCTCCCGTGGTTTGACGTGTGTTCTGTTTTTGTTTTTTTGTTCCCTTCCAGTTGTTGTCGTGGGACGTCGGAAAGATCAACCCTCAGAAGCTCCCCAGTCTGAAAGGCACCATGAGCCTGCAGGCCGGAGCCTCCAAACCCGACGAGAACCCCACCATCAACATCCAGTTCAAGATCCAGCAGATGGCCATCTCAGGTACTCACACTGACACACACGTCGCTGTAGTTTGCCTCCCGTGCCACAACAGGGCTGTTTCACTGACTCACACAACGCCTTTCATGAAACAAGCGTCATCACACCCTTCTTTATTTTCTAACTGGAGTAACGTGACTCCGACTCCACACACTCACTGCAGCAGCTGACAACCACCTGACCTGCTGGTGGGGGAGGGAAAAAAAGAAAAGAAAAAGTTCCTGTTACGGCCACCAGATGGCGCCAAAGGCAAAAGTGTACAAAATGACTATTTAACTCTTTGATAGACGAGGGACCTGCCTCAAAAGTTCATGATGAAAATGATGTGAAACGAAGCGCCGCTGCTTCAGACGCTGATGAAACTTCACTCACTTGAAGTGAAAAAGCTTCTTTTATTCCCGGTGAAGAGCCGATTTTTAAGAAAATCTGATGAAATCTGGAAAACTAAATAAAATACGGCATCGTTTTCAGTCCACCCATAGAAGCAGTGACGAGATGTGAACAGAGAACAGCGTCGGCAACTTTCGACATCCCCGTTTGTCTTTTTCCACCTTTACCTTTAGGCTAATGTTCGACTTTGCTCCATCTTTCACGGTTAAAATACAGTTCTGAAGGTTTAGAGACGCGTCTGATCAGACTCTTCCACTCCGACTCTCCTCCCTGCAGGGCTGAAGGTGAACCGGTTGGACATGTACGGGGAGAAGTATAAACCTTTCAAAGGCATCAAGTACATGACGAAGGCCGGGAAGTTCCAGGTCCGAACATAAAGACTGCCGCTGCGGCCGCCGCCCCGGGACCGCCGGACCAAACCACCATCGGACTGATGTTTTTGGGGGGTGGGGTGGGGGGGACGGGGAGTTGGTACAGTCCCTGTGTTTATGCATTTCCTTTTGAGGGTTGACCCACAGCAGCTGGAGGCTTCTCGTAGCAGTTAAGTAAGAAAGGACACATCGAAACCTCTGCTGGTGCGCGGCCGGAGTGAGACGTCCTCAGACCTCTCCGTCCCGACTCGTCCCTGTAGATAGACATTTTCCCCTCGTCCACACAGCTGCGTGTAGTTTTAATCAAACCGGTACCGATTCCAGTCGGTCAACACCAACTTTAAATCCTGACGATTTGAAAACACGTCCAGAGTAAAGACTGGAGCGTTTCCTGTCCGCTGTAGCACGTTAAACCTCCACAAAGTGAAAAGGAAATGCCGCCTTCTCATTTTTTCAGCTGTTGGCGGCCCCGAATGATCTGCAGCTAGTGAGACTCAGCCTTTTTATTGGTTGTCACTACTTTGACTTCTGTCTGTTTTGTTTTTGTTTTCTTCCGGTTCTTTTTTCGTGTCTTTGTTTTTCTCTGGAGTCGACACACTGACACACTCGAATGCGACACTGGAACCGTCCGAATGTTTATATCTGTGCAGATCCACACAGAGCCGCTCAACGTATTTATTATGAGAGAAATGCAGCTTCATGATCTGTGACTTTATCCCATTTATTCAACTGAAAGATCCGCCGAGTGAAGTAAAAAAAAAACCATTAAAATTGTATATTGAAAGTTTAAAAAGCGACTTTCTGCAGGATTCTTGTCGACGTTCAAACCCGAGAATGACTGTTTGCCTTCATGCATCTGGTGAGAGGAGAGACCCTGCTGTCTGCCTTGAGGCTCGGAGGTTGGTAGTTCAAGTCCAAAGCTCACTCCTGTCTGAAGCTGAGGTACCTCAGAGGAACTGTGGACAATTTGCATTTTGTGTTTACAACCTTTTTTTGTTTGTTTGTTTAATAACGGCCTCCAATGGAGAGTTATGATGATTTGAGAAGAAAAAAATAAAGATTTGATGTGTTAAAACTGCGATTATAGCTCTGCTGTTTCAACCTGTTTTCTGTTCAAACTGTTTAAATCCATAATTGACACATTTTTCCACAGAAGACTTCAAACCTTGAATAATATTATGATCTGTTTATGTCCATCGGAGAGTTTTGAGTTTCATCGGTAGCAGAATGAAGTAAAACTATCTTAGAAAAATGAGATTAGAAGAACTTTATTCACATCTATCATCATAAAAAGCATCATAAAAGTGATTTGCATGGTTAAAGGAATGGACATTAAAGCAGCTTAAAGCAGCAGTTTGCGCCTGGGTAGCTTTCCTCTGCACCATTTGGATTATAGAGAAAGTTTTTAGGTGCTGCTGTGGTGGTGTAGTGGTTGGCACTCACACTGCACAGCAAAACAATCCCTGGTTTTATTCTTATATGGCAGAAAACAGATGAGTGAGGGATGCTCACAACACACACGTGACTATTTTGTATAATAATAATAATAATGAATAGTGAGTTGAAATAAAGTTCACAACACAGCTCATGTATTTTTGCAAAAACTCGTTAGAAAACTACAAATATATAAACAATCAAAAGAGAGGGACCCTGCTAAAAGTCTGTGCGTCTGACTTCCTCTGTTTTTACTGTATTTTGACTCGTGCAGCGCTTCAGCCACTCATGCAAACTGCCTCTGTGTTCATCATGTGATGCAGACACGCGTTGCGCATGCACGATGCTCATGATTCCTGTTGTGTTAATTGATGGAGAAAATTTCTTCCCTCTCGAGGAGTGCGCCTCGCCGCCAGGGGCCGCTGCTGGCCCTCTCTCCCCAGGCTGAGCCCAGGCTGAGCCCCTCCAGACCTCCAGACCCTCCACGGCTTCGCCACAGCCGAACATCTGGATCCAGACGGGCTCGTGAGACCACGAGAGCCTGTTTTCAGCCCACTGTTTCAATTTTTATCCCAATCAGAGCAGCGGTCAAACTGAGTCTGAGGCAGAATTGACCTTTTTTTCCCCCCCCTTTTGTAAAGATTGATCTGAAGACCAAACCTTTAAACATCAGGAGCCAGTTTGGTGCGTCACGTGCCATCTGTGCGTAAAAGGCAGCGTCCTCTGGCCTCCTCCTTCTGGCAGGAGTCCACTCCATAATTTACTGATGACTTTAACCCTTTCCAAAAAAAAAAACCCTTTCCTCTCTCTCTCTCTCTCTCTCTCTCTCTCTCTCTCTCTCTCTCTCTCTCTCTCTCTCTCTCTCTCTCTCTCCACGGTCCAGACACAGAGCAGTTAAAAGTCTCAGTTTTGCCATTAAGCTCCAACTTTGCCTGCTGCGCCTCTTTTTTTGCATAACTTTGTCTTTTTTTCCTTTTTTTTTTTTTTGAGTTTCACATTCGCCCCTTTTGACTTTTTTCTTTTTTTAATCATACAGCCAATTATTCCATTTTCTTTGAGTATACTCGCACAATTGAAACTTTCAGAGAAGCTGAAGTAGAACTTCACCGAGGAGCTTGGTGGTAAGCGTCCTTTTCTTTATTATCATTAATTATTTCAGTTTTGCTTATTTGAGTGCGCAAATTTGCAAAAAAAAAAAAAGTGCGCAAAAAGTTTGATCATTAATAAACGCGTCTCCGCTTTTGGTGTCTAAATGGAATAATGGGGAATTTGTGTAAAATGTGCCTTTTATGGATAAAGTGGGCTGAATGTGTGTGATGGTTCCAGATGAGTGTCGGTCCCTCTCACCCCCTCCTGTCACACTCCTGCACGCGCACGTGGCTGTAAATCAAAAATGTGTATTGGCACCCCGGGAAAGTGCGGGGTTTGTCACCTGGGGCAATTGTCGAGGCGCAGCGTCCATTCATGCCCCGCTATGAGCCTCGTGCGTCCCGCCTCAAGATAAGGAGGCTGATCCCAGTGGAACTGTGCCGGTTTATCTGCTGCCTCTGATCAGCACGAGACCCCCCCACTGTGACCCCTGCACGTGGATGTTACAGTAACAGCAACAACAGTGACCCAACCCGCGCGCTGAGCGCGTGGATCTGTAACCCCCCAGCCCCTAAAAGTTGAGATAAACCCACATGTTTAAAGGTGTAACACTGCGCGCGCAATGGGACATGTTGCGCATCCTATAATTATATTATTATTATTATTATTATTATCATTAATAATAATAATATAATCTTCATATATTGGCCCTCATTTATCAAACACGTGCAGATCTAAGCGACAGGATCCATTATTAAATGTTGGTATCTGACCATCTCAGAAGCAGTGATGGGTCCAGTTATTAACATGTCACGCCCTTAAATATTCACGGTTCAGAGGCCACGCCCACTGCGGCCAGACATGGAGAGGAGAAGCCTGTCTAAAAAGCGAAACTTTTCCGAGCTGGAAATCGACACCCTCACTTCCGGGGTGGAGGTGAATCAGGAAGTGCTCTTTGGAAGCCTCAAAACTGGAATTAAAACGGCGCATAAAAAAGCTGTCTGGAAGAAGATCACAGCGGCGGTGAACAGCGTCGCCGTGGACCAGCGGACGCCGTCTGAGGTTCGAGTAAATTCTAGGTCAATACGTAGAGCAGTGATGATGAATGTTTCATGGATCCGTAGCCTAATAGCTTCCTTCGCCTTTAGGTCAAGAAGAAGTGGTCAGACCTGAAGCTGGCCACCAAAAAGCATGTTTCTGCCCTGAGGCGCAGCGGCATGCGGGCTGGACGAGGCCAGCCGGACGCCAGCCTGATCCTGACCGCGGCGGAGCAGAAAATCGCCTCCATCATCAGATCAGAGCTCGACGGCGGCATCTGTGCAGGTGGAGACACCGACGCACTGGCGCCGGAGCAGAACGGTAACCCTCAGCCCTCTTTGTACCTCGCCGTAAAAACTCTCAGTCAGTTTGGCCCCGATAGGATTTTATATTACAAATAATAATACAGCTGACACATGTTACACAGGTCTCATGCTCATTCTTCTGTTTAATAATGTCTTAGAGCCGGGCACCAGCGGACCGACGGCCACGTCTCCTCCCCAGAGCGCTGACAGTCCCACCGAGTCAGACCCGGGTCCGGGTCCGGGTCCCGGCCCGGGCCCGAGCCGGGCCGCCGAGCGTGGCCGCGTGCCGCCCGCTCCCCGTGCCGGACCAAGACCGGCCGTCGTCCCGGCAGAGATCCCGGAAAGTCCAACAGAAATCTGCCGCTTACTGACCGCAGTGGTGACCTCGCTTCAGGCAATCAACGACACACTCATCCAAATCAATCAGAATTTAAAGAAGTCTTAATAAAACGTTTGACTGAATGTTGTCCACCGTCTGTTTTTAATCTCCGTTTAGCCAATAGGCTTTCTGGCGTCACATCACTGATTAAACTGGAGGTTAAAAGTTAAAGTCAACTTTATATTTCAGTAGCGGTTCATCAGGCCTCGTCTCCTCCGTCCAGCCGTCAGCGGAGGCTCTGCCGGTCCTCTGGACATCGGGTCGTCTCGTGGTTGCGGCACATCAAAAGATACTTCATTGATCAATGCAATATCGAGTAACTCTGCACCGGCCGAAACAACGTCACACACCTTGTGTTGCATCCATCAGAAACACCAAAACAGACAATTAGATGATTGATTTTTTCTTTTATTTTCAGTCTGTACTGAATATCTGGCTGCTTGTGCTTCATGTCATGTTTGAGGTTTGCTTAATAATTATTTTTGTGCTCCACCAGGTTTTTCTGTGTTGCACCGCAAATCCACTCTGACTCAGACTTGCTACATGATGTCGTGAGATTTGATCGAACCGTGCGCTCACATCCAAATTCATAAATGGCGATCCCAGCGTGGAAAGGGTCGTTTTCTGCCGTACGTTCATTTGATAAATGAGAGCCATTAAAACCTGCATTTCTTTATAGTTATTTCTACAAATTTCATCAACATTTTGATTCATTCTGTCGAAACATCAGTCCTGTTTTCATCCCAAACACGTTTCAACCTTTTACTGAGCAGTTTTAATCCGTCTCTGAACTAACAAACAGTCAAACAAGTTACAATTTTTTCAGTTAATTTCGTTGCTGTAAGTCAAACAAAGCCGATCTATCGATCTCATTCAGCCCACAGCACAGCCTTGTATAAAGTTATGTTGATATTTTTAATTCCTTGATAATCATAACTGTTGTTTTTATGATTTTTTTTCCCAGAGGGGATGGCACCGTTTCAGTGAGACAATCAGACATAAACAGCAGTTTGTGATCTTAATGCTCACAAAAGTAGCATTAGCATCAAAACTAGAGGACGTTTTTGCATTTAAAGGCAAAAAACATGAGACCCTCATATTTGGACATTTCTCTGATTTTTCACAACATTTAGTAATTGAAAGGGATTTTTTTTCAGTTGTGATAGTTTATCGGTTTATATCAGTATTTTACTGGTCTGGCTGGATTGAGCTCAGGTTGTGTGTGTGGCCCCTGAATTCATTGGATTTTCTAAGTTATTGTAGCTCTGATGGAGCTTCATCTGCTCTGTGATTCCATCCATGTGAAACTTCAGTCCAAGTTAAGAAGCCATGTGAGCTGAGAAACCAGGCGGGGCCGAAGAAAACGCTGGTTTTTAAGCTGGGTTCACTTTACTGACGCTTGACTGGAGCGTGCGACCGCGAGACAAAGAGGACTGTCCCAGCCTTCAACTTTTCCCCCCAGCCTTCATTCAGGGAGACGTAAAGCCCCCCCCCCCCGCCTCCGCCTTTAAACTGCAGCATCTTCGTAAACCGCTCACGTAGGGATGCGTGGCGGCGGGCCAACGGCATGCACGGCGCTGACAGCTGTGTTTGGAAACCAGACAGCATCCAGACAGCGGTCCGGAGAGTCAGACCCAGCTCTCACACGGGGCCAAACCTGTTGCGCCGAACACACAAAGGGCCGAGGCAAACACACTCCCAGCGCCTATTGTGAGCTCAGGGAGGAAGAAGTGGGAATCCCTCTGAATGGAGGGATGGAAGTTTGGAAGTTTTCACTTGCTGTCAGCTGAAATGACCTTGTGCTGTCCTCTTGTTGTTTTTATCTGCTCATGCATCCAGACAGTCCCCAGGCCGGGTGGAAGCCATGACTCCACGAGCTCCGGGTCTCCCCCGAAGGAAGCGGCGGGCCACCAACCATCCGTCGGGATAGCCGGGCCACGTCGACTCCTCTGCCACGCCGCCTGGCCGACAAGAAGACAGTACAAACATTGCCTTCACTCAGAATATGAACATTTAAGCAGAGTCTTTGGGGTAAATCATGCTAAGAAGGTTTTCTCCAGATGGTTTAATGTCTTGATGAGCAGATTTTTTCACTGCAGAGACTGATCCAAGATAAGTTCTCCATCTGCCTCAATCTGCTTCGGACCAGCCAAATATCCTTGGTGGCGATTTCAAACATTTTTTTTTTTTTAGCTGAGCTGTCTCCATCCATGTTGTGCCAGTCTGCGTAGCTGATCAGCGTAGAGCAGGGTAGCCAGCATGCCGAGGCCGAGGCCGGGCTCCGGCTCCGGCCCCCCCCCACGAGGACATCTGGGAGTCCTCGGAGGACGTGGAGGAGGCTCAGAGGAAGAGCGTGGAGAAGACGTCCCCTCTGAGCAAATACATCGAGGTGGAGCACCAGCAGGCCGGCCTGTTCGCGCTGCCGCAGATCGATGCCTCCCTGGACGCCGCCCTGGACCTCCAGAAGAAGAAGAGGAAGAAATGCGGCGTCTGCACGCCCTGCCTGCGCAGGGAGAACTGCAGGAGCTGCGCAAACTGCCTGAACCGCAAGACGGGCAAGCAGATCTGCAAGCTGCGCAAATGTGAGCAGCTGAAGAAGAGACGGGACAAGTGGGAGGTGAGCGACACACACTCAGCACGTACCTGTATTCTGACACCGGCCAAAATAACGAGATCGAAAGAAAGACAGTGTACCGTCAATCCTCTCATTTCGCCTGTTGCTGCTTCATCGGTGCAGTCGCGGCACAACGATGTGAAGATAGGAAAGTTTGTGGTGCCTGATTGATCGGAGCGCTGAGTGTTTGCTTGTACGGTTAAACACACACTCTGTCCGGGGGCTGGGTTTGAAGGGGTTAAAGTTGAAACACTAGTTTTCGCCACTCATCCAAGTTGACCGGCGAGGGAAGCATCTCTTTATTTATTATTTATCCGTCATGTTGTTCCTCAGATTTCTAGCTGAACGTTAATTTGTTCTCATTTCATTACTGTCTCATTATTGAAGAGAGGAGCGGATTCATCCAGACAGATTTCTCACATCTGCATGCAGAAACCCTCTGTATTTACTTGTATGCAAGGCTTAGTGTCTGACTGCCTCCACATTGAATCAGCTCAGGATCCTGAACGTCAGCTGGACGCAGAAGACACAGGAAGTGACCATCCTGAAAACTTACATGCATTCTTAGAGCACGACTCATTCTGTGATGAAGCTCTGTGTGCTTTTCAGACAACTACTGGTTGAATCTTAACTCTTAAAACAAACAAACACTCAGTAATCCAACTCTTATCTCGCAGGTTTCTTGCAAATAATTGAAGAAACAATTTTATGCTGATTTGGAAATCATGGTTTTCGTCACATTTTGAAGTTACATTTTAGAGGCATTTTGTGTCTGTAAAGGTTAGAGTTGGGTTTTATCCTGAAGGTGAGGCAGAGTGATGCTTTTAGTCTGTTTAAATAAAAAAACCTTTGAGTGGACAGTGTTTGCACGAGTGAGAGGACTGAGGGCTGCGAGGGCTACCAACCAGCAGCAGAGCAGAATTCCTTCAGTTGGCTGTGCTTTGTCCTTTGACCTTTGAGATTTTGGATCAGGGTGGGGGGTTAACCTTAGGCCACTTTGTATTTGTGTGAGTGTGGGTGTGGAAAGAGAGAGAGAGAGAGAGAGAGAGAGTGCGGCTCCTTAAAGTGTTCACTTATGTGCGCGTGCATGGCTGCGTGTCTTTGTACGTGCACCGGCGTCTTAAATAGGGCCGGGCGGGGGGATGGGCGACGGAGGACGGGAAGATGCAGTAAATGGTCAGCAGGGTTGGAGGGAAAGGAGCCGGAAAAACCTGAACACAGAGAAAGGCTGACAGAAGAAAGGAGCTCCAGGAATCCATGGATTACTTCTCATCGGAAAATACTCAAAGGCCTCTTCTGTTGTTTCCAATATTGATGGAGTACTGATCAGATTGTATTCGTAGTGTTTGGAGGATAATATTGCATTACGGATCAAGATGACAGTTAGTGAAAGTATTCGCAAACTCAAAAAAGAAAAAAAATGTAAAGAAAAAGGGAAAAGGGGAAATTCCACCAACACCAACGTTTCTGCTGTTTCCATGTAAACAGACACGGTTTTCAAAACGTTGCACAGTGATGCGTTTTCACTGGAAACGTTGCTGCCTGAACAGAAAATCCAGTTTGAGGAATGTGAGGGGGAGAAAGTATCGTCTTTAACGTCAGTGCAGAAATAATAAATACCCAGGAGAGGTTCAGATCAATGAGGTTTTAAGATATCCACAGAGGTCACTTGTTAGAATAGAATTGTTCAAAGAAACTTTCACATGTAAACAGAAAAGCAGATTCTTCATCAGTCTTCAGGCATATTCAGTCTTAGTTTTGATTCTAAATGGTCAACAGGACAGATTATACCTAATTAGTATGATATTCTAAAAGAATGTTTATGCAATCACACTGGATCACACTCTGAAAATCTGCTTTAATTCTCAGCATCGTGTCTTCTTATCGAGTCCTTTTCAAGTCAACCTGAATTTTAAAAAGTTGTCCGTTTCAAAAAGCATCTCGGTGCAACGAAAAGTAGAAAACAAAGAGTTCAGTTGAAAAATGCCAGGTGCTGCTCCTTCCAGCAAACAGCCCAACCAAAAAATAAACAAAGACCAAAACAAACGCAGCAGCACCTCTGTGTGCATAAAGAAGTCACCGCAGACAACCAGAAACTCCACATCAGTCCTCAACAGGTCCAAGTCATCACTTAGGTTGTGTTGGTTTGACTTAAAGGCGAGTTCAGACATTCGAGCCGCTTTGCGAAGGTTTGAAAAAACCGATACATAATAATGACCAATAATGTGAAAGAAAAACACATTTTCCAATATTATAACATTTCACCAATAACTTAGTTATTCTATTGATTAAGTAGAATTTTAAAAAGATGACGAATGCAGTCAATAATGTAAACTACCATGCAGCATTTTCTCTAAGGCCTTGTTTACACGGCGACGTTTCAAGTGAAAATGTGTTTTTGTGTTTCTGCTCCGGCAACATTTTGTTCATTTACACAGAAACGGCAGAAATGCTGAAAACCGTGTTGTTCTCATGTTGGGCCACTCGCGGGTGTTGTTGGTTGTTTTTGTAATGAAGCCACGCCCACAATGCACGCAGAGAATTGTTGTTATTGTCCGTTTACTCGCACATGCGCAGAACTATTTCCAACGGCCGTGGTGTGCATGGGAAGTAGCAGCGTTTCAGAAAAGTTGCATTTTCACCCAAACGGAATCAGAGCGTGGTGGTTTCAGCGGCTTCGAGCAGCGTTGCAAGTAACCGGAACAGTTATGTTTTTAGATTTTTTTTTACATTATTGGCTTCATTCCATTTATAATGACTGAAGTTATCTTGTTATTGTCCAATATTACCTTCCTGGTCGACACAGACCTAACTCTAAGGTTCTCAGTTTGGTTTCATGCTTGTTATTGGCCTGTCTGGAGGCTGTGGCTGCTTTGGCACAGTGGCTTGTTGGTCTGAAGGTTCACCCCGTCCATGAGTCAAAGTGCCCCGATCCTCCACTACGGTGCGCAGCCTATGAGCACCTGGAGTTGCTTTAGCCTCCAAAACCATCAAACACAGTCCCATTGGCCGAGTTGCTGAGCACATTTAGTGAAATCCACTCAGAAACCTTCAGATCTGCTGAAGAGTTTTCTGAAATCAACATTCTTTATATTTCCAGACTCCTGGTTTCTGTTAAATGCAACACTTTTCCACCAGTTTGCACACTATCACACAGGCATGAGGCTGTTTTATCAGCGGCTCTGGAGGTGTGGTGGTACGGATGGCACAGCTGATATGATGGTCACCTGACCACGAGCAGCTGGGAGCGCTCAGCCGTGCAGTCGCATATAGACTGCAGGAAACATGCAGATGTTCAACGTGTTACAACAACATCCTCCACCAAAACATCTGCCCGACAGTTCAGAGACTGCTGGGTTGATGAAAAACATACATGTTGGCTGCATGTTGGGCTGTTGTGGATAAAATGTGAACCTATTAGAGCTCTTCCTCACACAGTATGAAGCTAATTATTCTCTTACTGAAAAGCAACGGCCACCAGAGAGGTCCTCAGTCTGGTTTTGAACATAACAGATATAACGGCATTTTTATTTGTTGCATGAAAACTAAAAGCAGCTTCTGCATGTTTGGTTTTGATTTTGAGACCAGAGAACAGGTTTAATGTAGACTACAGGAGCAGTCTGGTCATGTGCAGAAACCTGAGTTCAGCTATTTGTGCACTGCAAAATGCACAGAAATATTTTATTTATTACAGCTAAATTCTTCATTCTTCATTTTTAGGATGAAAATGTGAATATAATCACATTTAAAAGGAAACCTAAAGGCAGTGTTTCAGTAGATATTCCCAGTTAAAACCATTTCTCATTGATGTAACTCCAGTTTCCATCCTGATGCTCTGAGTCGGAGGACCAAGCGTTCAGGATCTGCAGCCTTTTATTCAAAAGCCTCTTCACTGCTTGTCCACCCATTCATCAATATCCCTCCCCTCCCCCGCTCTCCCCGCCGTCTCTGCCCTCTGACCTCTGCATGGATGCACCAGCTGAGGCTCTGATTGGCTGCTGGCCACGTCCTCCATCTTCCCATCACATCTGCAGGCAGCTCGCTGCTGTACAAGCAGCCTGCTGAGCCAGGAGCCATTTTTATTTACACAAACACATATCAAACGTCTCTTTTCACAGCTGATGCTAAGACTGAATCTCTTCAAAGTCGGTAAAATGCTCGAGGCGGCGTTTTTGCGTTTTCATTCCTGAAATTTTTCACCTTTGCACGTTTTGAAAACATTATGTGTTTACACGGAAATGAGAGAAAAGCTGAAAATTATGTAATTATTACGTTGGACCACTGGTGGGTGCTGCTGATTGTTTTTGTAATAAAACCACACGGACATGGAGAACAGTATGTTACAATCATAAATGTTTCTTCGGGATGTTGTGTTTGAACTTTGGACTCCAGTATCTGGCTTGTAATCTGTAGATTAATTTTTAATTAATCTGTGATATAATAGCTAATAACTAATGTGTAACAGGAGCTACAGATACAAACACAGGTCTTCAACCTTGTAAACAGCAAAAAGAGAGAAAGATTGTGATAGTCGGGCCAATAAATATTAATAATTGGACTTTGCTTCATTGCAGATGAGTGTCGTCATGCGGTTAGTTCTGCCTCTAATCCAGGGCTCTTATCTGCCCCCTCCCTCTGCTGGGGGGCTGAGCAGAAGGTTTATTTTTGTGGGGGCTTCTGCTGGGCCGAGGAGCCTCTAATCTGCGGTGAGGTGTGAGTAGGTAGCAGGAAGAGTCGGGATGTGTGTGAATGAAGCGCGGCTGAATGGAACCACGTGTCTGTCTGGATTACGGCGCCGTGCGGGACGGCGATCACGCTCATTCACCGTTTGCCAGGTGTCTGAAGACGGGAGAAGTTGTGCTTCAGATGAGCTTGTTTTTTGCTTTTTTTTTTTAAAAATTGTGGTCCATTTGCTCGGTCCGGTCCAGTAGAGCGCAGACGTGACGACAGTTCCTCTCCTCGTCACCGCCGCTTTTACGAATCCGCCTGCAGCGCGCGATCCTTCGCCGCCGCCGCGGCCGACGCAGCTCACCTGAATCCGAGCGGCCGCTCTCGCTGTCCAGCTTACCGCAAACACGCCTCTGCTCAGACGTAAACACACACACACACACACACACACACACACTCACACACACACACGTGGCCCCGCGTGACGTCAGCGGAGGGGATTTCCCGTGCCATACGAGAGTCAGACTCACACCACAAACGCTGTGTCACTGTGAGGCTGCCTCGCCTCGCCTCGCCTCGCCTCAGCGCGCCGCTCGCCGGCTCCCGCGCTCCATCCTGCCGCTCGCTGCCTGCCCCTCTCGCCTCGACCCGCCGCGTCTTCGCCAGCCCGCCTGAACTTTCGCTGACTTTACGGCGTCCCTCCGCGCCGTTCCCCGCGTCTCTGTGGCGCGTCGACGCCGTTTTTCCACATCGCTTCTCATTTTAAACCCTCGTCGGGTTCTTCAGAAGAAAACAAAAAAACAAGCAATGCGTCGAGGTTAACTGCATATTCGGACCAACGTGTGTGGTGACGTGGGTTCGTGACGGCTGCTTTCAAATCCCTCCGAGTCAACAGCACAAACACCAAAACATGAACTCAGACTGTAAACAGCGGGATCGGTGAATCGCTGGCAGCTGCCGTCCGAACGTCCAGGCCAGCGTTGCACGTCCGTTCCCGGTGTTTGGTGACGTTCTGAGAAGTTTGCAGAGGGAGCTTTAACCCGGCGGCGTTGTGTCACTCTGCTCATTTCACGTGTCTGCGCTCGCTTTGAGTCAGCACGCTGCTCTGCTGTGTAACTGTGCATTTCTTGCCCGTCAGAGTGGGGGCGTGTGTGTCTGTTTGAGAGGGTCTGTGCAGCTCTGTGCATGTGTGTGTGTGTGCGTGCGTGCGTGCGTGCGTGCGTGCGTGTGTGTGTGTGCAGTCCAGTCCAGTCCAGTTATTGCAGGCAGCCTTGACACAGATGGTGCTCAGTGATACCACATACCAGAGGCATTGTTTAGGGAAGGCGAGTTGGAGGAGATAATTGACAGGCATAGAGAAGACCCATAACCCCCACCG
This sequence comes from Salarias fasciatus, assembly GCF_902148845.1. Taxonomy (NCBI): domain Eukaryota; kingdom Metazoa; phylum Chordata; class Actinopteri; order Blenniiformes; family Blenniidae; genus Salarias; species Salarias fasciatus. Next base: position 3,555,348 of record NC_043756.1, on the reverse strand, counting down.
CACACACACACACACACACACACACACACACACACACACACACACACACACACACACACACACACACACACACACACACAAAACCTCCCACCCACCTTCACTTTGTCTCTTTATGTCAGCCCTTTTTCTTTTGCTGCCGCACACTCTCTCACACACACACACTCACACTCACACACACACACACACACACACACACACACACACACACACACACTTGCAGACCCTTTTTTTTTAACCTCCTCTTTTTACTAGCTCCTATTTCTCTCTCTGCGTCTCTCTTTTCCTTCTCTCTTTCTCGCCACCCTCTCTCGCTCTCCTTCGGTTTCACCCTAGCAGCAGAGCCCAGGCCGGCCTCTGATTGGTGGACACACCGCCTTTGTGTGCTACCTCTAGCGTGACGTCTCTCCGGCGAGCTTTGCTTGTGTGTGTGTGCGTGCGTGTGTGTGTGTGTGTGTGTGAGTGTGTGTATTTGAGCATGTGTGTACATTTGCTCATGAGTGTATATGGTTGAGAGAGGGGGAAGGGGTGGTTCGAGGGGACATTTACATCATGCATGCAGAAGGAGGAGAGAAAAAAATGAAGGAGTGGGAGGAAGAAGTGATAGCAATCGCATAGAAAAAAAGCCCTTATGCGTGCATGTGTGTGTATGTGTGTGAGTGAGTGTGTGCGGTAGACCTATTGGCATACGAGCAGGGGAGGGGGGAGTGTGTTGAGAGAGAGAGAGAGAGAGAGAGAGAGGGGAGAGAGAGAGAACGTGCGTACGAGAGCTCATGTAAAACCAGATTAAAAACACAAGATGGCTTCCTGAATGGGCTGCTGGATCACAGACGAGAGAGAGACTGAGAAAGAAGAAGCGTGGACGAGACAGAGAGGCAGAAGGAAGAAGAAAGGGACGGAGGGGCGAGGGGGTGGAGGACGAGAGGGAGCCGGAGTCTTCTGATGGGGATTCGGCCGGCAGACGGAGGAGTACAAACCGAGGCAGCTCAGAGGCTCGCAGGGTAAATATTCATCACAGCACACTGTTTCAGGACTGATCGGTGGTGCGTCGGAGGGGGGGGGGGGGGGGGGGGGGGGGTGGAGGGAGCTTAGAGGAGAGGGGATCGGAGGTTGGCGGGACCGGGGATTCATTTGGGGGGGGGGTGGCGGGGGTGCGCAGCTCGAGACAAAACACATCACTTAACATCGAGACAGCCTGGGCCATGTAGACAGGGGGGGCGGGGGGGGGGGGGGGGGACATGCTGTACTAAATAAGAAGATGCTATTGTTTTCCAACCATCACCGATTCCCGTCCATCCATCCATCCCCACACCAGCTCACCAGTCAGCTGACACTCGTTTCACCGGTTCCCCCTTTAAAACGATGCAGACTGTAGATGTGTGTGTGTGTGTGTGTGTGTGTATGTGTGTGTGTGTGTGTGTGTGTGCACGCTTCAGGAAGGCTGCACCAGGTCAGGATACAGACATTACATAATTCCATAACTGAAATTGAATCTGGGTTTTTGCCGTCTCTCGTTCCTCCTCCGTCCCGGCAGCAGAGGGAAGTGCCGGCTCGCTCTCTGAGCTCAAATCAAAGAAAAAGACATTTCCGAGCACGGCCGCTGCTTCAGAGCGCTTCCAGAGGAGGACAGGGACGACGGGCGGCTCGACAGACATGTTGTGCGGCTCTGAAGCCGCAGCGTTTCTCCGCTGTCCTTAATGACGAGTGTTTCTGTGAACAGGCCCTTGTCGCATTATTCTATTGATTGTTATTCTCACCCCCTCCCGCCCTCTCTCTCCCTCTCCCTCTCTCCCTCTCTGTTGTTCCTGTGAATGGCTGTAAAGGTGGAATATTTTGAGGACAACGCTCGAAGCCCGGTGGGAAACCCTGAACTGGCGGCCGAGGTAAGAGAGGGCGCCGGGTTTGTTTGGGGTTTTTGGGTTTGTCTTCCATTAAGCCTTGAGATTGTCTGTAAATGTCATGAATGATCAGTCGGCTCTCTAAGTGTGCCATTTCAGAGCTGCATATTTGAAAAGGTGACTCCACCATGTTAGCCGCTACCTCCGGGAGTGTAATTTGTGTGAATGAGGTTAACGCCTGAAGACTCGCACACGGCGAAATCCCTGACCGTTCGTCCCGTAATACCGTGACACCGCTTGACTCTTCGACTGCTTTCTCGGCGAAGTCATCTCAGGAATGGAGTACAGGTGCCTTACATCCCTCCAGGCGTCAGCGCTCACGCCCAGGTCTCACCGCTCGGCAGCTGACGGCATTAAATCAAGTTCCCTCGGCTTCGTCTCCAAGCCGAGCGCCGCGCTGACGGAGCGGCGGCGTCCTCGGTTTAAAGCGTCCCACGCTGCCCGCTGATTGGCGCCAGAGCCAGGCATGTGTAGATACGAGAGGCCGGGGAAAGAGGGAGGGAGGGAGGGAGGGAGGGAGGGGGCGGAGGAGGAGGAGGGACGGCGCACGCCGGCTCTGGAGCCAGGGGGCCGTCCCGCTTCCTCTCGGTTCTGGAGTCAAATGAGGTAAAGGGAGTAAAAGTTAGTGGGTCACGCATGCGCACGCGCGGGACTGTCGGGCGTAGTAACCTGTGGCGTCTGCCGCTCCGCGGCCCGCCGAGTCGAGGCACGCTCCTGTGTTTATGTGGGAGCGAGCGAGGAAAGAGGAGGCGAGGCGTCGGGGAGGAGGGATTTGCTGGACGTCAAACCAGCTTTTCCTCTCGGATCAGACCAATCCGGTGATGTCCGGTCCCCGTAGCTGGGAGAAGGAAGGCGCGGCGTTCCGTCACATGCTTACGGACACGTCTCAGTCACAAGACGACACTCGGTGGTAAATTCATTCATCCAGTTTGAAGCGTTGGTTGGTTTAAACGGGTTTAGCTCCGTTCTACAACCTACTCCAGCTTACCTCTAAGCCTGCTCTAATCCCCGTCCATATGTGGACAGTCTCTTTATCTAAAAGGTGAACTCGACCATCTGGTTTGAGGGAAGAAGAAGAAAAAAAAAAACACTGAAAAGTCCTTTCCTGTGTTTAACTAGTTTGTGCTCTTTGCCTTTGGCGATCCTGTTTGCAGAGGGTCGCCGTTGCCGTGCAAGTCCTGGGTGGAGTGTTTATCTCGTCAAGATCTGTTTCCCTGTCAAACATTTCCCCGGTCGCACAAAGGCGGCCTTCACGCAACAGCTGACGGTGCTATTTCTGACAGCTTCAATGGGAGGCTCCACAGTATCATGAACTAATTCTTTTCACGCCCACGACGACAAAAATTATGTTGCAGAATACAAGTGAGTCAAGCAGCACTTTGAGTCCCCGTTTATTCTTTTACAGCAATGCAATCACCTCTGGCGGTCCGTTACTTATTGACTTATTAAGGACGAGAACAGGAACACATATAAAGTATGTACACAAAAAATAAATGCAAAGAGAACATTTGTACTCAACCACAATATGAATAAAAGTGATTGTTGTTTTTCTGACAGCTTTCTTATTCAGTTACTCTGTTGAAAATATTGGTGCCTCGTCAAGATTATTGCATCGGTGTTGCATCAAGATGAGTTTTGACCTTGAGGTCAGGACAACTGGGGTTCGGATCACGAGTGTAGCAGGAGGAGCATCTGCTGAGAAAACCGATCAAGTCTTCGGTGCAAGTTGCAGGGAATTTCTGAGGTGCAGATGAACGCTCCGGATCCCGCAGGACATGGAGGACTTCATGCTGATTGGTTATTGCACAGTGTGATTTACTACGGTCCCATTTATAAGTGAGAACACCTTGTTTTTGTGTTTTTATATCAGAAATGTTCCACATTTACACAGAAACATTTTAAAAAATGAGGCCCATTTATATGAACAGAGCAATAACAATGGGAGAACACGGACTTACTGAGTTGGAACTCTAAAAGTGCCAAATCCAGGAGAATCTGGACTGGGAGTCGTGACCCTCTGGAGGAAAATGTTGTTCTTGTCCGTCTCCTGAACATGTGTAGGAGAACTGTTCTCCATGGTTGTAGATTTGCACGAGCAGCAGCCGCATTCCAGAAAAGTGGCGTTTTCCCACAGAGTCGCGGCGTTTTCAAAAAGTTGTGTTTTCCGCGGCCCCGAGCACCACTGTTGTGCAAACAGACACTCAAAACACAAAACAGGTTTTCTGTTTTCACTGGAAAACTGTCGCGTGAACAGACCTACATCTGATACTCTGTGTTGTTTGTGTCCGAGCAGGGAGAGACTGTCCTCCTCAGAGATGCTGCTGTTATCGTGGTGAATGACAATTCCTCAGCTGGCTCCTCAAAACTTTCATTTACCGCTCTTCCTCCGTCTCACTACCTTTTCTGAGTGCCCTCCATTGCTTCTTTAGCTTTATTTTTGTCCCAGATCATTTCCCATATTGTGTTTTGTCTCTCCTTGACATGTTTGATGACTTCCTCCACCGTCGAACTCTATGGAATCTCAGTTGCTTCTGGGGCCTCAGAGAAAAAAAAAACCCAGTCATTTCATGCAAGCAAACAAGCAGAGTGATGACTGGTTCCAGCAAATAACTCTCAGGTGAACAGGGTGCAATGCATCTGAAACCCTGGTTTGAATGACGCTTGTGGAAGATAAGGTCAGTCATGGGGACTGCCTGGAAACCTATTCTTTAACTATTCACTTAATGCAATTTAACACGATTTAAATGATCTTAGTAAATCATGAAAACATAGATTTTCAAAGAATATTTTTTCAGACAGACATCATGGCAGCCTGTCTGCTAAAAAGAAATGTATTTGAAACTTAGTGGCTACAAAAAGTTTGGATATTAAAGTGTTGTATTTAGCCACATGGTGTGAAGGGAACTTTTAGACAAGCAGGAGCCGTCGTGTGTCTACAGAATAAAGACATGAAATCGGTGCGTGCTGAGAGGCCTGAATGGTTCTGTTGTCAGAGCGTCGATCACTGAGCTCAGAAACACGTTCACCCCGCAGCGCGCCGTCTTCAGCGCGAACACATCCGATCGCCGTGAACCCAGAGAGTCTCTGAATCTCGCTTTTTCTGAGAGAGAGCTGCAGTTTTCTTCGCAGCTCAGGAAGGAAGACTGATCTGAGGTTACCACAACAAGCCGCCGCTGACAGGCTGCGCTGGGGTAATTGTGTTAGCGCGCTCGCACGCGAGCTGAACTCAGCGCGCCGCGCTCGCCGCGCGAGTGGGGACGATTCAGAGCAGAAACCCCCTCCGCCCGCCCGCCGGCAGATGGAAGTTTTTCTTAATCGTTACGTCGTAGCCTTGCGTCGTGGAATCCCCGGCCTCGTCCACAAAGGGTTAACGCTGACCTAGTTTCCGTGGCAACACTGAATGTCTGATGACATCATTGCTTTAATTTTAGCTCTGGAGTCCGGCATCCAAGGTTGGTCATGTGATCTGCGAGCCGGCGCCCCACGTGTGTGTGCGTGTGTGTGTGTGTGTGTGTGTGGTTATATAGTACAGACTCAGGAAGTGGAGGGTTTGACATCACCTCTTCCATTCAGAGCCACTTTCTCATGTGTTTACTGCTCGGTAAATGTTCTACTCAGCCGCTTCGGAGCTTTTTTTTTTTCATTTTCTTTTCTACCCACGTGGCGCAGCACGCACAGTGGACTTTACCGCCAGCGAGTCAGCGGTTATCTTCAGTCTCACAAGACTTCTTAGAACAGGTTGACGTTGTAATTGTGGTTGTGTATAAATAAAATTAAGTAATAGTTTTCCCTCCCAAACAGTGACGTCTTGAGGCTGCAGTGAATCATCACGGGTCCAGGACCCTGACATGCAGGGGTGTCAAACATAAGGCCCGCGGGCTGAAACCGGCCAACAAGAGGGTCCAATCTGGCCCACCAAACCAAAAAAATAGACATTTTCATCAGACATAGTCTGCATCAAAATAAGGAAAAACTTTAAAGTTTAAATCTGAAGGTTTTATGGTATTATTTCACCAGTCCGGGCTGCTCCGGGTGAAATTTTGCTGCTTGTGGTCCCTGGCACATAAAGGGTGTTTCACACTGATTTAATAGAATGTACATTTCTCTCGATATTACTCTTGGGTGCCATTATAAAGAAGGTCATATAAATGGTTAAATATAAAGATAAAAATGAAAACAATTCCAATTTTCTTTTACACATTAGTCCTTCAGACACTGCAGATACACTCTACACAGCATGCCCTTTACCCTGAGGAAGGGTATGTTTGTTTAATTGTACCTTGAGAGATAGAAATGGAATGTATTGCATATGGAAGATCTCTGTTCTCCAGATTCAACATAGATCACACAATGAAATCATTCTTACTAAAGTCTGCTTTCAAGGAATGTATTGACTGTGTGCATTGAGTTTAACCTTGACTTCAACCCTGCGTGTGGGAAGACTCAGCAGCTGCTGGCCTCAGAATCCTTCTGAACGTACAGTGAATCTTGTCGGAGTGCGAACGGTTTTTCATCCAAGTTTCCTTTTACGGTTGTAAAGAGACTGTTTCATCAAGCACACCCCGAGGATTCCCAAACAGCTCCTCCTATTTGTCCTCACGGGAATTCGTGAGAGAGTGCAGTCGCCAATAATTGCCTCACTCGCATGCGATCATTAATATCTGAGAACTTACTGAGCTCTGTTTCATATCTAATTCATGACACTTAGCAGACACTCATCCGTGCACGGTCTGCCCCTCAGCTCTGTTGTGCACGAGTGACCATTCGCCGGGTCCTTGGCTGGATCGACGTCCTGCGCGGCGCGGCGCGGCGGGTCTGCGGTCGGCGGCCGGTTGGCGTCGTTGGTGGTATCCGTGTTTGATGTTGGAGGGAGGCTGTCAGCCGCCTGGTGCCGCAGTTAATAAAAAATGAATGGAAAGAGAAGGGGGAGGAGCCCTCAGCTGTTGCCGGAGCGCTTTAACTCTCACCTCTCCTGGCGGCTCCGCTGCTGCTCCCATCGGGCGCGCACTTCACACAGTCCCGAATCCCGCCGCTGCCAGGCAGCGCCAGGTTTTATGTAACACGGCGCAACAGCTGTTGGAGTTCTCATCACGTACCATTAAAGCACGCTCAGGAAAGAGCTGGTTTCTTTAGTATAATTAAGTGGCTTCAGTGGAGGCTGGTATGTCTGTATATTTACATTGGATCAGGAATGCTCTGCATGTGTTCAGCTGCATCTGCTTTCAATCTTTACCTTTCTCTCTCGCTTTTTTTAGACTGTATTCACACATTTTGCTTCCACCCCTACATGTACATGAATGTTTAAAGTGTTGCGAGGCACAGGTGAGGGTTTCCGTGTTTTGCCGGGGTAGTGTGCTGGCCCTTTAAGTCCGGCTACGCCTGACTTGAACATATGGGAAGCTAATCTTAGCCCACGTCCTGAGAGAGAGACAAGGCTGGCAGCCAGCCACTGAGCAGAGCTGAGGAAGCTTTCTCTCGCGTTCTCTGGGTTTTTCCTCATTCAAGTCTGTGAAATTCCTGATCTACTTCTAGGATACTATCATCCTGCTGTATCTCGTGCTGATGTGCTTAACCTGTGAAAAGAAAACATGCCAAACAGTTCTTGACTGTGTCCTGTCAATGATTGCTTCATTGTCCAATCAGATCTCACCGCTCCGCTCTTTTGCGTGACTTGGCAGACACTATCCTGGCAGGTACTCGGTGTACCTTCATGGTTTTCAGACATTTTAAACTGACTTGTATCTCTTCGCTTCTTTCTGTTCTGCTGCTCTTTGTCTCACATCCAGCGTTTTCTAACGCAGACCGTCCTCTGTTCCGATTACAATCTGTGCCTCCTTTTCATGTCTCAAACCTTCTGCACAAAGAGCTGCCTCTTAAAAATAGCGCGCCCCCCCTTCCTTTTCCTCCTCATTATATTTGGTGGCTCCACCCTGCCTAAAACAGCCCCCCCTTGCACCGTCTCCAACACCCATCACCACCTTTCCATTTTTCCCTCTCCTCTCCTCTCCTAAACCACTCCTCCTCCTCCTCCTCCCTTTCTCTTTGTGAGGACTGGTGAGGGGGTTGGGAGAGGAAGAGGAGGGGGTAGGCCTTCCCCAGCTGGGTGATTCGTGCTGACTTGCACGTGCCGAATGTCAGGAGGTATGACTCAGACTGGATACTCTACACTCGGTAGTATGATCCACACCCAAACACGCCCTGAACCCAACACCGTGCCGCCTGCGTGGGACCGGGCCGCGGCCGGGGGGGCGAAGCTGGGAGGAGGCCGGGACAAAGGCAGAGCCAAACAGACAGGTGCAAGGATGAAATTACAGCACGGCGCCGAAAATATCAACAATATGTTGCTCACTATAGACAGGCATGTGTGGAGACATATTAGGTCTCTACAGACACGTAAACCAAACTCGTTCTGCAAATATTCCAATGAATTATATTGAACTTGCAAAAATATTTATAAATAAAAAGAGATAGAAGAAATGCACATTTACCGGAAAGGGTTTTTCTTATTTGTTCAGCCAGGTTGAAACAGTTTGTGTTGCTTCTGCCATGTTAAACACAACGTGCCCTGCAGCCTGGTACGTCCCTCCCACTAATAAACCCAGTGACCCTCAGTGAACAATCCATTCCTATGTGCACACTGGCGTGCACTGTATGTGTGTAGGGGGCGTTGTTGCAGAGCGCCTCTGCATTTGTTGCTGCTGTGTGGATCTGCTGGAGCTTTTCCACCTCTGTGTGCATGTGGAACAGGAAGAGGCAAAGTGGGAGCTGGAGCGGCGTGGCGCTCGAAGAGCGGGGGGAGAGAGAGCACAGCGTGTCACATCAGATGACCTTGATGCCATTAGACTGTAGGACAATGTGGGCCGGGGATGGGTGTGTGTGTGTGTGTGTGTGTGTGTGTGGAGGTGAATGGGGGCAGCGGTGGTGGGAGGTGGAGTCAGCTGACAGACGGAGATGGGAGGAGGGGAAAACGACCCTCATGTCATGACCGTTACGCTCATGTGCTGGTTGGTGACAGCTAGCAGGAACCCATTCGTGAGCAATAATGAAAGCAGAAACACGTTTCCCTCCTAAACTTTTGAAGGTTTTTATTTGTTTCATACACACAGACCTCCCACGATCGATGTGCTGGTGGAATTAAAAAAAAAAAAAAAAAGAAAAGAAAAAAAAAAGAAAAGCTTGTTTCAGTGTGTATGTCAGGACTTTGTTGAGAAGAAAAGAGAAAGATGAGTCAGGCTTAGTCATATGCAAGCCGATCCAACACACACTGCTGAGGACAGAGTTTTGTTGTCAGTCATCCCTCCTACAACCAAGACCTTTCCAGCACGCTGCTGAGAACCACTGAGCAAGAGAGAGAGAGAGAGAGAGAGAGAGAGAGAGAGAGATGGAGGATGACAGAGAAATGGAGAGAGAAAGAGAGCGGCGAGGGCGTGAGGCATCTTGTCGGGATGATAATTTGACTACCGTGTGAGATGAAGTGATCGATTAGACATTCGGAGTATCTGGTGAACCGTTATACTCTCTCTGTCACGATGCCGGGTTACAGCAGGTTTTCCGTAAGTGTGATTTCATTTTCATACTCAGATCGCTGTTGTGATTTTAGCTCTTGGTGTCATGTGAGGCGATGGCAGCTGGAGGAAAAAGCTTTTCCCGGCAGCCAAACTGTGGTCAGATCGTCGAGTTGAAAGGACTTGTTGTGCTTCAGGAGGTGATTTTAGGACAACCCCGTGGAGACATCCTGAATGGCTGCATTGTTTTACTTCTGTGAGTGATTTTTATTACACTGGACCGTCTTAAACCAAGGCTATGTGATTCTGTCAGTTTGATTTTTTTATTTTATTTTATAGTTTCTAAAGCTTTGGTCAGAAATAAAGTGTCAGCAGCACTTCTGTGAAGTGACGTCTGCCTCATGATAAAGGTTATGAGTCATCAAAGAGCACATTTGTTTGAATCAAGCCTTGATTTCAGTAAGTTTTACTCACCTTTGTGAGATAAAATTACTCGGTGTATTTCTTACGTGAGCGTTTCTGGAGTTGCGGTTGAGGCTTCTCCCTCAGTGCTTCATTCAGACGTGTACATGACGGACTCAGAGTTTTCCTTTCAACCACGTGAGAGAGTCTCCTCGTCTCCCTCGTTCCCTCCATGTCCTCCTAAAACCTTGAGAGTTTTAAACCCTGTTTTATTTATAGAAAATTATGCGAGATCTGCTGCTGCCTTTTGGTTTTTTCCTTATCCAGCTGACGACCTTAGCTGTGAATGTTTTTGTGGTTCAAGTGTCATAAAGTCGATACCATCTCCAGAGGTGAACTTCAGAGAGAGCGCCCTGAGGGAGAGCGGAGGAAAATCCCGTTGCGATTGGTCAGCCTTTTCAAATGAGGATCTGTGTGGAGAGAGCATGTGATTCAGGGGTTAAGCCAAGTCCCGAGCGAGAAATGCTGCGTCACTGCAGCCGGGGGAGCGAGCGTGGCCCGAGCCGCCGGGGCGAATGAAAGGGTGCGCTTTTCAGTGTCCGTTGGTGTGTGCGGTGGTGGTGATAGTGGAGAGTGGGCACGCCAGCGAGGTGACACATGTGCCCACGCTCGCCTCCACGCAGCGGCGGAGGCGCGCGTCCTGGTGGGAGACACTGGCGATGACGACGGTGACGGTGCAGCTACGTCATCGCCACATGTGTTTCCTACCTCTCTCGCTCGCTGCGCGCTCTCTCTCGCTCATTGGCACTCCCTGGTCATGTGACCTAATGCTCTACTTCTTCTCTCCTTCCCTTAGACAGCGTCGGCTGCGCTGTTTCTCTTTGGGATTGACGCTCATCTGTGTGTGTGTATATTCGAATATGTGCGGCAACGGCGAGCGAGACAGCGCACAATTTACAGGGCCAGAGAGCGAGCGCGGCAGAAAGCGTTGGAACCGTAGAGCAATAGGCTATGCTGGACGGAGGAAAGACTCAGAAAAACAAAACAGAGAGGCAAATCGAGGGAGGACGCAGGGGTGGATTGAAAAAAAAAAAAGAAAACGAGAGATCAAGAAAGAGGGATAGGGAGAGACAAATTAAGTGATGCAGGGAGAGGCTTCGGAAGTTAATCCGGCCGTCGTGCGCCGTATCGCCGACTCATGCTTAGTAATGTAAGAGAGTAATACTACGCAGGAGCTGCTAGCGATCTGCATGGGGGGAGAACGCCATGTTTTCTTCCCCCCTCCTTCTCCTTCTCCTCTCAGTTAAATCTGCTCCAAAACTCCAGCTACGTAGCAGAGACGAGACGACCACAAGGCCGGTCAGCCGGCTCTGGGCGAGAGGAGGCATCCAGCAGCGATGACGCCGCTGATGGCCGCAATGGCCGTGGCACCAAGGCAGAGCGATGGTGAGGAGGGAGCAGGACTGTAGGCTGGTGGCGACGGCAGCGCGGAAACCTCGCGTCCTTGTGAGGTGCAGTAGGTTGATTGCGCTGGATGCTGTTTGACAACAGTTGAACGACCCTCTTTCTTCTTCATTCCTCTTCGTCATCGCCTTCCCTCCCATCGCAGTCAGTCACATGAAGCGAGTAACTCTTTCTCCCTCCTAGCAGTTTCCTCTCCAGGATTTCCCTCTGGTTGCGCTCCCTCTTCTCGAGCGTCTTCATCCGATCTCTCGCTCTCATCCTGTTCCGCCGGCTTGTTGACGCCGACGTGTCGTTCGCCGCCGTTTCTCCTCCATTAACCTTTCTTCTTCTTAGCTGTATTTTTGTTGAATGAGTTGATATCAGGTGACCCTCGTCCTCTCTCTGTCAGACGCTGAATGTTGAAAGAAGCTCCAGAGAGACTTCCAGCGAGCCGGCTACCTCTTCATTTCACTGTCCTCTGCAGCCGTGCAGGAGATTCTCTTATCAGCCGCAGGTGTAAAACCCGTGTCTGTTTGTGTCGAGTGAGAATAGGAAACCGATATCGACGCGGTCGAGAGGGAGAACGGACGCTGAAGAACCATTATCGGTGGCTTCTCCTTTGGGCAACGGCTGCTGAGTTCAGTCTGTTTGCTTCAAAATGCAGCAAAGTCGTCGCAAAGGAATAAACGGATTCCGTCTGCAGAAGGCATAAACAAGCGATGTAACGCCGCCTTTCGCTGCTCGTTATTCCTAATGGTGCCATTTCGAGTTGCGTTCGCGTCGCAGCCGCTGTTTTTCTTGGTCACAGAATTGCCAATATGGGGATTTTGTGGATAAACAAATCAAACACAGATACATAGCCTAATATGTACTGTCACCGAGGCGGTGCTGAAGGGCGTGGAGTAAGACAGAGAGAGGTTTTCTCATTGGTAAGAGCTCTGCTGCGCTGTTTCCTAGGCTTCTGCTGCTAGCGACTATCCCCCACTGCTCTCTCTGTTTCTGCTCACTGCACACTCCATTCCATCGTACGTGCCCGCTGTGGCTCAGATAATGGCCTCTCGCTCTGCACACACTGGAGGGAGAGAGAGAGAGAGAGAGAGAGAGAGAGAGAGAGAGAGAGAGGCAGAGGAGATGGAGGGAGAGGCTGCACGAGAGGGAGGGGAATGGAGGGAGGGAGGGAGAGAGGCAGAGGGGAAGGTGGGGGCTGCGAAGAGAAGCCGACTGCATGTGTAGTCAAGAGAAAGAAAGAGGATATTGAAAAAGGGAAGGGAGGAGCAGACAGAGATAATGAGAGAGGAAAAAGGAGAGAACAGAAAGCGTCAGCCGTAAGAAGAGGCGAGAGAATGAGAAACGTGTGCTCTGCGCCGGGGGGAGGTGTGCGGTGTGCGTGCGGCTGGCTGCGTACGCCTGTGTGACTGCATGCATGTGCATTTCGCCGCTCGCTCTGTCTGTGCACGGCACAGGCTGGGAGACATAAAAAAGGAATACGACCCCAACAGGCCGGGCTTGCTGGAGGACCGCTGTGCCGGCCAGCGAGGCTCATGCTCCTCTCTGCCGCCTCTTCTGCTCTCTGCTCTCCGACCGGCAGCTCTGTCTGGACGTCTAGGACGGTGTGAGTACTCGCCGCGGTCGCCGGCGCCCGGAGCCGGCGTCATATTGTCAGGGTCTCTGCTTCATGTTGCTGCTCGGCACGGCAGCGAGGGGAGAAGGGGTGGGGGGACGGAGGGGGAGGGCCGGAGGGAGGATGGGGGGGGGTGTTGTGTATCTGGGATTTAGGTTCAGCTGTCTACTCACAAGCTGCACTTAACCCCCTCGCCACCGCCGCCACTACTACCCTCACATGCTTTGTCTCCTCCCTCCAGCTTCTTCTTCTTCTTCTTTTTTTTGTTTTTGGTTTTAGTGCAGTGTCAGTGTTAAAGGCACTTGGTTTCGGCTTATCTCGTTTAAAGGGCTCTGTGTCTGGTCTGCCAGGTTCTGCAGGATGCCATCCGGTTAGGCGTGTTCATGTTTATAGATTTACTGTATGTGTGTGTGTGTGTGTGTGTGTGTGTGTGCGTGCGCACGCACTCGTGTGTGTGTGTGTGTGTCAAGCTTGGACAAAGGTGTCTGTGCTCGTGTGCGTGAAATAAGAGCTCCACAGATTGTGAGAAGGAAAAGATCCGCGGCTCCGTCATGGTGTAAATATTTCTGTAAACCACATGGTCAGGAAAGAGTGTGTGTGGCGCTGCAGGTGTCAGCGCACCATTTCCACCCTGGACCGCTGTGTGAACTCACAAATGGTGGATGAGAGCAACGATTAATGAGGGATTCAAACAGACGTTTTTATTTCGTGGAGGTGGACGGTTTGTTTTCTGCGCCTCCAAAGCCGAACCGAGTCCGGTTGGTTCGAGCGTTTAAAGCTCTCGGCGCTTTAAACACGTGACTTCCTTCTGCGTCAGACTGCAACCGTGAGAAAAGAGGAATAGCGAGCGAGTGTTGCTGTGACTGACAGTATGTGATTGTGGGATGTTTGGTCGAGCTGCGTTGCAGTTGCTCTTGTTTCAACACACTGCAGTTCTCATAACTGCCGCAAACAGCTACTCCCCCCCCCCCCCCCTCCCCGCCTTCCTCTTTCCCGTCTGATGCCACTGATGATAGCACAGACATGGGACCTCTCACGTATTGCATGCCGGCTGTTCACTGCCGCCGCCACCCCCACCCTACCTCCAACCCCAATACCGCCACCCCTCAGCAATAGTGCCGGCCCCCCCGGGACCCCCACCAGACACACAGCACAGAAGGTGAATTCAAAAGACCCCAGCATACTGCCTGTCCAGTAATTAGCGACTTCAAAGGCTCATTTCAATAATATTCAAATGATGGGGAAGCTGGACGTCAGGTCCGCCTCTGCTGTGGTGCAGTGACGGGTCTCCAAACAGACGGCATCTTCTTTCTTTCAACCTGGATGGAGATGATAGAGAACTGGGAGGCTCTCATCTCTCCGAATTCAAAAATTCTTCAAATTGATGTTGGTGTGTGAGACATTATCCTGTTTTGGGGGTTACTTTGTCCTTTTGGTTTCATCCTCTGAGAGCTTTTTTCACTCCTCAGCAGCGTTTTCATGCATTGAAGTTTAATTCTGAAATTAAAAAAAAAAAAAAAATTATATCTATCTATCTATCTATCTATCTATATCTATATATATATATATCTATCTATATCTATATCTATATATATCTATATCTATATATCTATATATATATATATATATATATATATATATATATATATATATATATATATATATACATATTATTATATACTTATTTATCACTGACTTTAGTAAATAAACTGAGGAGTGTGAGATTAATGCTGCGTCTTGAGATAACACAGAAAATATCCATGGTCTCTCATAGTTTTTTCTTTCAAGGAGTCACTGAGTGTGTTACTACACACTGCTAGTCACAACAAGAACTCTGTCAATGATTTCTGAACCTGCCCTTGAATTATTTTTGTTTGCTCTCTAGCCTCGTTTAATTATAACCCCAGAGGAGTCAGCCCTTGGTTGAATATTGCCTTAAAGTAATCTTTTAGTGGGCAAGAAAAAGAACACCATATTACATTTGAACGTTTTTTTTTTTTTTTTTTTTACGTTTGGATTTGTTATTCAGGCATTTCTGTTCAAAACCTCCTCTCCTGTTGCTTCAGGTAGATGGAAATGAAGTCTTTCAGAGTGTTGCTGGAGACAGGACCATGTGATGTGTTTGCAGGTTTCAGTTGAAGTAACATTGTGTGTACCTGTCCCAATTCTGACCAAGAGAGGAAGTGAGATACGCAGCTGAACCGATCAGCTTCTGATCAGCACGAGTTCCTGAAAAGGCTTTTAAAACCTGCTGAAATGACAAAACAGCACCAAAAAAAAACCCCTCTCTCTTTCACTGGTTTACTCCTACTAAATAAACAAGCAATAACATTACATCTGCTTTGCTGCATAGTGCGATTCATGAAATGGAAAGAATAAAAGTTTCTCAGTAAACTCTTCTGGCTCAACACCAATAAGAGGAGGAAAAAATCCCTTAGCTTTAGATTGTTGGGATTACTGTACTCATAATAGCACATCTGTGCAGAGAAAGCAGCCCATGGTCTCTGCTGGAGTCCCGTTCTGTCAATAGTTGGGTTTAAAGAATCAATATTTCATGAGAATCAATGCACTCCAGCCCACGTTCATTAACAGCCTGCTTTCTACCAACAGTTTTACAAAACTGTGCAAAGAGTCCAACACTGAAGACATCTCAGAGTAGGTCTGAGCAGTATGAGCAAGATTTCATATCTACTTATCTATATAGGTCAGTTTATGTGCAGGTTACAATGCAGAGCATTTTCTACACAGACTGTGCAGTTTGTTTGTTTCTTAAGATGTATTATATGGTCAACATGTTATATTTTGTCACTTTTGATTACTTTCCTCCTTTTATTGGAGTTTCTGTGCAAAGTTACGACAGTGGAGGCTTTCTTCTTCTATTTTCTGGTGTGGGCTTTTGCTTCCTCTGGAATTTTTTTGCACACAGACTTTCCTCATCTTGTTTGGCCTGATAATCGATGGGAAAGAAGCTCATGGTATTTGTCTTTATGACAGAGAGCAGTCAGTTGCATAGTTTTCAAAATACGTCTGTGTAACTGAAGTACTGACTTTTTTCTGTTTCATCTGGCCGGGTTGGCGTCTTTCAAGCTGTTTGTAATCACCTCACGTCTTCAAGTTCATCCCTCTCCATACTTGCTGTCCTCGTGAAAGGTTTCTGCTGCCAAACGACAAACTCTAATGCTATAAAGAGTGTGATTTATGACACATTATGAATAATACATCACAGTATGAAACAATAATTCTATAATCCTACAATAACGTCTACCTCAGAAGTTGGCCCCGGATGGTTCTTGCTCTTCAAACTCTCTCAAAGAAGTCCTGTCAGGTTGAGGAGTTTTTATTACGTAGTTGAGGTCATGCAGGTCAAGTTAACACCTGATCTGCCCAGACTGCCCTGATCGAATCTGAACATCAAGACTCAAAGTGCCAAATAATGAATACTCATTCATTCATCTGCCACTGCATAACTGCAATGTTTAAACCTGAAGTTAAGAGTTCAAGCAACAGTTTTGTTGGGTTTCTATTTATGGCAGCAGAGGAAAGTTGCACAGCAGACATTCACAGTCTTCTATTGTCAAAATCATTTTCTGAATCAAAATCATTCAAAGACAACGACAATAGAGCTCAAATTAAAAACTGTGAGTCCTTCCCACACTGTGAGTCCGATAGGCTTTGGTAAGCTTTTGTTATATCCAGACTAAGATTATGGAAATTGTGATCCTGTTATGTTGAAGCTATCTATGCTGATAGGATTTCTAAATTAACACATTTGACAGACTCAGTTTGTTGAGATTTTTATCTGCATGCACAGAAAATACAGAAAACAGTGAAATGGAAGACCAAGTCTCCTCCTTACCCTGATAGATTGTTGTAATGAACTTAACTTTACTTAACTATAATGAACTTAATGAACCCCCCCATAAAAAAAGAAAAAGACAGGTCAATGAGACGTTTGACAAAAATGTCCAGCTTTTCAATTGAATCTGACTTTTGTGAAGATGTTGCACATATTTTGATTCTGCTCAGGGAACACTACATTCTCAAACATTTACTTAGTTTCACTGACTATTCTCAGTTCTTGAAATTGTTTCATCCTCTTGACTTTACTCCCACATTCAGCTCACTGATGCAGTAGCATATATTTTTATCAAAGTATTAAAAAAATTCAAGAGTTCATGAAAATAGAACATCTTGTTGCCTTCATTCGTCCGTGCTAATTTCATGCCACGGACTGATACGCTTTAACTACATCTGCCGGTTTTGCGTAGCCCAGTGAAAGCGTGTCATTTGACCTGTGGCTTGCCTGATAGAACACTTGCATGCGCTGAAATAACCAAAAATTGGAATTGTTAATATGATTTTTTTTTTCCAGCCTTGTTTATCTGACTTCGCAGGACGATGGGTGTGAACATTGGGATTGAGATTCTGGGAAAGAAAATATTATGAGATTCTTCATTGAATGTCTGAATAAAAGAGAATTATATTAATCTATTTTATCTCAAATAATGATAAAACACACATGGGGCAACTTCAGACCGTAACTGTGTGATCATTTCCAGGATTGAGCTGCATCTTGGTGTTCATTGGCTTTTTTAACAATCCCACTAACTTTCATCTACGTTTGTCTTTCAGACTGTTCACAAAGTCACTTCAGTGGATGGCCCCAGAAGTGGAGGCCAGATGGAAATTGGGTCACATGACCGCCTCCAGGAAGGCGCGCTGAGCCTGGAACTGGCCAATGGGGTGAATCGCTACCCTACTGAAGATGAGGCCTCAATGGAAACAGATCAGCAGAGAGCAGGAAGGCTGCCCCCGAGGCAAAACTGGGTGTCGGGGCACGGCAAGGTCAGTGGCACCCAACAACAGCCACCGAGTTGGAGCGGCAATGGAGCAACCCCAAGCGAACCTGTTCACCATGCAAACGTGGAGGATGCCCATAATTTGGTGGCTTTTTCTGCTATAGCTGGCTCCTTGCCCCCTTCCTCCTCCTCCTCCTGCCTTCTCGTGCAGCCTAACACAGCTCAGCTATACGAGAAGTTTACCCAGGAGACGGGTGCTGGCGGATCTCATGCCAGACTCTCTGCAGGGGCTCTTGAGGGAAGCTGCCAACCTGCAGAAGACCTTAACACCCTGAAGACAGCACTGAGCCAAGCCAAACATGGACATAAGCCCCCGAACTGCAACTGTGATGGGCCTGACTGTCCAGACTACCTTGAGTGGCTGGAAAAGAAAATTAAGTTAGCAACTAATGAGGAGCAAGGCTCACGCAAAACGACCGATGTATCCCCAAACACACAGCCTCACCTCCAGCAACCTCATTTGCATCCTCAGTCCTACCAACAGGCGAATGGTGGTCACAATCTTCCCACTTCATGCTCTCATCAGCAACAGGTTGCTCAAGGTCCTCGCCCAGACCATGCTCCCTGCCCCAAACCCCCAATTCCTTGCTCTCCCCAGGTGCTCTCCATAGCCAAGGAAAAGAACATCAGTCTTCAGACGGCCATCGCCATCGATGCCCTGACCCAGTTATCTAGTACCAGTCCACAAACTGCCGGTCCACCGGGTCAGACGCTTCACAAAAGCAACCTTCATCACCACCATGTCCAGAACACCACATCTCAGCCTCTGAATGGCACTGGCTTGATCCCGTCCTCTCCTGGCATGCACTTATCCTCCTCACGCTCTCAGTCCGTCCCCCCAGGACTACATAACAGCCAGCAGCACCCGGCAGCATTATGCGACCACCACAGGCCTCAGTCCCAGGGCCATCCACCCAATGCTACCCCTCTCCCATCCTCTACCTCTCCCTTCCCAGGTCAGGGAAAACCTCCAGGCTTTAGTCCTAATCCCCAGCAGTGGCAACAAGGCTCAGGCAGAAGCTCTGATCCAAGGAATCCATGGATGTGTATAAAGTCTGAGCCCCAGTCTAAATTTGCCACTGCCCCTCACAGTAGTTCAGATCCCATGTCAGAGCTCAAGCAGTTGCTTGGCAACACCAGTGGCAAGTTCAGCAATGCTCCTTTCAAGCTTCCAGTCGCACAGCAGCATAGCTCAAACCAGAATGGGGGTGTCCAGAGCCAGGACAGCCCAGCTTTGGCCAGGATAAAGCAAGAGTCAGACGCGGGTGAGCACTACCATCAAACTGCCTCCATGGGACATTATGGCATGGCTAATGGTCAACAGCAGGGGCAGCACTACCCCGGCACTCCCCTCTCTCCTGGCCAAGCAGCCATCAGCCACTCCACTCAGGCAGCTCTGCAACAGCACCTTCACTACAAGAGGAACCTCTTCTCTAACCACTCCTCTGGCTTCGGAGCTCCAGGCCCACGTGCACCTCTTTCTTGTCAAAACTTGAAAAAATGGTGGCCACAGATGGAGGCAGAGGGCTTGCCACATCTGGCCATCAAACAGGAACCCAAGGAACCCAAGAAGAAAAAAAGCAGCCAGGGATCTCCTGTCATCAAAGCGATGAGTGGGATGCTTGGAGTCCCCCCCCTCCCCAAACCCAAACAGATAATCATCAAAAAGACCAAGCAGAAAGCCTCCTTGCCAACCTTCCTGCCTCAAACTCAGATCTCCATTCAGAAACCACCAGTCCACGTGATAGACAGAGCCTCCACCCTAAGCAGTCTACACACAGGTTCTTTCCCTTCGTTGCCCCTCCATAGTAACTCCACTCAGGCTGCTGCTGCTGCAGGCCTCCCAGCCCCAGCCCAAACTCAGGTATTCATTCCCAACTCCTCAATGACTTCCTGTTCCACTGCTTCAGTTTCCTCAGAAAACACTCCAGCTGTCATTGGTCCTCTTCCCCAGTCTTTGACTCCTGCAGCCCACGTAAGGCCAGAAGCAGTGGTCAGCCTGGCCTCAAGTGACACCAGCACCAGCACACCCGTGACCTCCACATCTCCATCCAGCACCTCAAAATTACAGAGTCTGATTAATATTGACCCCAAATACGAAGAGCTGATTCGCCAATTCGAGGCTGAATTTGGAGACTCGATCCCAGACGCATCTGCCAATCAGCCCATGGAGGAAACTGCTCCTGGCCTTAAGCCAGGTAGTCAGCCCTTGAGCAGTCCTCAAGGCCCCAGTCCCACATCATCTGCATCCCAGTCGGTTCCCTTAGTTGCTAATTCCACGCCTCACTCAGATGATCATGAGATGGAAGTGAATAAGGATGAGTCAGGGACCCAAAGTCAAAACACCATGCAACAGGAATCTACAGAAAGTCCCCTTGAAAGACATCAGGAGGGGCCATTTAATGCCCCTCTGAATCCCGAGGTAGTTCAGGACAAGCAGCAGCTCCAGCCTAGAGCACTGGAGGACACATTCAGCATGCCCTGCTCTCCTCTGCCTAAACGCATGAAGATTGAAGCCTCGGGTGACATAGCAGTACTATCCACTACATGCTATTCAGAAGAGGACACACCAACTAAGGACAGTCTGCCTTCCTCGCCATCTCTCAGAGGGTTTCTGGAGTCTCCTTTACGCTACCTGGACACACCCACTAAGAGCTTGCTGGACACTCCCTCTAAAGATCTACAGGCAGAGTTCCCTACCTGTACCTGTGTAGGTAAGTGTGGGCATCAGTGTCAGCCTATGTTTGTGTGCTTGCAGCTTGTCCATTCAGACACCACAGGGAAAAAAAGCGCACCACTTCAACATTACACTTTAATTTCTGAATGGAGAAATACAAAAAACACAGAACAGACTTTCCAAAATCATAAAGCGATGTAGTTTTGTGAATTAAACACTGCTTCACTCCACCGATTGAGCCACACAGATCCACGGTTTATTTTCCAGTTCCCTCCTGCTCCCGGCTCCTGTCTAGTTGCTGGCGGAGTGCGTCTGAAAATGTGTTTGTTGCCAGGATGTGCAGCTACGGCCATCCCGACTGTGACAGTGTGAGGCGGTGAAGGCAGCAGGCATGGACAATAGCGCTGGTGGCAGAAGGAGCCTTTTGTGTGGGTTTGGGTCTGGCAGGCAAGCAGAACACAATCTTTGTCAAACAGAAAAGGGTCAGTCCCACAGTTTGGGCACCACCATGCTCAGATTATTTTGTTGCAACACAGTGGGTGGCCCTACTCTGAAAAAGTATAAAATAATAGATGAGATTATAATAAATTTCTCTCAACAACTAGATAAAGTGGCCTTTGTTGTAACACTGTTGGAGTATATATCAAGCCATTAATTAAAGAGTCAGTAAATTAGGATAGTGCTACGAGAGCTGCTGTCCATTGATTTTGTGCAGTAACTGAATAATAAAAGATTGATTTTCATAGAAGCTTTTGGGAAATTGCATTAATTTCCTTGCAGTTAATGGTTTTTAATGGTAGATTTGTGAGGAATTAAGACTGTCTGTACTGACCCGAAACACTGTGAGAGAGTAGTGTATCTAAGAGGGTCAGCAACTTGAGAGAAACGCTTTCTAAACCTGCCAGACATCAAGCTTTCAGAGTAAAACCTGATTACATAGATTATCAACACAGCACTGTTGATAACACTGGAAAGAAACTTCTCCCAATGCAAACTAATACAGTACTCAGGCATAATATGCACAGAAGAATTTAGTACACTTCCTGCAAAGAGCCACGCCTCGTCACCTCCTGGAATCTAGCAGATTGTCACCTCATATCACCTCTCAAGCAAAGTCACATAAATCTTTCCAGTCAGCTGATAGCGTTGATCATTTACCTTTGATAGCATTCAGCGCTTGATGTAATCCGGAGTTTGTGCTGAAGCATGGATAATACCAGTCCAGGCACATGTCAGAGGAAATCAAAGTCCATTAGGGCTCAATCAGTTTAATGCAGCTTTCATCCAGCTTCACAATAATGCCATGCAAACATTAGCACCGGAGTCAGAGAATGCGGTTTACAGCCATAGGCATGTGTCAGCGAGTGGTCAGAAGCACTCTCACACAACAACATAAACACAGACACACCCTTTACTCGCTCTCAACTGCTCCACATACCGAACCATTCATGAAGACCTGAGATAGCCCGGGCTTCACAGTGTCTGCCAGCAGGCCACACCCTGCAGCCACAGTCTGTTCAGGAGGGATATGTGTGTTCACGTGTGTGAACTGCATGTTGGAAGCAGTTCACTTTTATAGACGACTCAGTTTCAGTGAGGAAAATTCTTGTTTTTTTTAATGTTTTCAGAAAATTCTGAAACAGTGGGATGGCATCATTTGCAAAGTGGAGCTAGTAAACAGATACATCTCTCCTTTCAGTGAAACACTCGATAGTTTGAGGAGCAAAGGGTATAAGATGTTTGGAATAATGTGATAATATAACTATTGATTAAAGATGACCTCTGTACCACAAGAGATCTCCCTCCATTTATTCATCTTAAAACCTGTTCCTCTGGTGAAATATCAGTAAGTCAAAGTGAGCTGTTTTCAGCACTCAGACTCCTGTTTTGCGCGGTCAGTCGTTCTCTTCACAAAACCGGCTTCAATCAAGATTTGAACTTCAGCCACTCAGTTCAGAGTCCGGATTACTTCCCACCGCACCTTGAACCCACATTAAGTACAGCTTTAAACAGTGGAAAATAGGTTTTAGGAGAATTTAGGAGAGGTTAAATGAATAGAAATGGTATTTCTAGCTGCTTTTGTTTTCCTGTGTGTGCTGATGTTTCAGTTTTTATGCTTTTTGTGTGAGTTGAGCAGTATTCTCACTCTCTGTTGTCTTTTTTCCAAGAACAAATCCTGGAGAAAGATGAAGGGCCGTACTACAATCACCTGGGCGCCGGACCGACTGTGGCCTCCATCCGAAGCCTGATGGAGACGAGGTGTGACATTTCTCCCCTTCTTCTTTTACTTTCTTTGCAGTTCCCTCCTCCTCCTCCTGTCTCTCCACCTTCTCTGCTCCTCCTCACGTTGTGTCCTCAGGGAATCTATGACCCAGAATCCACTAGGAGGAACAGGAAATATAAGCATCATCAGCATATCAGAGGCAGAGCGAGCAGCAGATGACAGCTGAGGCAGAAAGGAATAAGGAAGGAAGACAGATATCAAATTACAGAGGGGCAATAAAAGGAGGATAACAGATGAAGATGAATTGCCTGAAAATAACGTCCTTACAGATTTCAATCACATTGTTGTGAAGAACTCAAGTGATGAATCAGTCTTGTTGCTTTGCCTGCAGTGCATCAGCTTTTGGGTTATCTCACTAAACAACGCTAAGTTTGTTGCATAAGCATGTAAACACACTGTTTTCCTGTAAGGAGATTTGTCCTGTTAACTCTACCTGAAAGTGTGAAGTCTGCGCTTCAGTGGGCCCGGTGAGTCATTAGTTATTGGAGAGCAGAGGGTGAGCGAGCGAGGGGGGATGTTTGGCCACTTTTTGTTGTTTGAGAGATGACGCAAGATGTTAAGACCCTATAGTCCCAGCCTGACCTTTGACCCACCTCCGACCTAAGCAGGCCACCCCTGTGGTGCCTGAGCCCATCCCCCACTCCCACTTTCTCATCCACCTCAGGGTGATTCCCATTCAGCGGGAGCTCCTCGCGTTCACTGTCACGCCAAATCTACTCAGGGCTGAAGTTTGCACAATGGCAGGTATCTAGCGAGCGGTGGGATCAGATATGAGCCGTGAGCAGACATCTGACAAGTCCCGATGACCTGCCCATGCCCCAGCTCAACCTCTGACCCCCTCCCTCCTTCTCCTGCACCTAGCAGCACACACCATTAGGACGGGGACAAACACAAATGCACAAAAACAAATAGAATTGTGTGTGCGAGAAAGCTAATGCGTTCAAATGTCACGAACACCAGCGTGGAAATGCCTCCACGAGAAAGCCCCGTGGCTCTCAATCTGCACAGTCTGGCGGGCTCTGGTTCAATCTGCCATGCTCGTGTGAATCTCAGCAGCGCCGTGTAAAAATATAAACTGCTCTAAAGTTAATTTTTGACATTCTGCCTCCTTTCTCTGACCGCCGTCGGAACAAAAGAGCAGGCATGAAACCCAGTGGGTTCAGTCGTGACAAAATGAATCGATGATGTGGTATTTAAGTCTGGAAGCATGTGTTTAATCACCGCCGCCAGATTTGTTCAAAGGAAATTAACATTTGGGCTTTTCCCCTTTGTTTTGAGGCAGTCTGGGTGGATAAACAGCGTGCAGTTCAGCTGACACGCTGCCGGTCAACACGCAGCTGTCGTCTTTGTCCCCAGTTCAAGTACAACTTTTAAGAGAACATGTGAGACCGTGAAGAACTGCTGTCAGCTTTTGTCTGCCCCAGTTTGTATTTTTGAGGTTAGCTGTGCCCCCCCCCCCCCCCCCCCCCCCCCCCCCCCTTCGGGTGCTGACACGCTGAAAAACACTGCGGCTTGTTTGAATGCAGGACGTTCGACTGTCAGCTTGAAAGTGTTAAAGTCAGACAGCAGAACTGGAAATCACTCAAGCAAAAAACATCAAGGAGCAGAGGCAGAGGTGGAAGAAGTACATGCGAAATTCACTCAGGACAGACCTGAGTGCTGCACAGCCTGCATTTACATTTCTGTACATGATGCTTGCAAAACAAATGCTTTGCTGGATACAGAGCTCGTTCCCATGTAAACGGGGGAAAACGTAACTTTTCTGAAATGCTGCTACTTTGCATGCACACCATGTTTGCACATGTGCAGTAGATGAACAATGCCTTCCTTGACTCCCAGTCTGTATCCCCCTGGTCCTGGTCCTGGTCCTGGTCCATATTCTCCTGGACTCGGTAGCACATGACAGCCTCCAAAATAACAATCCAGCTTGATCGCCTGTCCGTGCGAATGTCTGTGTTCTCCGTTGTTAATGTTAACAGTGTGAGAAAGAGCTGAAAGCAGCTTAAAGCTCGACCTTCATGTGGCCCCATGAAAGAACATAATTGCGCTCTCCCTGCCTGAGGTGGAAGGAAAAGGTTAAAAGTGGAAATATTTTTTCGTGAATGTGTTGCTGGAGTGGATCTGCTGTTTTTATCAGTGCTGTCTGGTTCACTGTCAGCCATGAGGCTACAGGTTCATAAATATTACATCTGACAGCATCTTTTCTCTTTGGTAAAGGTTTTTAGTCTGCACCATCTAGCTACATCAGAGTCTTAAATGAAATACAGTGATTAACATACGAAAGAATACAATGTTGTATGCATGAAGAAAGTGCACCCAGTATATATGGTCAGTGGTATAAGTTGCAGTAAAAACTCTAAAAACAGAGAAAGTCTTGATTTTTCTAGTAAAAACATGCAATGCTGCATTTCAAACTGAACGTAATAGAGTTTGAATATCATGCTTACTTATGTGTGATCATGAAGTATTTTATTACTTTCTCTTTCTGTATACACATTGAATGAACAACCTCTTCCTCTGTGTAGGTACGGAGAGAAAGGCGACGCCATCCGGATTGAGAAGGTCGTGTACACAGGCAAGGAGGGAAAGAGCTCACATGGATGTCCGATTGCTAAGTGGGTAAGTGGTGTTCACCGCATGGCTAATGTTTTAGAGGCTTTCAAACCAACTGCATATGGATGAGCTTGCAGATGTGGTACGTTTCTCTTTTTTTTTTTGGCTGCGAGTTAATTGAAACTTAATTGAAACCCTCCTCAGTCAGTGTCTGTCTGAAAGTGAAAGCGTGACAAAATGTGGAAGAGTTGTTGTTTGTGTGTCTTTGCCCACCTGACAACTGTCACAGGCAGATTTACGTCATGTGTGTGTTTGTGTCCTTGTTTTTACTCCATCTGTGGGGTCTCAGACTTGTGCAGTCGCTGCTTTTGTTGGCAAGAATGTATTTTTGTTTAACCAATGTGGTTTCGGGGCTGAGGTTGTAATTAGCTCTGGCTTTAAATGATCAAGTACAAGGTTAAAGTAAAAGGCTGGAGATGGCATTTCAAGGGTTGCCAGTGTGTGTGTGTGTGTGTGTGTGTGTGTGTGTGTGTGTAATGAGGAGTCCTGGGGAGCCACACAGGGGAGTTTGTCATCCACACTGAGCAGATCAGTAGGAGGTCTCACTCTGTAACAACTGCCAGACCTCCTGTCCTGTGACAGTCCTGACACATCCTGCTAATGACTTTATGGATTCAAAACAACCGTCCTGCTGAGGGAGGGGTCTGTGGACGGGGGTTCCCAGTGCAGACAGGGACAGGGACAGGGACAGGGGGCAGTGTAGACAGCAGACTGGCATAATCCGCTAAAATATATACATAGAATACAGTATCCCGCCTATGCTGTGCTTATTGTCAGGAAACTATTACATGCACACTGTTTGTCTGTGGAACTTTATTTACAACTCACCCAGATTGTCTTGATCAGGAGTGTCAAACACATCTTAGTTCAGCGGCCGCATATAGCCCAGTTTCATCTTGTGTGGCCTAACCGGCGTAAAACTGCCATAATAGCCTGCAATGTTTTTCTTTGTTGAGGCGCAGAGTATAGTATAAGTGATGAAAATGCCTTTATTTTCACTAAAAACAAACAACTACTATGGAAAATGACTACAATCTCAACATGAAGCCAATTTTAACAAAACCTTCTATTTGAAACTACAGTTAAAAAAACTTCACCTGCAGCTGTTGCATTATGGATGTTTTTACAAACTCACCCCGTTGGCGTGGCTTTTAGCAGGTAACTAGCTGTCATGGCGATATCTCAGCGTGGTAGGAAATGTTTCTATTTTTAAATCAGTGCTTTATTTGAATTATTTTTCTAATTTGCTTGGTGGATTGTTCGGCCAATTTGGAGCCTCTTGCAGGCCGGTTTTGGATCACGGGCCTTATGTTTAAGATCCCCATTCTTGATCAATTAACTACATCATGAGAATCGATTTGCCTTTGTTCAATAATGCGGATCATGCTACTATTAAATCCTACATGATTGCATAATACAGTGTAACTACTAAGCATGCACACAAAATGCCTCTCTGTGTCAGACATCTGCTGGACAAAGGTGGTAACTGCAGAACTCTGCAGCATGCAGTCTTTAGTAGTAGGTCACTCTGTGGTGAACTCAATTTGAATTGCAAATAAAAGCTAAGGTCACCTGGATCTTTTTTCCCATCAGGTGATCCGTCGAGGCAGCGAAAAAGAGAAGCTGCTGTGTCTGGTGCGTCACCGCGCAGGCCACCACTGTGCCAACGCCGTCATCATCATCCTCATTATGGCCTGGGAAGGTGTCCCCAGGCCCCTGGCTGACAAGCTGTATCGCGAGCTCAGTAACACCCTCCCCAAATATGGCAACCCCACCAGCCGGCGCTGTGGCCTCAATGATGAGTGAGTAGCTGACGGGGAGTTTCTGACACAGATTTTCTGTGGATATGCGAACGGTACACTGCACCGCATGGACGCCTGCTGTTTTAGTCAAGAGACGAGATATATTTGAAGCACTTATCTCAAGCCGTCCGTCTGAAGAAGGCTACAAGTGGGCTAAAAATGGCTGAGCAAGACAGGGTCACATGCCTTTCTATATGTGAGTGACGGACACACAGGAGGAGATGTAAAGCTCAACTTTCCGACGGCCAGTTTTCCACTCGAGAAGGAAAAAAGTGCTACATTCACATTCCAGATGTGTGCACACTTTTCACATGGAAACCACTCACGTAATTACCCTCGGATGAATATTAAAACTGTGCTTTTGGTGGTGGTTTGGATAAAAAAGAACCTGGAAAAAGACCCTCTGAACGCTCACTGTACAAAAGTAGAGCTCACTGACCTAGTTTACATGAATTACACATTGATATATTTCAAATATTAAGATGTATAAAGCACATTTTAAGATGATAAGCTTTGAATTGAATAGCTAAGACTTTTCTGTGCACAAGCCGTCCACTTTGGAATGACTCTGGGTTTGCTCACTGTCTCCCCCTGCAGTCGTACTTGTGCCTGTCAAGGCAAGGACCCTGAAAGTTGTGGTGCTTCCTTCTCCTTTGGCTGCTCCTGGAGTATGTACTTCAACGGCTGCAAGTACGCCCGAAGCAAAATGCCGCGCAAGTTCAGACTGCAAGGAGATCACCCTGAAGAGGTACTGATCATGTGCTGGATATGCCTGATGCTGCACGATGTGAAACACGCCAGTTTGTGGTAGTGGTGACTCAGTTAGTAGAGCAGGCTGCCTTCCAATCCCAATATTAGGGTTAAATCCTCCATTACATTAAAGCATCCTTTGGAAACTGAACCCCATGGTACATCCATTTTTGTCCGTGAATGTGACTCCAGAAGCTTTAAAATGTCCAACATGACTGAAAGTTCATTTGCCAGTCCATTAAAAAATAAACTAGCTCTTGTTTCTAATTTGCGATTCATATTTTTTTGCTTTCCAGGAGGATAAACTCAGGGATAACTTCCAGAATCTGGCAACTGAGGTTGCTCCGTTGTACAAGCGACTGGCTCCACAGGCCTACAGCAACCAGGTTTGTTATGTGTACACAGTAGTAACTTTATCCCACTGGTTTTATTTGCCTTCCTTAAATCACACACAGGGAGTAGCATTAAACGTCTTACAGCTAAGACCACAGATGTCATCTCACCATGAGGAATTGTTTGGTAGCACACATTGAAACGGATAATAGTGGACTCACATGGATCCACTGAACTCAGCGCTTCAACAGTGTTATATATGACATGCATGAAGAGCAAATCAAGGTTCTTACAGTTTTCTCTGTCCTCTACTTCAGTGTCAGTCGGAGTTCAAAGCTCCTGAGTGCAGACTGGGCTTGAAGGAAGGCCGTCCATTTTCTGGAGTCACCGCATGCATGGACTTCTGTGCTCATGCTCATAAGGACCAGCACAACCTCTACAATGGTTGCACAGTGGTAAGAACACTTCTTTTTATGTTCAGTGCATTTTTTTTTTTTTGGTCAGAGAAATACAAGATATGTTGATGCTTTAGATAAGTAGAGTAATTTCCATTCAACCTCCTCCTCCCTCCCCCTCTGTTAGGTGTGTACTTTAACTAAAGAGGACAACCGCACGGTGGGTGAGATCCCTGAGGATGAGCAGCTCCATGTGTTGCCACTTTACACCGTATCCCTGTCCGATGAGTTTGGCAATGAGGAGGCTCAGCGGCAGAAGATAAAGACAGGAGCCATTCAAGTGCTTCAGGCTTTCCGCCGTGAGGTACGCAAGCTGCCCGAACCGGCCAAGTCCTGCCGACAGCGCCGACTGGAGGCCAAGAAGGCCGCCTCCGAGAAGAAGAAAAATAAACTCATGCAGCAGTCAGGGGAGACGCCAGAGAAAACGGAGGTCAAGATGGAGGTCTGCGTCACCAATTCCCCTCAACTCCAAGGCAATAAAGGTCAGTTAATGTTTGGTGTTTTTGTGTCGCTCGGTCCTGATGTTGGAAAAAAACAGAAAAGATTTGAAAAATCTATTGTGTTGAAAAAGATATGTGCTTAAGTTCTGTTTGTAATCACCTTTTCTTTTTTTCAAACTACCAGCAATTGTAAAACAAGAAGTGAAGCCCAACATCAAGAAAGAGCCCTTCAATGGATCGCTGGATGGATACCCCGTGCAGGCAGCAGACCCGCTGAATAACATGTACCCACAACCTGCCTACTATGCAAGGGGAGGCCTCCCCCCAACTGGCCAGCCCTCTGCACCCGACGCGGTCAATGGTTACCATCCCAGTCTGCCTGCAATGCCCTATGGCTACTACAACTACCCACCCAATGCACTTTTCCCCCCAAAACTGAGGACCTATGAAGGTCGAAATGCCTCTTTGGCCAAACCAGGAGGCAGAGCTGTCCAGGTCGATACAAAGCCTGACATTCAGAGTCTTCAGGCCAAACTGGCTCAGTCATGTCCCAGCCATCCAGAGCAAACCCACCAACCAAACCACAGCGCTTACAGCCAGCCGGCGGATTACAGCCAGTCCCGTCCTTCATCTGTCTCCTCTGAGTCCTCCAACAGAGGAACACCTCTGATCAAGCAGGAACCAATGGATGTGCCAGTCTATGAAGGTGCTTTGCCGAACCAGCCTGGTGCTACTACAGTGAGAACCCTACCCCAGCCTGCAGCCTGGCCTGGGCACAGGCCAAACGGAAGCATTACCCCCACCTCCTGGGATGCGCATCTAAACCGTAAACAAAGTAATGAAGCCCCCTCAGTGACACCTGACAAGCAGCAGTTTCACCAGCACCCTCAGCAGCGGCAGCAGCCCTCTCCTTACCCCCAGCAATGGACGTCCCACCCCGGTTCAAACACCCCACTGGCTTCCCCTGCCCCGTCGCCATCGGTCCAGGTACCTCTTTCTCCGTCTCCGTCCCCTCACCTAGGCACAGCACTTCAGGCTAACATGCACCAGGGTTCACCGCGTCCTCCCACCCCACGGCCAAGTACCCCTCACTCACGCTCAGTGACTCCGCAGCCAGGCACCCTTGGTCCAGGCACCCCAAGGCACTGGGTCAGTCCTGCTCCTAGCCCGCAACCAAATCCATGGGCCATGGGCCCTGCAGCGTATAGCCCTGGTTTGAAGCACAGCAATCCTGCAGGAGCCTACCCAGACAAGATGTGGTCCAAGACAGGGGAGAGTCGGTGTTCAACCCCACTCGGACTCCAAGAAAAAGCTTGGAAGTCTTGTGGAGGATCAGTGGCGGGCAGCACCCCTTCCCCGGCCCCTGAGGGCCGCCTCTTCCCCGATGCCCTGCAGCAGTCAGGCCAGGCGTGCTATGACCCCAGCCGAGCTGAGAGTGACATTGAGAGCACCACACATGACGAGGACGAGGTGTGGTCCGACAGCGAGCACAACTTTTTGGATCCCCACATCGGTGGCGTGGCGGTAGCACCGGCCCACGGCTCCATTCTGATCGAATGTGCCCGTCGGGAGCTGCATGCTACTACTCCACTGAAAAAGCCGGATCGCTCCCATCCCACACGCATCTCCCTGGTCTTCTACCAGCACAAGAACCTCAACCAGCCCATGCATGGCCTGGCTCTATGGGAGGCCAAGATGAAGCTGCTGGCAGAGCGGGCGCTGCAGAGGCAGCAGGAAGCAGCTCTCCTCGGCCTCTCCCAGGAAGACATCAAGACACTCGGGAAGAAACGCAAGTGGGGGGCTACGGTGGCAGGTGCTAGTCCAGGACCTGGACAATCTAAAGACAAGAAGGAGGGGCCAGTGACGCGGTTTTCCCCCTCGTTCTACACCACCTCTATGGTTACTGTGTCTCCCTATGCCTTCACCCGCCTCACTGGGCCCTACAGCCACTTTGTCTGAGGCCAGACGGACACAAGCAGACTGATTACTACAGAGTGACGTGGCAGAGGGCTGGAGAGGGCAAAGAGCAGGATGAATGTCACTCAGCCGTCCCGCAGTATGGCATCTCTCCATCCTGCTCCCTCCACAGTCCATCTGGAGGAGGGGACATTTTTATTGTTTTTTACCTCATGTCAGGCAGTGGTTTGGGCTTCAGACACACTGCCTGTGGTGCTCTTCCTCTCTCTTCCCTGGAGAGGAACTCCATTGCTTTTTCTTGTTTATAGAATTTTAATGATTCTAATTATTGCTATTATTATCAATATTATTATGATTGCTATGGTTACTGTCAATGTTGTTATTACAGGTATTATTATAATGAAGACAAGTTTTTTTTTATTATTGCTGTTTTCATTAATGTTATTATTAATGAGGTGATTGTTTTGGGTTATATATTTTTTTAAATCAATCAGTCTGACTGCCTCAGACAGTTGCTTTTTCCATGTTTGGAAATTGTGTGCCCTTCTTTTTTCTTTTTGTTTTTTTTGTTTTTTAATTTCTTTTAGTTCTTCTCAATCTTAAAGCTGTACTCTGAGGAGGAGCCATCATCTGTTTGAAAGGACAGCAAATCAATATGATTGCTATCAGGAATCAAATGACAAGAAAAAAAAAATCAACTTTATTAGTGGCAATCAGCAAAAATTGTAACTTTTAGCTAATCTCTGGAGATTCACTGAGAAATGAGGATGATTTGTGTAAAAGCCATCAAAACCAGCTATCCTTGTAGTCGTATGTGAAAATTGACAGTTGTATTGCACTAAAACAATCGACCCTAACTTTTTTTTTAATGTTTCTAAGTGAAAAATGCTTTCAAATTAAAACCTGGATGATGACAGAGTATGCGGGAGCAACGACCCAGCTCTCAGCAAATAGCCAGTTTTAACATAATGCAAAAAGTTAAACAAATGAACGACAAGATATAACTGCAATAGCTTGCTGGCCTTTCCATCGGACGATGCGCTCCTCTTCTGTACCCCTCTAGCTTTTGACTGGTGCTCAGCTTCCGGCTCTGATCGATTTTCATTCCACAACTCTTCATGGCATTCGGTGCTGTATTTAGGTGCTCTAACTCAAATTTGGCTCACATAGTATTTGCAAATCAATATTTTTTGCTTTGTCTAAGGTGGGGGACCCGAGCAATTTGTCCTTTTGATTATTCTGGGACATAGAAAACATGTCGTGCAAAAGGAGTCATCTTACAGAGACTTTCCTTTGCTCAGCATGTTTGATTTTTTCCCCTTTCTTCTGAGGTTTTGCTATCTGGAACTCCACTGTCACTAAGGCAAGTGATACTGTTTGCAAATGCCATTTTTTAACCCACATGTGCTCGACCACGCTGTATCTTCCTATCACATTCAAGTGGGGGTGAGCACTTCCCAGTGTAAACTGCAGAGGGCAGCAGTTGACTGCTCTTTCAAACAAACCTACAGGCGCTTGAGATCCATTGAGAAGCCGGGGGAAGCTTAGCTTTGCTGCTTTAGCCAAACAGGGCCAGCAGAGAGCGCTCTCACACCCTGTTTGGACTCCCTGAAGCAGCTCGAAGTGAAGTTTGTCCCAAATTGGCACAAAATGTGAATCTTGGGTCGGAGCAGACTGAAAGTTTTGAGACAGAAGTGCTTTTGGTGCTCCCACACACAAACACACACACCCACAAACACACACATACACACACTCTGGTGCTCTCCTATTACACTTGATTGTACTGTGAGGGGCCCAGTCCTTCCTCTGCATGGTGCTGTCATCTCGCAGCAGAGCGCGGGGCGTCCTTCTGCAGGCACCACAGCGCCGGCTGCGATCGCAGCCAAGTCACGGCCGGTTCGTCACGAGTCGTTTTCAGAGTTAACGGTGGCATAAAGTGGTTTTGTCTCAAACAAAGTGCACTGTACGGGGCAGGAGAGAGCACAGCCGTCCCACATGTCTCGGTAACCCGTGCTTTTCCCAGAGGAAGCAGCACTGAGAGATGAAGGGGGAACCTTAGAGAGATACGCTGTAGCTTCCAGGAGTCGGCGCACGGGCATCAAATCGACGAATCTCTCGCTTTGTATGCGTGCGCGAGTGTCTGTAAACAGCACCGATGCATGGCCGTATGAACGAGAAGAACCAAAGAGAGAGGCTACTTGATGGCCTGCCCGAAGTGTCACCCGGCGTTTCCCTTTCTTCTCCCCGTTCATATGTTTACTGGAAACATGCGTCCGAGAGGAAAAGGAGTGATTGACAGAAGTGGATGCGCGCCGACTCCCAGCTGCTACAAGTGGTTGTTTGGGTCAAAGCCCCGGGTCATCTGTGAAAGACCCTTTTACCTCCGGGGAGGGTCTCCAGCGCTCTACCTCATGCTGTAGAGACACTGGTCACAATCACAACTTGCTACTGAGGGCAGAGAATCATGCATGTCCTTTTGTGTGCTCTAGATCTCCACACTCATTTTAACCGGCTTTTATTATTATTGTTTTTCTTCTTTTTTTACTCTTATTTATTACTACATGATGATGATGATGATGATGATGATGATTGTCTTTGATGTTATGGTTTCTTTCATTTTTTTTTATATAGCTAATACAAATTGTACATAGAGAAGAAAAGATTTATAAAAGCACTTTTAATCTTGATTTTAATGACAAAAAGAAAGAGCCGATTATTGACAACTTGAAGCTTAGTTTTGTTTTTTGATTTTTTTTTTTTTTTTGGGGGGGGGTTATTTTTCAATTTTCTCAAGAGAGAGATAAAAATGTAAATATTAAACTATTTAGGTAAGATTATTTAACTGGTGAGGAAAGTAACTAAACCATGGATGACATGGGGGTATTTTGAATTCCCTGACAGCCCTTAATAACAACAGTGAAAACAACACTCGGTCCCACTGTGCTGCACGTCAACGTGTGCTCGGTAACACTGCTGTTCTTGCTTTCTTAAGTACTGTACCCCCGTCACTCTCTGAGGAGGAAATCACGTGTCCAGTTATGTAACATGAAACCACACTCAGCTCGCTCACTGACGGCAGTTCTCGGTTCAGAAATGTCCAAAAAGTAGAACAATTGAATTTCATGGTCAAGTAGATCATTTTCAACACTCCCCCTTTGACTCTCATCCCAAATATTACAGTTATCAAATTTATATTCAAGCCTGAAAAATACCAAAATTCTAACTTAGTAGCTGAGAAGGCAATATGTAAAGTGTGTTGTTTTAAATGTTGGTAATCTGCTTCTCGCCTACTTTCCCAGAGCTAGATGAGAAGATCATGCAAACGGGTGCAAAATCTCCTGCTTATTTAATCTTTTTCAGCTCATTATAGAGGTTCACGGCTGATGTTTATTCCTCCAAGTAAACAGTAAAGATTACAAGAACAAATTCTCCACCACACGAAGTGCTCCAAAATATCTTTTTTCTTTTTCTTTTTTTTTGCGCTCGCAATCTTAAGTGGTGCGAATCTTCTCTTCAAGGTCTGGGAAGAAGGCAGACAGGTGTATTACCCACGCATTGAAATATTTTATGTATTAAACAGGTTACTCTTGAGAAGTTTACCACAGATGTTGTGTGAAACGGTACCTGAGAGGGGATGTCTAGGAAACGATTCGTAGCTGCAGAGCTGGTCCGAGGTGAATCAGTGGGTGATGTTCTAGTGAGTGATAGCCCAGCAATCTTTGTCAGTTGTGTTAGACTATCAGGTAAGATACTGCCTCCCTGCTTGTTTAGATGTATCATTATTATCCGCTCTAGCTTTTATAATAGTTACATATGCAGAAAAATACACGTTGCCCCGATGAACGACCCGAAGATGTTTAGTTTATAATGACAGATAATTCTATGATGGGAGCTGTGAGGAATGCAGCCACAACAGGGCCCGCTTTACTCTTCTCAGTAGATTGCATATGACCTACAGTACACACACACACTTGCCTAAGAAAAGGTGCTGAATATACTATGTACATGATATCTTATTACCTTTGTAAAATTCTCACGAGTTTGGTGGATGTTCCTCAGACGAGGCTCCGCCCCCCCGAGCGTGTGGCGCGTGTGCGAGTCAGCTGGTGCTATGGCGCTACACATTATAGTTCACTGTGTAAACAAACAAAAAAAAAAACTAAGAAAAAAAAATGTGAGGGAT
Source organism: Salarias fasciatus (assembly GCF_902148845.1). Lineage (NCBI taxonomy): Eukaryota > Metazoa > Chordata > Actinopteri > Blenniiformes > Blenniidae > Salarias > Salarias fasciatus. Next base: position 3,520,169 of record NC_043756.1, on the reverse strand, counting down.
AAATGATTACCACAAATATTTTTCTGAGCTCTTCGAATGTCAGGAGACGTAAACTTTTGACGAAAGCGGCTTCGCGGGATGGGAAGCTGCCCTGGTGCTGACTTTACTGAAAGTCTTTTGTTACAAAAACGCTACAAATTTGCATCTCTGCTCGATGTCAGGAGGGCACTTACGGAAACATCCCGCCACATTCTCCGACAACAGTTCATTCCACATTGTGCTCCAATTCATTTAGGATGAGACATAGAATCATATTAAATGAAGACTGTTATCTGGGTTTTCACACTGGGTACAGCGACAGTACCGGAGGCTATTAAAGATTTCATTTGTTGTACATGTTCATGTTAATTGAATGCTAAGATATTTGAACAATATCAGATTTGTGTACCCCCCCCCCCCCCCCACCCCCACCTCTTCCTCACGTGAGTCATGCACTTCCTTTACCCCCCCCAAACACCACCACCACGCTTTCCTTGTATATTTTGACTTTTTTTAACACAAAAATATAGATATACATATGCATCTCACTCTGTCTGGCCCTCTTTTAAAAAATATATAAATATCTAATTTAATTAAAATCCTCCAAATTTGTGATAGAGACTTGGATCCTGGCCCGTACAAACAAACAGGAAAAAGAAAAAGAAAAAAAAAAAAAAAAGAAAAACAACAAAAACGGTGAAAAAAAGAAATAAAAAGACAGAAAATGAACCCACACAACTGGCAGCTACATTCCTTTTTAATTTTTAGGATTGTTCTTGGTTCTTTATTTTTCATGTCAAGGATGCAGTATGTAAAAACAAAAAAAAAAAGTGTTTTTGTTCAGTCTCTCTCTCTCTTTGTAGCTGTATGGTGTATTATGTGAATACATAGTGTATGTGGATAAAAAAAAAAAAAACCCACAATATTGTTTTATGTTGAGCGATAAATAAAAACATTGAAGTGCAACTTACTTGGTCAAGTGTTTTAATTTTTCCTGTCATGCTGTAATTGATTTTGATTTTAATTAGAGAGGTGTGATGGTGGAAAGGCAAACGCTTCGGAGCGCTGGAAGCTCAATTCGAATGATTGAAGTCACCACTTTGACGAGTAACCTCCGGTTGAATTCATCAGGCGGATCTAATTAGAGGCAGGCCAAGAACACCCAGCGGAGGTGCTGCCCAATTACTGTAAGTGCTGAGTGTACATTACATTTCCACCCACTTCTGTGGCACTCGTCTGAAGAAACTGTACGAACGCAACAGAGAGAACGAGGCAGAGACAGAAAGTTCAATCCATTTGCTTATTTCTGTTCTCTGATAAACCTCCTCTGTGATCTAATAGCCTTCCTTTCATCCAGAACCGAGGTCGGCTGATCTGCGAAAACCCTTCTCTTCTCTGAGTTTTATGGCCAGGTGAATATTTTCTTAAGTGCTCTCAAATTGCACCTACGCATGTCAGGCGAACATGAAGGCTCGCTGCTGAGTGAAGTCCATCTAGTGTCCCGATGGAGGTTTTGAAAAGTGTGATGAAAAGGGAGATCAAGGACCTTTCCTCATTTGCATTTGAGTGTATGAGTTCTGTGCATCCATTTTCTATGAACTACTTCAACCATGTTAATGCTGCATTGATTTGAAAGGTGTCCCAGCTGATAATAGACAGAAAGCATTTTATAGCCATCTATTTATCACACTAATGAAAAGACACACACACACACACACACACACACACACACACACACACACACACACACACACACACACACAGACACAGACACACACCAGCCAGTGAAGGCCTGTATTTTTTCATTTATTTATTCTTTTTGGTTTTTTTTTTACTATTTTCTTTTCATTTCATGAAAATACTGACATTGGTGATTGGAGACAGCGGGTAGGTGACATATTGGATGAAAGTGCATGTGCTGGAGTGCTGGAGCAGGTACATGTCTGGATGTATTGGAAATATGAGCCTGAATTTAAATGGAAACTGAAAGTTTGAATGTTAACAAAGGAAAAAGTGGATTCAGTGAAAATAAGGACCACAAAGCGCAGCACATCGATTACGATCATCTCAGGGCTTTAGAGCATTGGCCTGACCTCTACACAGTGGAAATAATTATTTCCCTCGGAAATGGTAAATGAATGTCACTTACAGCATATATAGTCCTTTTGCGCTGTTTTAGTCGTCCCCAAAACACTCCACACAGGCAACACGCTTTCAGTCTTTCATACACACACTCCTATACCAGCTGGATCCATCTAATAATAATAATAATAATAATAATGAGAATAATAATAATAATAATAATAATAATAATAATGATAATCTGGGATTAAGAACCTCCCCGAGACACTTCAACATGGAAAAAAAAGCCAATATAGTCATTTCTGAAGAGGTATGGCTACAGTGAAATCCATATCCACAAAATGTGTCACTACTGTGATCTTTTTCCTGGAAGAGTCTGATTAGATTTTCTTTATTGACCCAGAAATCAAGACGGAGCGGTTCACAGGAGCCTTACTGGAGGGAGTGTGGAGCAGATTCTGTAGACTTCTCACATGTGTTTTGATCCTGCCCAAGTATGAAAACTTTCTGCAAGGAGGTGCAGACATTAATCTCACACAGCCTGCGCTGCGTATCGCACTGGGACTTCTCAAAAAGCAATAACCAAATGTTGGCTGCAGCAGGATCCACCCGCCCTGAAGCTGCTTCAACACATCAAATATGAAGTCCATTTACAAGATGGAGATTCTGATTTTCACCCTGCCGATTCAACAAGAGGAAAAAGATAAATATTACTGGAAAGTCTGCAAAGTACAGCATGTTTGTAACACCTTCTGGGCTTTTGGTGTAGCATCAGTCCTGGAGCACGTCCAGCAGGGCTGCAGAGGTCATCCGTGGTCTTCATGGACGACGTCCTCGTGTGCAGTCATGATGGCAACACGACAGCCGACCGCATGCTGTGAGAGGACCCAAAGGCAGAGACCCCTTTAGATGTTGACAGCGGCGATCCGTCAAGGCAAGAGGCGACTTTTACTGGCGGTGTAATTTCCAGCAGAAGCATCAGGCCAGATTCAGTGAAAACGGAGTTGGTGATGGGAATGTGAGCACGGTGATGAGTTTTCTGGATATGGTCAACCAACTGATAAGCGCGGGGGGTGCTGGGATTGACCTGGGACCTGTGAGGTTTGGAAATCTCCTTCTTGGCATGCCCTTGGTGTTGGCTTGAAACTGATCTGGAGCCACTGCTGAATCCCTCAGGGTCCTGTTCCACATGCGGCGGATGCGATATTCCCGTGGGACTGAACCAGAGAGCTCCCGTCAAGCGCAACGTGAGAAAGAATCTCACACACATAGCTGAGCAGTGTGTGTGTGTGTGTGTGTGTGTGTTCTTGTATTTCTATCCTTGTTGGGGCCAAATGTCCCCACAAGGATAGCAAAACGTGGAACGACGTGCCTTGTGGGGACCTTTTTCCGGTCCTAAGTAGGAGAAACAGTGTTTTCTTGACCATGTTGTTGTTACTGAAAAAAGTAAAAGTTCAAAAACATTTCTTTAGGGTTAGGCTTTGTTGTGGTGTGGGTTAGGGTTAGGGTAAGGGTCAGGGTTAGGGGCTAGACATGAATGGGAGTCAATGGACGGTCCCCACAAGGATAGAAATACAAGACTGTGTGTGTGTGTGTGTGTGTGTGTGTGTGTGTGTGTGTGTGTGTGTGAAGCAGATGTATCAGTCAGAGAACCTCAACTGAAGGCACATCGAACTCAACGTGTGTTCTCTCTAGTGGGGAAGAGACTGCAGCTGAAAAGGAGGACGCTTGACATTCCAGGAGCCAGCAGCTCCCTGAGATGGTTCTGAACTGTGCAACATGCAGCAAAGAGAGGCAGATATCCCAGAGTACCCAGAGGGACCATGGCAAAAGTTAGGAGCTGATCTTTTCATGCTGGGGAATAAGACCCACCTGCTTGTGGTGGATTATGCAACCAGGGATGTGGAGATTGCACAGCTCACCCTTCGAGAGGGGCCGATGCTATTATTCATTTGACGCCTTTACTTGCTCGCCGTGGGAATCCCAAGAGCCCGGTGACAATTCTCAGGGATCGCTGCTCCAGCCTTTACAGATTTATAAGGCTTTCACCACAGGCCAATGTCCAATGTGTCCATTAAGCAACGGTGAAGCAGGAGGTATGGTTAAAACCGACAGATCCTCAGATCCTGCTCTGCCAGACAGACAGACGCCATCGCCTCTGAGAACACGGTCTAAGGAGAGTCGTGGTGAAGCCAAAGAATCTGGATTTGAAATGCACACACTGAATGGTGGACACTGTTGAATGAAGAAGAAAACCACTGTTGACCAGATTTTTGTTTATTCTCTGATTACTTTGAATGTCATTTTGAAGTTTATTTAATAGAAACATTACTGTTTGAACCTTCCAGTCAAAGGGGAGGAATAATCCTCTAAAATCTGATGAAATGCTTGGTAGTCTGCCCAGCTGATTCTAGAAAGGGGAGATGTGGTGTAATTTCATGATAATAGAAGTGATATGGTACAATGATGCAACAGGAAGTAAAGGAAAACTGAACTTCAAGAACGCCACATAAAACTTGCAGCCGGACTCACGACATGAACAGTGATAAAAACACTCATACTGTACTCTCTGGACGGTGCGTCACACTTGAAAATAGATAAACCAATATAATATTTGGCTGGTTATGCAACTTCTTTTGGGAAAAAACTTAAACGACGACCACAGAATGTGGTTGTATTCCTGTCGAGAAATCTCCACCACTGCTGTGTTAAACTGCAAAAAGAAAATCCACAGAGCAGAGATTAATCTCAGAAACGGAGCCTTCTCTAACCAGGACAATACTGTGCAGCTTCTATGAAACATTTTTAGATTAAATTGAGACATTCAAACAATAGCTGAGAAGGTTTATATCAGTGAAAGTATAATCTTCAACAGCATACTCCATAACACAGTTCTGCAGACTCCTGCAAAGGCAAAGACGTGAAACTCAACCCACGCTTGTGTTGTTTAAACCTATCGCCTTCATCGTGAACATGGAGACAGAACAGCATGGACTGCATTTAAATGCATCACAATCGAATCATTTAACGTGTGTAATGACGCCACATCAGTCACATCATTTGCAGCCGTCAGCCGCATATCTATCACAGACTCATCCATCTCACTTTAGATTCTCTCTACATTCATGGCAGCCTGGAGGCAGCGACTTCCCGGGATCATCAAATCAGCGCCGCTTGCAGAGGCCCGGCTGGGTAGTGAAGGGAAAACTGCATTTTTCAGTTCTATTCACTTCTTCTCTTGTGACGATCGAGATCGAAGCTCAAAGCTCAAACGCTTTGTTCAATAATGAGATATTGATGAAGTTTTGCAATTTTGAATCATTACCAAGGGACAGCAGCTTTCTTATTAACACTTTTTTTTTTTTTACTAGCTTCGGAGCATGTTTGCCAAGAGCTGAAGAAAACAGTATAGAAGATGAATGGAAGTCAAAAGGTGCCGTGCACGTCAAAACTTTTAGCATAAATGTCAATTTTCAGAACGTTTGAAAGATGGTTATCTTCGTTGCTTTTATGATGAATGAATGAATGAATGAATTTATTTGTTTCAAACATGCAAACCATAATTCAAAATTGAAAAGTCATCTCAATAGCGACTTTGTAAAGCAGACATCAATCAAAACAGACATCAATCCAAACAAAATATACCAAACATAGAGAACACAGATGCCATCCTACATGTCTGAAAAGGAGTGGGAAGAAGCAGAGCTTATTTAATCCCACCCCCTCTCCCAATTGAAACTTATCATTATCAGTTTCCTGTGTCAGATCAGTAACATATCATAAATTCCAAAGACAAAGAAAACATCTTCAAATTAGTTGATTTCATTAAGATCGTAATTCTTTAGTATCGATTCTTTTATTTTTTTCTTAAATATCCTCATGCTTGAACGTTTTTTCAGATCTGGACTTAAGTTGTTCCAAAGTTTTACACCTGAAACGGAGACACAAAAGCTTTTCATTGTTGATCTGTGTTTGGGAATAAGAAATTTGCAACCAATGTCTCTGAGATGATAAACATTATATGGATGATGAAAGTGCTTTTGAATGTTTTCTGGCAAGGAGTTTTGCTGTGCTCTATACATGAGTTGAGCTATTTGAGATTCTACAATGTCCTTGAACTTTAGTGTTTTGGATTCAAAAAACAATATATTTGTATGGTCAAAATAACCAGCTTTATGAATTATTCTGATGGCCTTCTTTTGCAAAAGCGAGATTTGCAATGTTGAGCTTTTATAGTTGCTTCCCCATATCTCAGCGCAATAGCTCAGATATGGTAACACCAAGGAACAATACAATATATGGAACGATTTGTGGTCGAGAAGATACTTTACTTTATACATAATTGAGATATTTTTTGCAAGTTTATTTTCAATATATTTAATACGCTCTTTCCAACTTATCTGCTGATCAATAATTACACCCAGAAATTTTGTTTTGTGTATTCTTTCAATTAAAATTCCGTCTATTTGTACTTGGACATTAGTTTGTTTCTTATGCTTACCAAAAATCATAAGTTTGGTTTTACTCAGATTAAGTGTCAATTTATTAGAGTCAAACCAGAATTTAATTTTTTTCATTTCCGTATTCATTAAATGTAACAAGTCCTCCAGGTTTTCCCCTGAGCAAAACATATTTGTGTCATCAGCAAAAAATACTATTTTTAAAAGCCTTGAAACTTTGCACAGATCATTAATATAAAGGTTAAACAATTTCGGGCCCAATACTGACCCCTGGGGGACTCCGTGAGAAATGTTCAAGCATGAAGATTTGAAGTTGCCCATCTTCACAAACTGCTGTCTGTTGCTGAGGTAACTTTTGACCCAATTCAAAGTAACTCCTCTAATACCATATCTTTCCAGTTTGATTGTTAAAATATTGTGGTCAATGGTATCAAAAGCTTTTTTGAAGTCAATGAATATTCCAGCCGTGTATTTTTTATTGTCAATAGCGTTTGTTATTTCTTCAGTTGTATCAATTATTGCCATGGATGTTGACCAGTTTTTCCTAAAACCGTATTGGCCGTCGGCTAATATATTATATTTTTGAATAAAGGACTCAAGTCTGGCATCAAATAGCTTTTCTGATCAATTGTAAGTTCAATAGGTAGGTTCAGTGTGAACTCTGAATCCTTTACTTCCTCCCATTTTCTCTCCCATGCTTTTAAAAAATCCGACGATGAATTACATTTTCACGAATCTCCGTCTAAAAATGCTTCTGCCTGTGTGTCTGGAGCTCACAGTAACCTTTAAAATTCAGTGGAGACATTCATTCATCCAACACTGTGCAAATTACAGCTTTTCACTGAAGGCCTGAAACGCTCATTAGAGAACGTTTGTGAATAAACGTCACGGAGACAGAAGAGCCGAGCAGACAGGTCAGGGACGGGGCTGCGGAGAAGTTAAATGCAGGGTTAACTTATCAAATCATCTCACAGAGTGCTGGGCAATCCATCATCTGATAATGGAAACAACTACTAACCTACCGAGACATGGCCGTGCACCTAAACTGAAAACCGGACAAAGAGAGCAATGATGAGAGAAGCAGCCCAGAGGATCATGGGAACTCAGGAGGAGCTGCAGAAATCCACAGCTCAGGTGGGACAAGCTGTCCACTAGACAACAATCAGTCTGCACTAGACACAAACCGAGCCTTCATGGAAGAGCACCAAGAAGAAAGCCATGCTGAAGACTCAGCCAACACTGGAGGAAGGCTCTGTGGTCAGAGGAGACTGTGAAACACGGCGGAGGCAGCATCATGCTGCGGGGATGCTTTTCTTCAATCGGGACAGGCTCAGAGGTGATGGAAAAGATGGACGGAGTCAATTTTCCTCACTGGAAGCTGTTTCCTCTTGCCTGCCAAAAACGTTGATGACTAATGTCTCTCAGATGTAATCTACGATGTTGCAGTGTCTTCCTGTGACAAACTAAGGAGTGTTAAGATAATGTGTGAGCGCAGACACAGCGCCTCCAGCTCAGGAAGCAGCAGAGACAGTGGATGGTTACAAATCACCGAGCAGAACATCAGAGGTTTGGGAGCAGGGAGGAGTGAGTCCTTTGATGCTGAGAGGTGGAATCATCAGTCCCATCATGGATGATTTCTCCTTGAACCGAAATCCACCGCACTGGATGTGGAATTGTGTGAATCAATTAGAACGTCTTGATGCTCCATTCAGAGCTCAAGGCTGAAACAATTCATGTACGCTAGCTCGCTATTCACTTGTGTGACTTCAAAGAAAAAGATGAAAATCTGGACATAAACTTATTCAAACTCAACAAAACAAATACACCCGCGAATCAAATTAAGAAGAATTTAATTAGTGTCGTCTTCTCACCAAGCGTTGGAGCATTCACTCAATAATAGCGAACATGAGTTGGGATCAGATCATCATGAGACAGGTTAGCTTTCAACAACTACTGATATATTGTTGCTATTGATCCATTAAAATCCAAAATGAAGCGATGTCGAAAAAAAAAGCCTCTGTCAAGGCCTGTGAGAACCCAGTCATGTTTGCTGAAATAGTTGTTTTTTTCATGAGTTTAATCTTTTAATTGGAGTGTAGCCGTGTATGCCTTCCACGCACTTCACTGCAGTGTTTGAATATGTATTTCACTGGCATGTCTATTATTTCCGACAGAGTTCAGAGAACAAAATGTTTGATTACAAGAACGAAACTGACTGCGCTGGTGTTCTTTTGAAAACTATAACTTGAAATTAAATACTTGAATTACTTTCTCTCCTCACATCAGCTTCAAGTCACACTCACACATCAAGCTTTGATATAATTATAGGTACTATGTCAGTACCGAAGATCCCAGCTTTGATTTCATACAGTTTGTTGGATGTTCCCTCAGGGAATAAAAAGCCTCTTTTCACACTATCATGGTGGTTACTGCATCATTGACAGTAAAAAATGAGCTTATCAGGCAACTGGAGGCAGCTGGTCAACACGTATATCCTCTAACAGGCTACGTTTACGCTATGTTTCAAGGGAAAATGCATCGATTTTGCATTTTTGTTTCACAAAAGTTTTGCTTTTACGCCACAGCATTTCATTGTCTGTTGACCGACCTGAGCACCGTTGTGATTTAAACATGACCTGAATCTATCCGTTCAAGACCAGCGGGGTCTCTGTTTCCTGGTATAATTTCTTTGCTTGTATACTTCATAAAAACTCCCTTTCAAGTCATTCATTAGTCTGTTTTCATTTGTTATGGTCTTTTAACACAGGACATAACAAAATGCTGTCATTATCATTATCAGTATGCAGGGCCCTACTTAAACCAAATGAAGAGCTGAGAGTTAAGTTGAATATTTGGCAGGATTTAAGAATAAATTGCAAGTTGAAGCTGAGAGCTGTGCAGTGGGACGTTGATGAGTTGAATTAATTTTCAGTTTCACTTCACTTTCCAAAGCACAGTGAAGCTGAAGGGTCAGTGGAAAATGCTTTCTCCCAAAAAAGTTGCACAAACATTAAAAAAAGGAAGAAAAAAAAAATCAATATTCTCCAATAAATTCTGATCTCTGACTGCTGACTGTTCCCCACACAAGGGTTTTTGATTTGACGGACACAAAAACAATGAACATTACAAAACTGATAGTGCAAGATTTCCAAAGACCAACAGAGCTTAGCTGTAGCTTAACTTAAAAGATCAGTTCCCAAAATGTTTTTTTTAATGTTATATGCCAATCTGAAAGAGCGTGTTAACAACTTGGCACAAAGAAATTATTCAAATTTCATTGATAGTGGTACACACACACACACACACACACACACACACACACACACACACGCTCAGTCTTGTATTTCTATCCTTGTGGGGACCGTCCATTGACTCCCATTCATGTCTAGCCCCTAACCCTGACCCTTACCCTAACCCTAACCCACACCACAACAAAGCCTAACCCTAAAGAAATGTTTTTGCACTTTTACTTTTTTCAGTAACAACAACATGGTCAAGAAAACACTGTTTCTCCTACTTAGGACCGGAAAAAGGTCCCCACAAGGCACGTCGTTCCACGTTTTGCTATCCTTGTGGGGACATTTGGCCCCGACAAGGATAGAAATACAAGAACGCACACACACACACACACACACACAAGCAGGCATGCACGCACAAATGAAAGAGCGCTGTCCATGGTGCTGACAGGACAGAACCATTAAAATGTAATTATTGGCTTCTTCGTGCAAAAAATGTTTTGTTTCATAGTTTTCAATGAACAGGTGATGCTTCAGTGTAGGAGGATGTGGAGGTGAAGACCTTCAGTCCGTCTCCACGGCGCCGCTCTACCCGTGGCTTCCCCTCCAATCACGCCTCGATCCCACAGAGCCTTTTTGGATCCCAAAATCAAGGTGTACGATAAGGACCTCATGGCTTCTGGCTTTTAGTGTGAGAATTTATTACAGCAAGATGTTGTTTCCCTGACACCGAATTCTGGTCCTTGAGTCCCTGATCTACCCGATTGCAGCGTCCAGCAGGCAAAAGACGATGTCTAATCTGTATGTGTGTATTTATGATCCCTCGCTCGCAGGCAGGGTTCTCAAGCTGTGGCTCTCGGTAGTGTTCCATAGTTCGCCCAGTCATGCCATCCTCACTCCCAGGCTCGTGGGTCAGTCAGTCCCAGGTTCTCATCTCTGCTCATCCCGTCCGTCGCTCCCCCAGGTGTTATCTGCAGACTGCAGATCTGATGTTAAGTAGCACTCTGGGCGATGCTGTCAACCAAGTCCATTGTTGATGTTACTGGAGCACACCTTTGTGTTACTCCTTGATTCCATCCAGCACAGATTTCACACTTATTTACAACTGCATTTATAATGGCTCCCTTCTATTCTGGGAATGCCAATATCCCTTTATATCCACAATTTTAGCAATTTTAGCGGGCAGCCGAGTGCATAGAGATGTTCTTTATTCCAAACCATTCAACAGTACTGAATTGTGCGTTAAGACCTTCCTTTCTCTCCCTTCTTTCTGATGAAGCAGCTTAGAGCTGATATCAATACCAAGGATGTACGAGACACCAGTGTGTGAGTGCAGGTATCTCCGGAACATGTTGGTATGTTCTAGTGCACTTGTCCCAGGGACAAATGTCACAACGGCCTGATGTGCAATTAATATAGTTGTTCCTTTTACTTCATTCTGGCAATAGTGGTAATAAAAATATATATCAAACAATCAGTCAAAGGCAATTTGACCCTCAACTCACCTCAGAAAGTGAATTAAATTTCACTAAAAGCAAACATTTGCTCTCTGTTCTGAGAATCCACTGTGGACATTTGATGGACAATATACAATACCACAAAACCATAATGCAAATTTAAACACTCTGAATAGATTGGATAAAAATATCCATATATATATTTGTTTGCATCAGGTGTGTTGAAGGACAATTTAAACTTGATAGCAGCTTCCCAAAGTCAGAATAAGGACACGACTGAAACATATCTGTGTCTCTCTTTAGGACAAAGCAGAACAGTTAGAAAAGGATGTTTTTGTTTAAGGGTGCATCAAAATGTCTTGTTCAAGCCAAGAAGCTGTATCACCACAAACCCAGGTGAACTCAGTCCTAGTACAGCAGCTTTAACCACATGCCAATCTCTCATAAAAAAAAAAACGTGTTGTTGAAATGGAGCTGTTGGTTTTCTGCCCAGGTTCATCCCAGGAGAGCAACTGGTTCATCTGATATTGCGGCCTGCGATCCGATGTGGTTTAAGTCTCCCGGTCCAGAGTGGAAGCTCTTCTCTTTTTTCTTTTTTTCTTTCTATTTTTAGTCTGGACAAGAGTTTCGCACCCGAAGTGCAGAAGTGAGCTCCAGCACACTCCAAACTGATGACTAAATTCTCCCAGCATCAGGACCGTGCTAAGTCTCTGAATTTTGTGAGTCTTGTATTCAATGCAGCAAAATGAGCCGGTATACTTCTTTAGCGCTCTATCGTTCCACTCTTGATGTCCTATTATTCCTTTGATGCATTCCCACTGGCACGCTTGCGTAGTTGAGTTTGCTGAGTGGCATCTCTTTGACCTGCTCTGACTCCGACATCCACGTTTTACTTCTGTCTTAACTTTACTTCTGTTCTCAAATCCGTCTGTTGAGAATCTGCTTCTTTGAGTTTCCACTGTCAGTTTCTCTCCCTGCAGCTCTGTTATTATAATGTCTTGCGTCCACTGATGTTCAAAATGTGCACAACCAGGTGCGCATGTCAAAACTGAGTGTCTCTCTATTCCTTTGGAAATGAATGTTTTTACCTCTTTTTGTAAACGATCACGTTATCAACAGAGAAAGCGGTTTCGAGCTATGCAGATCATTAAATACTAAGAGGAAGTGAAACTCGCCTCCCACAGCCACAGTGATCTTTTCCATCTCAGTGCTGCTGGAACCTGCTCCTTCACTGCTATATTTACCCAGACACCCAAAACCCTCTTCAAAATTTGAACTTTCTTGTGTCACCTAACCCAGTTCCTGTGGAGAAGCTGCGCCTTCGTCTCTGATACCCCGCTGTCACTCTGTTGCAGTTGTTGAATTTGCTGTTTTCCTCTTGTCTCACCATATAATTTCGTTGGTGAATATGGGCTTTGTGTCGGAGCGGGTGTTTTCACCTAGCAGAATTGATCTCTCACCTTGGAGAAGAATTGCTTCCGCCCACATCTTGTCACTCACAGTGCAACACTTTATCAGTCATTTCAGGATAGGCTGCAAATAATAGCTCCAGTTCAACGCATTTCCATTTCACCCCCCACCCACAACTATATGCCATTTTATTTAGTGTTGAATAATAATAATAAAAAAAAACACTGAGTAATGAAAAAAAAAGGATGTCGTGACAGTCCTTAACTGACACACCAGAGCTTTTCTTAGTTTTCTAGCATTGTGCGGGAAAGTAAGAGAAACAAAATCATCAGTATAGTAATTATAACTTTTTAACTGTGCTATTATGTATGAAACAGTTGTTTGTCATGTATGCTAAATATTTAATCTTATGTACTATTCCACAACTGGAAGCTGGGTTTTTAAAGAAGCAAAATAATTATATGAGAATCCTCCTTTATCCTTTTTGTCTTTTGTTTGTCTTTTGTGTGGTGAAATCATATATGAACATGAATGTGTGCGTGTGAAATGGTGTTCCCTCAGTCATTTATCAGACTGAGGGTCATTACTCACTTTTCCCTGCTATAGTGGTGAGAGGAGCCCGGTACATTATAGATTTTCTCTTGACGCCAAAGCATGAAATTATAATAAATTAGTAAACAAGACTGGCATTATTGTCAAATTACCACACAGAGATCATCCATCTTCCACACCACTTGGGGTTTCAGGACGGTGGAGCCATTCCCAGCTGACTATGGTGATGGGTTGGGATGATGGACAGTCACACACACACATATACACACACACACACACACACACACACACACACACACACACACACACACACACACACTTACACAGATCTAGAGTCACCAATTTGCCTCAAAATGCATATCTTAACTGAAAACTCACTGATGCACAACAAGAACACATAAAGACACGTGAGCTCAAACTGTAAATGTTTTCAGAGCGCTAGCCGCGTTCCGTGTCGAGTTCACGTGTTAATCGTGACAAACGTCACACCCCAGATGTGTCTGCTGGTGTGGATGTTTTATGTTATAAATGGTTGACTGGGGTGACTGCTGCTGAGCTGGAGACAGGTGGTGTCACAACAACGTCGTATTTTTGAAGTAGATGGCTGTAGTTCGGTTGTCGTCTGCTTTTCCTGGTCGTTTTAAAGCACAGTTCAGGGCTGCCGGTTGCTTGAGGCCAGGTTGATTGACAGGCTGGTTGTCACAAACGGGAGGCAGTGCAGAGGACTCAGTTAGCCAGGCAGCAGAGTTTTTGTGATTTTTCACAAAATAAAATTTGTCTGGAACCACAAAACATGCATTTTCAATTACTTGTTTTTTTTGGCTTTTGTTGCCAATTCTCTTGCTCATTGATTTCGAGCCACTGTCAATTTCTACATGTTTAGAACAGTTTTAGCCATGTTTAACTATTTTACCTAATTGTTTTGTAAATTTTCTTTTTCCTGGGGTGTTTGTTCTTTCTTTCTTTAACAGAAGATTTTGCTGCTTTTCTCAGTTTTTAGCAATTCTGGATTGTTTTCAGTTTTCAGTGTGGAGATGAGACCTTATTCTTAAAAAGAAAAACAAGTAACTGTGGTATGCACAAAAAAACAACAACAAAAAACTAAGAATCTGGCAGCTAATGGGGCTGAAGAGCCTCATGTGGCTCCAAAGCCGTAGGTTTCAGGCCTCGGATTTAACCACATGTCTCATGCGCAGGTGTGTGATGAGGACCTTATCATTATATTTACTGGCCCTGCCATTCAGAAAGGTGATATTTGCACGCCTATAAGGAGAAGTGAATAAGCCCGCTGTTGACCAGCCCCATGATGGAGCTGAAGCTGTTTTTCCACTTCGGTTGATAGAAAGTTTTTTTTTTTTTTTCCCCTCAGTTTCCTGCTGTGGGATCTCTGAATGTCCTGGCTTTTCATTCATGAGTGAGGCATGAATACTTTAGTTATTTCACACTACACTTCCCCAAAATCCTCTATCACAAGCCATTATCATCGCTTGTTTGTTGTTGGGTTGTTGTTGTTGTTGTTGTTTCATTACAGCACCAATTCCATACGTCCATACAGTTTACACATGAGCAAACGTGGAAAAAGAAAACCTCCCAGCAGTTATGATCAGTGTGAACACACCCTCAGGGGAGAAGGAATGACTGACAGACGTGCTTATGAATATTTACAAGAAGAAGTATTTGAATTATGGTCTGGATTTTGCACTAACTTAGGGCTGTGAAAAAAAATTGACCTTGATAAGTCGAAAGTGCACTAACAGACTGCTAAAACTGGTCTCCTTGTTGTCAGAGCTTTCTGTTCCCCGTGTATCCTGCATGTTTAATGGACAGGAAAGATGGATGGATGTAATGAATTTCATTTATTATTTTCCCCAAGAGATCAATGGACTATGACTGGATATCACAGTCACCTCACAAAAAGAGAGGTAATTTTCCAATCCACTGCAGCTCGAAATATGTAAAAGTTTCATAGAACGCAAAAAAAAAAAAAGGTTTAATCTGCCCTAAATCATTTCACTTCTAAGTTCATAGGTTGAGCAGGTGCATTTTATTGCGCTTCACTAAAAGCAGACCTGGAAAAAACAGCTCTCTTGAAAAACTGATTGCATGCCATTTCTTGACCGGGACTGAGATCTCAGTGTGATCAACCCGTCTGTAAAACAACTAAGCAAACCGAATTCACTGATGTATTTGGTACGACATGGCTGTTAGCTCCAGCTGTTTGGTATTTGAGTCATTTACGATACACAAAGCTACACAGCTGAGGTTTATCTTCTTGTCGAGGCTCCAGGCAGGCAGTGACAGCAGATATCAGTCCCTAAGGCTGAAGTGAGAAAAGAGTCTCCATGGGCATGTGAGGTTCAAACACTCTTCTGTTTTACCGTCATAGTTAATCAGATTCAAAACCATTGTCAGGTGTGTCTGTTATAGAAGTTTTCAGTAGAGAAGCTGAAAAGAGGTCCCGAGGCGTGCTCTCAGCTGTAGCTGCTTGACAACAACCTGTGGCTTATGAAGCTGTACTGTGAAAACCCACTCAGGGTTTTTAATTGTTTTTCTGGCACAGTTGTCATCTGTTCACCTGCCTCTGTCAAGCTGCCTTTACGTGGTGTTTTACCAAGACACTGAAAGACAAAAGAGGTTTTCGTCATGACCATGCCGGACCCAAAAGCAGACTGACACAAAGGCAGCGTACAGAAAGGGCTGAAGGCATGGCCAGAAACAGAAGCACACAAGAGGGCGGTAGGACGGGACCGAGAGCAATAAAGAAGATCCATCACCACACAAGAGGAGCCAAGGATTTAAATAGGAAACACGGTGGTGGAGGAGGGATTAAATAGGAAACACACAGGTGGAGCACATGAGGGTAATGAGCACATGGGGGGAAAGACTGTTGGATAATAGGAAACAAGAAGGGGACACACACGGAGCAGCAGACACAAACACATCACAAACAAGACAAAGACTGGCAAAGGGACGGGATCCTGACAGTATTAGGATTGTTATTGCTTTTGTAAGAAAACAGGAGGAGATTTGCCTTTCTAATCATCTTTAATATATCTGAAACAGGCAAGTCGGTCTCATTAGCTGTGTTTCTTCTTAGGCAAGTTCACTGTTGTTGAAAGGCTGGTTAGTACTTTAAATTCACAGTGAAAATCTCGATTCACAGGGGGTTCTGTGGGGACGTAAAATGCTCTACCTGTGTATGCAAAGCTTTTTTTCTGGGTAATCCAGCTTTCTCTCACATTTCAAACACCTTGGAGGATTTATGTCCTTCATAGTTTGACATGCAGATAGAAATAACCAAATTTAAGCTTTAAAATGGCATTCAACTCAAACCAGAAATTCCTTACCAACTCTTAATTCACACCAACGGGTCATTTTTGGATGTATCCATCCGTTTTCAACCCACTTCTCTGGGACCGGGTCGCAGTGGGAGCAGTCCAAACAGCCCAGACTTCCCTGTCCCCAAACTCTTCCTCCAGCTCTTCCGGGAGGATCCTGAGGCGTACCCAGGCCAGCCGAGAGACATAGTCTCTGCAGCGTGTCCTAGGTGTTCTCCAGGGTCTCCTCCCAGTGGGACATGCCTGGAACTCCTCCCCAGGGAGGCGTCCAGGAGGCATCCTAAAGAGGTGCCTGAGCCACCTCAGCTGGTTCCTCTCGATGTGGAGGAGTAGCGGCTCTACTCCGAGCTCCTCCCTGGTGACTGAACTCCTCGCCCTATCCGGAAGCGCCCAGCCACCCTACGGAGGAAGATCATTTCAGCCACTTGTATCTTGTCCTTTCGGTCATGACCCAAAGCTCATGACCATAGGTGAGGGTGGGAGCGAAGACTGAACAGTAAATTGAGAGCTTCACCTTTCGGCTCAGCTCCTTCTTCACCGCAACGCACTCAAACAATGACTGCATCACTGCTGCTGCTGCTGCACTGATCCACCTGTCAATCTCACGCCCCATGGGTGCCTCACTTGTCGACAAAACCCCAAGTTACTTGAACTCCTCCACTTGGCGCAGGATCTGTCCTGGAGAGGGCAGATCACCTTCTTCCTGTCGAGGACCACAGCCTCAGATTTGGAGGTGCTGATCCTCACCCTGTCGCTTCACACTCGGCTGCGAACCGGCCCAGTGCATGCTGTAGGTCCGGGTTCGATGAAGCCAACAGCACAACATCCATAGGTGAAAGTAAGCCGGAACGCACCAGAACGCCGGGCCAATAAGAAATATACTGGCCTCTTCTACGGGAACGGCCCGGAACGCCTCTGAAAAGCAACTTTCACTCATGCATACAAAGCGAGCCCTTTTTTTCCCAAGTAAATTTTACCGAAATAAGTGTAAAATTGATGAATACATAAAACTCATCTCCAGACTACATCTTCTGTGACGTGTTGAACAAGGTTAATGTGCCTGACGAGCACTGGAGCACTCGCTTACTGTGACAGGTTGCAGCTTGTAGCGGCAGACACTCGCTGTAGCGTAACGTTAATCCAATGTCCACTGTTGTGTGTTTTTTGCAGACAACAGGGTCGTCATTTTTGCAAAATAAACAAAACATAAATCCACAAGTAATAAATTGTGAGGGTTCACGCGTCGTAAAATATTCTCCATCTCTCTGTCATGCGAGCAGCATCACTCCTTCCGCAAACTCAATGCGTTCTTTTCATTGGATGGCTGGTTGCCCTAGGTGATGTAAGTACCCCTTCCCCCCCGTTTCAAGATGTATTTTGTGTTAAAATGTGTTAAAATGTACTTTGTTTTGTTATAGGTGTGTTAAGTTATTGTTTTTATATGTGTTGATGCCGTTTTTCCGGTCTTTTTATGCTAAGTTTCATTTACGTTATGTTGGACCAACAGTGAGAAGGGTTGGTGTGAGAGTGACTTGGCCTCTGTGTGAACGTTGTTCAGTGTGAGCGACATACCCCCAGTGAACAGTAGTTGTTGTAATAACAAACGCTTTGGTTGAGCTGAAGGGCAGCAGTCCTCATCGATCGTTGCCTCCGTCGTGAAGAGGCTGCCGTCACAATATTTTTTATTTAAACATTCAAAATAACATTCAAACAATTAAAAAAACATGATGATTTCAAGGGTGTCAAAAAAAGCAGGCTTTGTCAATATCTGTTTTGTATGATGCTCGCACGCTTTGCGCACGAACTAAAACATTTTTTTGAGTTGCACAGTTCCTGCAAGAATCTTATCTTACTTTCACCCCTGACAACATCATTTGCAAAAAGCAGAGCTGAAATCCTGTGGTTACTGAACCGGACCCCCTCCGGCCCCTGGCTGCACCTAGAAACCCAGAGCCGGTGACAAAGGGCAGCCCTGCTGGAGCACCGGGAACAAGTCCGACTTACTGCCGGCAATGTGGACCAGGCTCCTGCTTCAGTCATACAGAGATCAGACGGCCCTTAACGAGGGGCCCAGACTCCGTACTCCCAACATATTCAGTGCCTTCATGCACAGCACATTCTTATTTCAGCATTCAGTGACATATTTACACAAGTGATACCCAAACATGCGCTCAAACATTTCAAATCCACAAACGCACCTCACTCTGCTGACCAAGGGCACTAGGACACTGCTGCACCATGAGGTTATTTCCAGATTGTGCGTGCTGACAACACAAAGCAAAGTCACATTCACATCTGCCAAGCTTACAACGGTAATGACCGGGAAAAGCGAGGCCGGAGACCATACATACCGTACTTCCTGATCCAGGGAGAACTCTAAACTGACAGAGGGTGGCACCATTTTTAAATGCCCCCTGACCGGCACAACTTCTGGTGGAAGTCAAAACAAAAGAGTGTGTCAGCTACAGATTTTGGGGGGATGTAAATTCTTCCATCTCCCCTGCATCATTGATGAAAAATTAAGGTTTTAAAAATAAATAAATAAATAAATTAAAAAAAATCATATACACTCTGAAACCCAGGTTTGAAATACCAAGCAGAGAATACTCCACTGAAAATGCAATTCCAGGATGATTCCAGAAGTGAGGTGGAGAATGCACTTTGTGGAGAGCCCCATCACCCAAAGTAAATGGATTTCACGGTCTCTGAGCCCTTCGTTACAATCACTACTTATTTTATAGATAACGAGCAGGAAATGCTCTCCGGTAAGCTGTAAACAAGGGCAATGCTCAAGATTCATACATGAGCTCAAATGGCTGAGGTTTAGCAGAAACCCACGGAAGAATGGAAGCTAACTGAAAAAGCGCCATCTGTTGTTTTTGTCAACATGTTGAATACGTCTGTAGCCCTTGAGCTGACTGGATATCAACACATTTTGTTTTTCACACAAATTCTCAACCTTGCTTCACAAAGCGCTTTAAAACTTACAGACTTTGCTTGATTGCTCGCAAAGTTTGGAGGATTTCCGTATTTTTTCACAGAAGCACCACGGCTACGGATGCAGTGAAGAGACACTGGGGGATGCATCAGGTTTCCACAATACAGCCTCAGAGTGGGTGTTGTTTGGTGGAACAGCAGTCATAAGATGCTCTCCAATGTGTCGAGCAGCAGACTTCCATCACTGCTGCCCTCTTCTCTCCGGAGATATGTTATAGATTATACATTGTGCTGCTAAAGAAAGTTAAATATGTAATTTTTTTCTATTTTCTAATGAGCAGGTTGTAAATGAATATAAATGTGATTTCTTTAATGAAAGTTGCATGCAGTGGTGTCATGTTCACAAACCAGTGGAAGCAGCAGCCGTGCAAGGCACTCGGGTTGGGAGAAATTTGGCATTCAGTATCTTGCTCAAGGACACATGGCGAATTAAACCTGCAACCTTCAGATTCAGAGATGGCCAGTTCTACTAACGGAGTCATAGCAGCCCCCAAGCCATGCCATCCATGGTTTTTCTGGATCATGAGAAATTGTCAATATTTATTATTTAGAAGAAGTTATAAAATTCAATAATGCCTGGAAAACATAAAGAGGCCACATAATGCTGGTGCTCTTCTATGTTCCTGACAATTCTATATGCATTATGTGGAGTACCTTGAAAATGATTAATTCTGTAACGCACCAAAACCAATTAGTTTTCTCATTTGCATCTTGCATAAAGAAAAGAACAGTTGCTTTTTGTGTCTTCTAAAGCCCTCAGTGTTCATTTACGATATTGATTCAGCCTGCTCTGTTCTACTCTTGATTTTTGTTGTTGTCTCTTATAAATGATGTGATGTCCTTGGAGCATGATGTTTGTTCGTCATGTTTACAGGTTATGATCATTGGTTGTTGCTTCATAGGGGCTCACTTTCTGTGCTGTGCCTGCTTTTCTCCTGGACATAGTTGCATTTTTATACAATGACACAACAATAATGAAAGAGAAAAACAAAGATTACTACATATTTATTCAAAGTTAATGTTTTTTATTTATCTCTTTATTTTGACTATTCTGTTGTGGCTGTACATCTTTACATAAAAAAGATTAAACATCCTTTGAAACATTTAATTAATCACTTATTTCTCCGAAAAGAAACCGACTAAAGGCACTAATGTGGATGTTAATGTTCAGAGTGATGAACAGCATATTCGCTTGTGTTCAATAAGAGCATCACTTTGGGCCACACTAGGCTTTCACATCACCTCCACTGCTGATTCTACATTCACTTTTCCACTTATTCCATTATGTGGCACCAGTGGCGGCTGCTGGTCTTCCAAAGAGGGGAAGCTCATTTTCAGCATACATTGTAATATGTGTAATCTGTTTTTTGTATGTAAATTCTATTAGCTTTCATGCCTTTTGTATGCCCTGTCAAAGTTAGACAGATCCTCAAAGCCCACTTGTGACCAGACAACACCTCCCTGAGATAGTTTCATCCAGAGGCATGGCCAGCAGGACATTTTATTGGTGACAGCGCTTCCAGTCAGCAGCTCACCTTGTCAGACCAGGACAGCTGAAAGGACCTGTTACTTTTCCCCACCTTTCGGCACCAGCTCAGTCTTCGGAGTTGATCTGTTATGCAGTTTAACACCAATTTTCTCTTCGTAAGGAAGACTATCAAATGGCTTCACCAAAATCCGGTCCACAACATTCACATTGTCTGCCGTTGTGTGCAGCTAGCGAGCAGCTGGAGCTGCTGGAGGCTGGAGCTGTGTGAGAGAAGGGGAGAAGCTCCACAGCTGCTAGTCGAGGACAGAAACTACAGAGTGACCGAAACGAGTCTCCAAACACAACGCTAGTCGTTTTTCACAAACACAAAGTCTCCAGGGATCAGCAAAGCCTCCGAATCAACTCAGCACAACAGAATGAAAAACTTCAGAAGCACTTTGGTGCATTTTTTTACTTCAAGATCGCTGATTTGCTCATTTCGCTGTCAATCAAGCTTCACACAGATCATCCAATCACCACGCAGAAGCTCAGCGTCCAGGCCAGCTCACTGCCCCATAGACCCTCAGAGACGCTGAGCGTCCGTGGGCGGGACCAGCCCAGTATTTTATCCAATGAGCGTCCAGTTTCACTGCAGCAGAACAACCCACTCTGGCTTCCGCATGGACGCTCAGCGTCCAGCTGTTTAAAGCGCCGTGCCGCTGCGAGGAGGAGTGAGAAAAAAGCCGAGTCAATTACTTGAGATAAGTAGCCGATTCTGAACAAAAGATGAACGTGTTGTAGCGCATATCTAGTCAATGAAATGTTCACACAACAGTAAATATTGGACCACTTATTTTTTGACATTTTAGGGGAAGTTGAGCTTCCCTTGCAGTCTTAGAGCAATCGCCACTGTGTGGCACTGATGAAAGTATACGTGGGGCAGATTCACATCCTTGACAACTGCAATGACATGAGCCAGTAACAACAGTGGCAGTGCTTATGGAGATGAGCAGTTGGAGGAGAGTGTCCAATGAGAATTCCTGTAATGTGTCCTTTTGGTAAAGTTATTATATAAAGATAGATAATGTTGTGCTCATTTACTGAAGCTTCAAACTCATATTACCATACTTTAGAGTTTGGAAATCTTTTGTCTGCTCACAAGTTCAAGAACATGTCTCAAATCAAAAGATCTAGCATTATAAATATGTACAGTACGTGTTCTGATCAAGTGGCAACCATTCCTGTTTTTTTTTCCCGTTTTTTTCTATTATCATAAAACGAAGCCTGCTCGGAGGCTGACACGATGGAATTGTAGAGCCAGAGACGAAAAAAGACCTTACGGGGGCGGGGCCAGAGAGCGACAAGGGGCAGGGATGACTGAGAGCTCCTGGTGTTGTGTGATCATGTGATAGTCTGCTGTAAACTCGTTCCATAGTGTTTACATATTATTTTCTTGTCAATAAAAATGTTTACAGTTTTTATGCATTTGACCAGGTCCCCAAGCAACGCCGGGAACATCCGCCACCACACCATGCCGGTTGCTAGCAGAATCTTGGCTCTCTTTGGGGATTCACAGGCCGGAGGGTTCGTGGAGGAAAGCGCCCGTCGGGTCACCGCTCAGCGCTGACAGCAGCCGCAAGCGGTGCTTTCCCCCGGCCGCTCGTGGTCATCTTCCCCCCAGCTGTGGTGATTTCTTTGCGGTAGTGACGCTTTTTGCCTGGCCTTCCGTGGTATTTTCTCCTGGGTAGCGGCACTATCTTCATCGACGTTTGCACTGTTTTTTCCAGCCGCTAGTGGTGTTTTCCCCGGCCTCCGGCGGTGCTCCCCACCTCCTGGCCACCAGGCACGGCCAGCGGTGGAGCTTCTCTCCATCTGGGTTTCTCTCCACGACCCCTCAAGCCTGTGGATTTCCGAACCGAGCCATGACACTGCGGTTTGCCTGTGGTTAGCGAGTGACGCCCTGAGCCTGAGGCTGTATAAAGAGGGACAAAGCAACCCAGCTCCAAAATGAACTAGAACCCGACGACAGCCTAGAAAACAAAACCTGTTGCTAGCTTATGTTCAGGACACAACACCCATCCATCCATCCATTTTCCACCACTTATCTGGGACCAGGTAGCGGGGGCAGCAGTCTCAGCAGACTTCCCTGTCCCCAGACACTTCCTCCAGCTCTTCCGGGAGGATCCCAAGGCGTTCCCAGGCCAGCCGAGATACATAGTCTCTTCAGCGTGTCCTGGGTCTTCCCCGGGGTCTCCTCCCGGTGGGACATGCCCGGAACACCTCCCCAGAGAGGCGTCCAGGAGTCATCCTAAAGAGGTGTCCGAGCCACCTCAGCTGCTCCTCTCGATGTGGAGGAGTAGCGGTTCTACTCCGAGCTCCTCCCTGGTGACTGAACTCCTCGCCCTGTCTCTAAGGGAGCGCCCAGCCACCCGACGGAGGAAGCTCATTTCAGCCGCTTGTATACGGGATCTTGTCCTTTCAGTCATGACCCAAAGTTCATGACCATAGTTGAGGGTGGGAACGTAGATTGACCGGTAAATCGAGAGCTTTGCCTTTCGGCTCAGCTCCTTCTTCACCACAACGGATTGATACAACGACCGCATCACTGCAGCCGCTGCACCGATCCGCCTGTCAATCTTACGCTCCATCCGTTCCCCCTTGTGAACAAGACCCCCAAGAAACTTAGGGTGCTTTCACACCTACTAGTCCGCTAGAGTGGTTCGGTTCGGACATAAGTTATTCATAAATGTTGCAGCTGTCAACTAGTTCGGTTCGCATTCACACCACTTGTTTTTGCAGATGAACTATCCACTATGACCCTCCTGCCCCTTGGTGGTGCTGTTCACATAATAGTGTGTTTTGGGTGGCGGAAGTGAATCCTGATTGGCCAGCATGTGTGACGTGATGTGCCGCGCGGCTTGCTACAGAAGCCGACCAAAAAGCCTTCTCCACAACAGAGCGAACAGGACCGAGGCTGGTCAACGTTCACACCAGCAGCGGACCGCGCCGAGACCGCACCGAGACCGCCTCCTCGAGGAGATCTCGGTGCGGTTCTTTGTCCCGGACCAAAACTAACTGGTCTGCTTTCACACCAGCGCGTACGAACCGAACCTGCAGGAGTTGGGGACGCTAGTCGGCTTCAAGCGGACCAAATGCTGTAGGTGTGAAAGCACCCTAAAACTCCTCCACTTGGGCCAGAGTCTCACTACCGACATAGAGGGGGCAGGCCACCCTCTTCCGGTCCAGCACCATGGCCTCGGATTTGGAGGTGTTGATCCTCATCCCTGTTGCTTCACACTCGGCTGCGAACCGCCCCAGTGCATGCTTCAATTCTGGGTTCGATGAAGCCAACAGGTCAACATCATCTGCGAAAAGCAGAGATGAAATCCTGCACTCCCTGAACCTGACCCCCTCCGGCCCCTGGCTCGAGGGTTCGTGGGAGTTCGCCCGACTAGTTCACATGTGTTTTGTGGACTTGGAGAAGGCGTTCGACCGCGTCCCTCATGGTGCCTTGTGGGGGTGGGGGGTGGGGGGTGCTCTGGGAATACGGAGTCCGGGGCCCCTTGTTAAGGGCCGTCCAGTCTCTGTGTGACCGGAGTAGGAGTCTGGTCTGCATTGCCGGCAGTAAGTCCAACCTTTTCCCGGTGCATGTTGGACTCCGGCAGGACTGCTCTTTGTCACTGGTTCTGTTCATAATCTTTATGGGCAGAATTTCTAGGTGCAGGACACAACACCTCAGAAAGAAAAAAAAAATTGTTTTGGGGGAATGCCACACATCATATTTACTGTTAATACTATGTATAAATGCAAAAGTTATAGAAAAAACTGGATAACAGAATCCTTTGAGAGTCTTTTTGAGTGAATCAACAACCAATTAAAACTACTCAACAAACCGAGTAACTATGGAAAAAAAGGAGAACTTAATCTTAATGTCATCTCCTTAATGTAAACATGCTGAAAGCTGCTGAAAGGATCTGTCAATCATTCCAGACCAGATCTGTCAATCAAGTAGCCACGCCTCCTTATTATGAAAACTTAACTAAAATGCTCTCTATAAAATTCAGGATTAATATATTTTAAGATGGGCCACCTGATCTCTCTTCTGGATGACTGCAATGAAAAAAACAACTGTAGAAAATGCAGAAACTCAGCCGATCCAGTTTTATTGATGCTTCATTTTGAATTGGAGTCTGTGGAGTCACAGTCTTTTTGGAGCCAGCCCCTGGTGGACACTGTGATATTGCAAGTTTTTGACACTTCCAGGTGAGCTTCATGTTTTGGAGTCACATATCATGTCCACTTTTTATATGGTCGATGGTTCTGACTAAGTGAGTATATGTATGCAGTGTGGATATTTTCAAATAGCAGAAATTAGGAAGTTTGTTGGATAATAATGAATATTGCATTCTGATTTTAAATATTGAATACATATTGCACAGATGTGATAGGAACAGTTTCCCAGTGTTGGTTGTAGAGTCTGACTGTAGCAGGAAGGAAGGACCCACGGTGTCTTTATCACACAGAGAGGATGTAGTATCAGTGTGTTACTGAAGATGCTTGTCAGAGCAGACCCTGTAGGGGGGGAGGAGGTGGTTTTGCTGCCACCAGTCCACAGAGTTCAGCTTCAGTCCTCTGCAGTCCACGTGGTCGTCCTCAGGGATCAGACCACTGATCGCAGAGTCGATTATCATCTCAGAAAATTAACTCAAGGTTTTCTAAACTGCCTCTGTCTGTGTTCATGCAAAACAAAATGAGGTGTTCGCTAAATGCAACCAATTGTAAACACCAACGACAGACGCAGAGTCACCCTGGAGGAGTTGACTATTAAATAATAATAATTTCAAAAGAGATTTTAAGGATATCATCCAAAAAGCAACAGCGCTGCAGCTGACAAAAGGCCAGGAGTGAATGAAAGAATGACCGAACTCTGGCTAAATGCTGAAAATAAAAAATTTAAATGTTTCAAACGGAGTAGGTAGACATGAAACATGTATTCCAACCTGTTTTTCACTTATTCTTTTAACTAAATAATTATCTATTTTCTTTAAATTCATTTCTCTATTTTTTTAATATATTTATTATGTATGTTTATTGTTCATTCATGCTCACATCTATGTCTGTTTAGGGATGATGAGTACCATTTTGTGAGAATCAATAAAAACATTTGAATAATAACTGAATCAGTTTGCACAGATTCTCAGATATTTACAAATGCCATAAACTACTTCATATTGCATCCCAAAGGGTCTAATTATGTTACTTGATTGAGTTATTCACAACCTGATCATTCACCTTGTGATACCAAAGGTTTTTTTTTTTTAATTCCATAAAACCGCTTTTCCTACTCCCATACCAGGCACATTGAATTATTGAATACATGATGAATACAATGATTTATTTATTTATTTTGAAGATGTACAAACAGATTAGGTTGTTCTCCAGCATTATGACCCTCGGTCGACAGTGTTTGTCGAGCAGCTCTTCAGGGAACAGTGAGTTTCTCAGTGCTGTTCTGATTCACCGTGAGCAGAAACAGTGTTGGAGAGTGCCGTGCTTCGCCGTTAGCTGACGAGCCTTTGCTGGTGGAGGCGTTACAGTTTGGCCAGTCGTGTCCAGGCAATATAGCAGCGACCCACACCTGAAATGTTTGTTTCCAGTGTTCTACATCTGAATAACCTTTGCTGTTGTCATTTTAACTTGAAATGAACTAGGTAGGAGTTTGAAATGATGAAATGCATGTACCTCACACACACACACACACACACACACACACACACACACCACCCTTGCTCACCTGGAGAAGGTTGGAAGTTCTGTGAGAATCATGTTCTTTCATTTCTCCAGTGCATTTAACACCATCCAACCCAGGCTGCTGGGGGACAAGCTACAGCTGCGGTGGATCTCCACCTCACCTGTTGGATTTTGGACTACCTCACTCCCAGACAACTGTCAGATCAGCTTCTCTGCAGCACTGGTGCTCCACAGGGAACAGGTCTGGTTCCCCTTTCCTATTCACCCTCTACACCGCAGACTTTTCACACAACACAACATGTCATCTACAAAAATTCTCCAATGGCTGTGCTGTGGTTGGACTCATCACAGATGGGGATGACAGAGAATACAGAGGACTTATTCAGGACTTTGTGAACTGGTGCTTGCGGAACAACCTCCAGATCAATGCCAGCAAAACCAAGGAGCTGGTGGTAGATTTCTACACCTGCACCGGTGAATTTCCTGGGGATGGATATCAACATTGTCAAGTCATATAAGCACCTGGGTGTTTTACCTAAATGTGAGCCTGGACTGGATGAACAACACAGATGCCCTTGTGAAAAAGGGCAACAGCAGACTGTTCCTGCTCAGGAGGATGAGGTCCTTCGGAGTGCAGGGACCACTCTTCAGGGCGCTCTGGGCCAGCAGCATCTGGGACAGGGACAGGAGCAGATGGGAGGATGATGGCTAAGCTGTCATCCATGTTAGGAGACCATCTCACCCTCTTCAGAACACTCTGACAGCACTGAGCAGCTCCTTCAGTGAGTGGTTGCTCCAGCCACGCTGCTTGGAGGAGAGGTATCGAAGACCTTTTCTGCCTGCTGCTGTCAGACTGCACAACAAGCAAAAAGCAGGAAAAACAATTAAACAGTGTTACACTTGTGTTTAATTGGTTGATTTATTTATTTTTTTTTATCATATTCTTATGTTGTATTTAGCATTTTTTTCTGTCCAATTTACACAGCCATATATATATATATATATATATATATATATATATATATATATATATATATATATATATATATATATATATATACAAGTAAACAAGCGAAGAGCAGAAACATTAGGCTACATGTTCACTGATAGTAAAACAACACCTACAACACCTATTCAAAGCAATTCAGCACCATGGACAGTTACTTCATCATTTTGACACCTACTTTACTATTTCAACTCAGAGCCTGTATCTGTTCAGAAGCTATAAAGTTTAGTAAAACTGGCACAGTGGGCTACATGTTCACAAACACATTTTCAATATGAAGTGCTGTAGACCAACTCATTACTATTTCAAGAGGTTTGCGCTCCGCAAACTCGTGCACGATGCTGTGTATGTCCATTTTCTCTGCTCTCTCATTCTCTATGGACTGAGAGGTTGCTATGAGAGCAAGTCCACTCAGTCTCTCCTGTCTCACTGTGCTCCTCAAGTGCTTGTTAATGAGTTTTAACTTGGAGAATGAGCTCCCAGAAGTCACAGGGTGACAGGAAAAGTCAAAAATAAAGGACTGCGGTGCATGAACCCAGTGTGCTCTAGGACCTGTCTCCAAAAAAAAAGGCTGCATTAAGCACATGAATCTCCATTCCAGCATCTATTGTGCTGTTGAGTTCCCACTGCTTGTAGACTATGCATGCATCAAGATGTACTTGCGTGGATTCATGCTTCTCAAATTTGGCAGAAAGACATTTTCCATCTCTTATTCCGTTGACCCATACATTGTTGTAATTGCAATTTTGGTTGGGAAAAAGCCAGCAAGGTTCACAGCAGTATGATTTGGGGGAATAGCACAGACAGTTGCTGGGAAGATTCATCCCAACTTTAGTGGTAGAGGTGTAATAACTTTTAGAAAAACACTGATTATCATTATCGATGGGAAATGGACCTTCAGGTCTGCATGGGCCCATCTTAACGATATATCTATTAATGTTGGTGTCCTGGATGTTTTCAGCAAAGTTGGCCCAATCAGTCAGAAAACATTCCAGAGGAGGGTTTTCTTCATCAGCTGTCTGTGTGTCACCTGTATCGGGAGGAAACCTGCTGCTGCTTCCATTTCCAACGTCCAGCGTAGGTGAGGAGGGCACATGCTGGTCAGGCAAGAGGTCTGGCTCTATCCTGGAGCAGCTAGCAACTGCTGAGTACCTGACATCAACGCTACACCGCCAAGAGAGAAAGGCGGGGATATAAGCTAGGCTGCCGGCCTACTGCAATTTACAGCCACCAAGAGTTTACAACTACTAGTTTTGGCGGGCCTGAATAGTTGCCAACAAAAAAGTTGAGTTCATCCTCAGGACAACAAACAAAATACATGTCCAGTTTTTGTAACTTGGTTTTTTCTAGCTCTCTTTTTTCCTTTTCTTTTCACTTTGCTGCTCCACTTTAATATTTATAAGAAGTTCCACTCATGTTGACTTAGTCTGTAAAAGTTGACAAGTGACTGCTGATGACGTTGGTGGACGGTTGGCGATGACGACTTCTACCTGAATCTACCCAGTAATGAGCCTGTTAATGCATTCGGGTGTGTTGAAGCAGGGAGAGAACTAAACCATGCTGGACAGGGGCTCTGCAGGAACAGGACTGGGCACCCCTGTGCTAAACAGACTGCATGTAAGCATGTAGTGCAGAGGAACTACTTTTCTGCAACCCTGTTGTCCATGCACGATAGCAGCATTCTTGTCGTTTACATGGAGACAGAACCGGAGCATTTTCAAAGTTTTGGAAGTTTCAAAAAGTTGCGTTTTCAGAGACTTGGAGCACCGCTGTGGTGTAAATGAACCCCCAAAACACAAGAAAAGTTCAGTGTTTTCAGTTGAAAATGTCATTTAAACAGCGCCTGAGTGGCCAAAGCTGACTCTCCACTGACTTTCCTTTTTGCCAGTAAGACGACCATTAGTCACTGTCTCCTAACAAACGGTTGAATACGCTCTTGTCTCTTATGACTGGCTTTTGCCTGTATGAATCCCTATGCCCCTCCTGATGCTTCCAAAACAATGGCAAACAATAAAACCACAAAGCATTTGCCGCATCAGCATGACTGGTTTCCAGGAACCAAAAGGAACTTTCACAGGTGCACTGAAAAAGGTCGGATGTTGGACTGTAAAATCCCCCCAAAAAAACCTTTGTTGTCATCAGTGGATAAACACCTGAAAAGGTCTTCTCATCTTCAGCCTGTTTTTTGGCGGAGGAATTATAGGTTTCACATCAGGGATGAAATCAAATGAAAGGTTTTCAAACTCTCAATCGTCTGTTCTGTCTTCTTACATCTATTATGTGATTTTAAACCACTTTGTCTCTCAAAATTTTTGATGCATAATGGATATACGAACAAAAGGGGCATTTCTTTGCGCCCCTCAGAGACCACAGGTCATGTTTTGTTGTTTGTTGCGTGGATGAGCCAGGGCATAAAGGTTCCATCATGACAAATTGTTGGGTGTGAATACACAAAGTAAACTCATTCAAGCAACAATCTGTGCCGGAAATTAGAAAAGTACATTGCTGTGACACATTGACTTTCATCACAGATCATTCATTTTAATGAGAAACCCGTGTGTACACACGACTAAAGGTCGTGGAGTCTTACCACCTCATACAGACAAAATTAATTTCCTGTAATGTCTTTCAATTAAACACTTTATATTAGGAACAAGTGACCTGACAATGTTCTCCAACTGAACAGGAAATGGAAGTATGATAATATTAGGCGGGACATTATCACGGGAAAGCCTTTCAGGTCAGACAGGTGATGAGGGACAGATGTGTCAGAGGGGAAGCAGCCAGTTTTATACTGTGGCGGAGGCGCCTGCAGCAGCATCTGAACAAGAAGAAAGTATCCACAGGAAAAACCATGATGATCTGTGGACGAAGCTGTGCTCAGGTGAGCAGAAATACACAGTGGAAATAAATGGGTCATGGCACTCAAACAAGGCACATTTTTATTGTTTACTAAGAACAGACATTCTCCCCATTGGTCCCACTACATACATACTGTAACGTTGAAAAAAAGCAACAATAACAACAACACAAACACTTTAGGTTTTGTCAGGTTTGATATCACATTTTCCCAGTTGCCAAAGACAAATAAAGAAATTTGAAGTGATTCTGTTGAGCTCGTCATTTTAACAGCCTTGTAAAAGCTCAACAGTGAAAAGAACAAGAAGCTTTCATTTCACAAAACAGTAAGATACATGTTTCTATTGAGAATATTGTAACCAGGGGTGAGATTTGTACCAGCGACTGCTGAAGGTTGGCTCCTCCTGGACGCTCTGCTCATTGGCTGCTCTGGAATCTCACACCTGGACTGGGATACGTCTAGAAGATGAGGAAAGAGCCAAACTGTATTACATCTGAGCTCATCATACAACTAGTAAAAACAGTCACCATCAAGCTGTGTTAATGCTCATATACATTTTAGCCTGAGAGAGTATTTTTAGGTTCATTCATTTGATCTGACACCCAAGACATCCAAAATACATCACACACAAAATATTGAAACCTCAGACTCTCCTGTCATTCATAATTAAGGAAACATGAACATTTGCATTTATTTGAAGAAGTCCGATCAATGTCTCTTACATATCTTTTAACAAAATGTATATTTTTGTCATGTTATTTTAATAAATATGTAAGTTAATAGACTGTGCCGGTTCCAGACCATGTGGAGCAGCTGGACTGGAGCTCAGTGAGTTCAGACTCTCTTTTCTCTTTCTGTCTGAGCTCTGTGTGTCATGGTGTGTCTGGATTTCTCTCTCCTCATCATGGTGATGTTCCCCCTCCTTCATATCTGCACCGCTGTGGGGTCCCCCCCCCCCCTCCTCCTGTCCCTGGTCGCCTTGGCCTCTATGATCTCTCACATTTCTGTTGCTCTTCTCTCTTTTCTTCTTCGTTGTGTTCTTTCTCTCTGTCTCTGTCCTTCCACCTCTTCTCCATGTACCTTACTCACTTGTTCACTTTCTATTTCATTCATCTTTCTCTTTGGTGAAAAAAAAACCTACATTTGCTGCCTTTCCTCTTCATTTCTGTAAATTTCAAAATAACTTTATGAGGTTTTCCTTGACAGACGCTGAATCAATATTTGCTTTTGTAGCTTAATTTACACAGAACTGAAGTCAGACCGAGCTAACATTACAAGTATAATTAGCAAAATAACGTTCTACAACCTGATATGTATCATCTCAAAATCAACATTTCGACTACTGTGCTTTCATTATGATCACATTTCCTAATAGATAATACATTTTTACCTCTTTCCTCTCCTTCACTCGCCCACTTTGTTCACAAACTCATCCCACTCGGGTGTCGTGCTGCGCTCCATTCAGTCGGACTTTGGAGATTCACGCTCGTCAAAGCCACATTGGCCATAACTTGATTTTTAATTCACTGCTTCCAGCTGGAGTAGCAAGGCCGTCTTTGAGGGAGGCACTTTCCACCCCATGCCACCCCGGTAGATCCGCCCATGGCTGCCAGATATGACATTTCATGTTTGACTGTGAAAACGTCCCTTGCTATTATACTATGGCTTTAAATAAGCTCTTATTTTAGATACAGTATTTCTGAAGGTGGAACTTTTCAAAACTGCTCTGAGTCCGTCTCTGTGTAGATGGTGGAAAATGCAGCTTTCTGAAAACATTGCTACTGCGCATGTGCAAACAGCCATGAGTAGAAGGACAGCAACAACGTTTTTGTCCAGGCTGTCATGACTCTGAGTCCATATTCTCCTGGGATTTGGACCTTTTAGAGCTGAGAGTCATTGTAAAAACAATCCAACTTGGCCGTCTGTTTATGCGAATGTCTGAGTTTTCACCATTTAGAATGTTTACAGCATATTGTTCTCCAGCGGTTTTATTACAAAACCAAACAGCACCCACCAGTGGCACAACATGAAAACCGCTTTGTTTAAAAAAAAAAAAAATTGCTATGTAAATGTGAAACTTCAATGAAACAAAAACACAAAAATGATGCATTTTCATTTGAAACGTTGCTGTGTAAAGGTTAGCTGCGGGGAACTGTGAATTATGTTGTGATCACACCAGCATCATCTACACGTTTCCAGGTTGTAATTGATTTAAAGTACACCACAGAAGTCAACAGTGGTGTGCAATATGTCATTAATGATGAATACGAATATTGGCTCTTGTTTTTTCCTCCCATGGTTACTCGGTAAATCTACAGACCCCACCAAAAATAGGATGAATGGCTTCAGTATTCTTACATGGCATCTCTTTGCATTCCTTTCGGTTCTTCCAGAGCTCCGGTTGCTGAGGGAGTCATCCTCCTTGCTATTTCTGCCGTTGTGTTTGGATTTGAGTGGGCAGTGCAGGTTGCTGGAATGACTGTTGAAGCTGAAGGAGCTCTCCCCGCGGTTACCATTTCTCTGATGTCTTAAGATAATGATTATTCTTCGGAGGTGTTCTTTGCTGTTTTGACCACCACTTGTTGGGTGTAGGTGGACCTTCTTGGTGTGCTTATTTTTCCAATTGAGTTTCCTTTTCCTTCGTCGTTTCATGCTTTTTCTTGATCATTTCCAGGAACAATCTTGATAAATCAAATGCTTAGAACTAAGAACTACTCATGAATTCTGTGAATATGTTCAACCAAAATGACTTCAAGATTAAATTATCCAAAAAAAAAAAAAAAAAAAAACAATTTGGAGGTAAGGGCAGATGGAACATTAAGAGGTTGGAATTTAATCAAGTAAAAATACCTTTTTCATATTTATGCATGTTCCTGAAGTATTTAGTTTTATGGCAACTTTTCTCTTTTATTTCTAATAAGAACACGATTACCGGTGCATTCACTGAATTAGAATATCATTGAAAAGCAATTATTTTTAAGTCTTTCATTCCAAAAGTGCAAAGTTGATGGATTCATTCCACACAGGGTGACGTATGTATACTTGTTTATTTTTTGTATCGTGTGTTATACTATCAATGCCGATTCTGAGAATAGCTGTGTGGTCACGTCGTTCTTGAAGACAGTTTGGTTTTCTCTCAGTTCGTCATCAACTTCCTTTCAGAGTCTGTCCATCCATCCATCTGTCAAACTCCGTCGTCTTGTGTTGAGTTGCAGAGCATTGGAACCAATCTCAGCTCACCCTAAGGTGAGGGCAGGGCACACTGGGACAGGTTGCTCGTCCATCACAGGCCGTTTCAAATAAGTTGCTGCAATCCCCGAGACCTCCCCCACTGGGTAGCGCAGCAATGAGTCAATCCTTCCAGCTAGATGGCATGTTTGCTTCTTCTCCACACAGTGCTGTTTGCTTTGGATTTGTTTTTCTTCGTGGGAAGGTGTTGTTCCCTCTGACTCGCATGTTTGTCCAACACAAAACTTTGCAACTAATTTCCTGGAGGTCATGCAGAGTTCATTTGGGTTGTATTCTCTGGCTCCTCCCTGTGCTTCCAGTGCCAAAGCATTAATATAACTCTGCTTGTCACATCGAGCCAGTTTGGCTGTTGCTCTTTTTGCTCTGGATTTGCATTTGTTTGGATTGCCCTTTTTGTGCCCTCCTCTCTTTTGTCCATTCAAGTGTTTCTGCAGACAAACCGGGTTTATGGGTCATTTGTCCCCACCACTCTCAGGACCCTTCCTTGCAGACAGCTGCCCTCCACTGTCAGGACCAGATCTTCACACAAAGCTTTAAAAAAATAAAAACAAAAATACCATAAGCACGTATTTCTCATTATTCCCGTAAAGTGTGGCGATAGCAAGGTGAGTAAAGGTCAAGTGACAACTTTGCGTTGTTCGAAGAAACAAAAATAGCCTCAGTAGAACGTGACGTTGCACACGATACATTGCCCCGTTAAATTATAGTTAAAAAAATAGAGTTTCGATTTTACAGTAGCTTGTAACGTTGCTAGCGTAGTTAGGGTAGCGTTAGTGGGCTAACGGTGGCTAGCGCTAACCAGGTTAACATTATTAGCCTCAAAAAGCACAAAAGCACTGTATGTATTATTTAGATTTGTCTATGGCGGGGGTCGGCATGCGGCTCTTTAGCACCCCCCCAAGTGGCTCCCTGGAGCCTCTTCAAAAATGTATGAAAATGGAAAAATACGGGGGGGGGGATATATTTTTTGTTTTAATACGGTTTCTGTAGGAGGACAAACATGAAAAACATTCTTAGCGTTTTACAATGCTGTAAAAGCGTGCATAATAAATATTAAATTTCAACATTTCTGTCAACGAAGATTTGCGTCACAGCCTGCGGGTCTGTCATGGGCCATGGATCCCAAAGGTAAAAAGAGAAAGATAGCGGATGAGAACAGAGGATTCAAGGACGAATGGACTGAATCATTTGCTTTCATTGCCAACGCGGAAAGATTGTCTGCATGTTTGTTTTGTAATGAGAAGTTCTAAAGACATTTTCAGGGAAGGCATGCTAAATTAACCCAGTTCACAGTGAGAGAAAAAGTGCTTCTGAAGAAATTAGAGGAGCGCAAAGGCCGATTTAAGAAGTGGATTTCATCTCCAAACTCCACTACTGCTGCAAGTTTTGTTGCAACCCGAGAGATGATAACGCGAGGAAAAGCGCCTCTCTCCGCAAAGACGGTGAGAGAAAGGTCAGGCGCAAACACCGCCGCCTCAGAGGAGAACAGCAGTCCGGTGTGAAGACTGAAGTTTCATCATACATGCCCGATGTTGAGGAGCTGTCCAGTGATGTCCAAAAACAGAAGTCACATTAAACGGGTGAGAACACAATCCTGTCATAGACACATATTTATTATCAAAGTGCCTGTTTTTAAAAAGAGATTTCCGATTTTTGTCAGTATTTTGAACGACACGCAGGGATATTATTGTGTTTTATTGCTCAGGTCCGAGGATTGCTGCGCTGGTGTTGTGCTGTCTGTTGCTGAGAGAGGAGGGGGAAAAGAGA
Source organism: Salarias fasciatus (assembly GCF_902148845.1). NCBI lineage: Eukaryota > Metazoa > Chordata > Actinopteri > Blenniiformes > Blenniidae > Salarias > Salarias fasciatus. The sequence goes on along the minus strand of NC_043756.1, from coordinate 3,484,557 downwards.
CGAGGATGCTGCCTTATCTTAACTTTATGCTTTACATTTTCAGAAAGCTATTCTACCGTGTTTTACTTTTTTTTTTTAAACAAGCTGCCTTTTGATTGCAGGCTGTTTTATTACTCGTTTGCAATTGTGGCCTGTTCATTTGTGTCTGTAGCTGCCATCAGTGGGAAAATAGAAAAGGATTGTTCTGCATTTTATTCATTTGCACTGACTTAGGCTACCGAACTTTGCATTTGCAGAATGCACAGAAATGCACTGAAATCAAAATTAAACTGATTATTTTCATTTTATATAACCTATTTACCTTTTCAAAACGCTGCTGTTCTATTTGTATAGTTGCAGACTGTGTTTTAACTGCAGGTGTTTTATTGCACTGTTAACCAGATAATGGAAAAAGAGAAGAGGACTGTATTATTGAAGTTTGAAGAGGATTGCACTTTATTTGCATGGGAAGGTCTGACAGGAGGCCTATTAATAATAGGCACGTTCCATTTTGTTTTTGTTTTTTCAAATCCTCAAAATAAAAATGACACCAACAATTTGATTTCTTTACTGTATTTCTATAATTTCATCAATGTGACAAAACATAATACATTAATATTGTAATGGAAGTTAAACTTAAAGCACCAAGTATCGTACGGCAGGGTCATGTTGTGTTTCATTCTCTCCAGGATGCTGCAGGGAAAATAAACATTCAGTCATGATGCTCATTATGTATTTGTAGCTTACTTACTCATTTTGATAGTAAGCTAATATGGCTAATATACACTTACAGCCTGTGTTGCCTTCATATAAGGCTTATATAAGACTTTTAATTTTTTGTGGCTCCAGACAGATTAGTTTGTTTGTTTTTTTGGTCCAATGTGGCTCTTTGAACACTTTGGGTTGCTGACCCCTGGTCTATGGTATTAGAAAGCTTTCACTGTTATTTGCAAACAGCATTTGCATAGAAATGATTCTGTCCGGAGGATATTATTAACTTGTCAAAGTTGTCTTGTGCACGTGGTAGTGCTCACTTAAACGTGCAATTTTCCTGCTAAAAAAACCAAGAAAACTGAGTCTCCATATATTTTTTTTATAATGTTGTTATACTTATCACGACGCCATTTCTCTTACAGATGCATATTTCAATTATCAGAGCGGACACCGCACCCAAAACTGAACGCTGCAGGACGTGCTGAAAGCTATTTCACTGTCCGCTGTACCTAAAGTTCAAACCTGCTAAATTGTTCAAGATGCAGAACAACGTAGAGGCACTTAAAAAAGGTGGCATTTCATTCACTGTACTTTTCAGTGTTTGTACACACTGTTCGCCTGCTCATTCAGAAAGTTACTTAATTGCTTGTTTGATTCATATGAAATAATATGTCTGAATGTTTCTGTAGGCAGACGTGGCGGCCCTGTGACGATGGTGGTGTGTCATGCTCATCAAAAACATCGAGCTTGGAAGGAAGGATGTCATAATTTGATTGACCGATTGAATTGACATCATCGATGATATTGAAATGTCATCTGTCTTCTTGTTTTCCCATTCTTGTACTTGTTGCTAGAAAAAGACATTTAAATTTTAATTGTTTTACCCTTTTTACCTACCATTCCAGCCATGGCAAGCTGTTAAGATAAACAGCTGCTCCAGTTGTGCAGGGGGTGGAGACAACTGAAGAAGAGGTAGGCCTGATCTCCACTTCCATGTTGTTGAATTGACCCTTTATATCTTGACAAAAACTTGACGCTTCTTTTTTCTGTAGACCAGTACAGTGGCCGACTTGTGGATCAATGCAAGAAAGTAGCAGAAAGGGTGCAGGCTAATCCAAAACCCTGACATTTTGGGCATGGAGGACAGATCATGCACTGAGGAGGCTGTGCAGCAGCTGGCAAACCTCTTTGACGCCACCCTGGATTGTGATGATGAGGAAAGAGAAGTGATTCTGGAGCCTTTTAAGTTTTTGTTCTACAACACTGAAGATATGTGTGTCTTTTGTGAGGAGATTATATGGACAAAGGAGGGTACATGGCATAGCTACTGTGAGTGCAAAGAAAAATAAAAACTTTGGAAGTTTGTTTTGTGTCTGTTTTCTCCTGGAACAGAGGTTATTGGCTATCTTGATCATGTCACTATAGGTATTCGGTAATCCAATGAATTGAATACACAAGTTAATCAGTCTTAACATCCTCCATTGGCAAATCCATGTGGTCCGACAACACAAGGTAAGAGCAGCACAAACAATATTAAAGGATTATTGTGAACACTACACCAAAAAATATATATGCCTATATAAAATAATTTGCAGTAAAACAATATGCAAATGGACCCAGCACTGTAGGAAGCTACATTTACAATAATACTATTGAAGCAAGAACACTCAAATAAGTTGGAGTGTAGAAGAGTTTAGTCGTCACACATTAAGAAGCATTTACACAGATATACTGTATAATGTATACATGAAATAAAGCCCCATCAAATAAACCATATTCTCATTGGAAATGAAAATTACATTATTCCGATATTCTTACTTGTATTTTGAAAGGCTTTGTATCAACTTCTAGTCCTTAGAGTGGAGTTCCGGGTCCTGAGAGCCGAGGTCTGCTGCTGGACTCCTCTCGTCCTCCGAGCTTCTTCAGAGAGCCTCGTTTCCATTTCCTCATCTGCGTGTTTAGAATAGAATATGGACTTGCCACCGGTGAGTTTAACTCTTAACTTTTAAGTTTGAATACTCCTGTAAAAAGACCTAACAAACCGTGGATTAAAGACTTTGCTTTTTCATTTTTACACTGGAGTGCTGCAGAAGTTTCTTCCTGCTCAACTGAATATTCTTGAGTAAGTGAAGGCTACTGGATCCTCAACTCACCATAGCTGCTGTGAACCCAGTCCTGGTGTTCCAGGTGGTGATGCTGGTGAGGTTCTGGGTTTTCTTATGCTTCATTAATATGTCTGCAATTGTCTTTGGATTGGAAGTGGCCTTTCTGAAAATGTCATGATGTTTCCCTGGGAGTGAGCAGAATGTTTAATATTCGGGAGTACATTAGAGTGACTGCTTTTTTTGGAAAGTTCAGCGGAAACATGAGAGAACTGAGGTTTGGATGATTTGGGAACGCGTGCAAGACAGATGATAACCCTTTCATCTGAGGCATTAGTAAAACTCTTTCTGAATCATGTGAGGAGCTTGATAAATGCAGGTTTCAGTCACTTGCTGTGAGTGGGGCGTGAGTGGGTGGCCTCACTTCAGTCTGTCTCTTCTGCAGGAGGGCCATAATCAGAGTTGTCACGCTGTTCTCAGACAAATGGTGTTCTTGTTCCGAGGGCAATATGCCTCATATTCTTATGTAAAAATAGATAAAAGTGAAAAATGGCAGCAATCTTTATCCACTTGCTGAAAGAAGCAGAGCAGTTTAGTTTGTGCAGGGGAAGTTGTCACAGCAATTTATCTTTTTGATAGTTGAGTCTTCTCAACTGATTCTGAACTGGTGAGTCGGCAGTCAAAGCAAAACATTTAATAGTTTTGATTAAAGGTGCCTTAAGGAGTTTGCACGTTTTATGCGAAACAGCGCCCCCTGCAGGCCTTGGGCGTAATGCAGCATAGTGAAAAACTCGTGCCTGTGGCTCGCGTGCACGGAAGAGGGGAACTCCTTCCTCGCGTGTTTAGTAGCGCTCAAGTAAGATTTAAGTTTCTTCTACCTGGTGGAGTCTGTGTGGAGCTGTGGCAGTGCTAGAAGCCAGTCTGTTCTTACTTTCTGGAAGCTCCTGCTCAGTTGTTGCTCACTAAGCATCTGGTGGAGTAATGGCGGACATAATGAAACCTAACCAGCCGGAGCGTGCATTACGTCATTCCTTTCAAATTCTCCCCAAAAAATTTCTGGTGCCGGACCGGCACTGCAACTTTCAAGTGACAATTTAGCGCTGTTAGAGGTACTTGTAATGAATATGTCAGGGCACATTGTACACATCATTAAAAATGTGTAACATATTTATGGTGGAAAATAAGTATTTTTAAGGTTGTAAAACTCCTTAATGCACCTTTAAGGTATTATTGAATTAAATCAAAACCACTCCTACAACAAAATGTGTTCAGTTTGTTTTGTGATGACCTTGAAAATGGAGCACATTCATACAAAGAAGTCCGTAATTTTCTAGTAATGACAGAAACTGTAACAAACTGGAGAGTCTGCATGCTTGTGAAGGTAAACATTGTTTTTGCAAATATGTTGATGTTATTTATTGGATATTATTTAAAGGTGCTGTAGGCAGGATTTTGCTAGTCAATGCTAATTTTTCTGTGTTTTCTTTGGATTAAATGTTAGAGTATCCATTGATAATCCTTTAGGAGTGTAGCATAACTGCACTACCGCGAGGGCGCAGCGCTTCTATCTGTCTCTGTTCTGAGATGAAAAGGAATCTCGACAGCTCCAGGCATCTTTGACCAATCAGAAGAGCCCATGAGGCTCTAACCGTGATTGGTCGAGGGGCGTTCGTCACACGTTCTTGTGGGAGGGGCTTAACTTGCGTAAGGGCGTGATGTCAGAGAAAACAGGACAGGATTGGCTGTGCTGGGTTTCAAATGGCCATCTTAGATGGGTCAAATCGCCATCTTGCTTAGGTAAACCTAAGCAAGATGGCAGAGATGCCGAATCCTGCCTACAGCACCTTTAATAGTGGTATTTGTGCTGTACATGAGTAGTGTACTGAAATGAAGAAGTGAATTTTAGCAGCACACAGCTCTGATGACAGTACCAGAGAAACAGTCATGTTCACAAATCTGTTTTTGAAAGTCCAAGTCAAGCCTCAAATCTGTGTGGGGTGAGAATTGGTGAAGTCTCAAGTATTTTGTCAGGAGCCCAAGTCAAATCTCGTGCTTTGAAAAACATAGATCTCTTGTGTCACTGCTGTTCAATCTACTAAGAACACTACACAGCTATATCTAAGAAATTCAAAGCTTCTGTCGTATCATTATCCCTCATTTCATCTATTACCGTGAAGTACCAATACCTTTCAGCTGTTTCTTATATGGTTGCTTTATACAGGGTGCTGCAATGCAATGTAAAGAAAACACCCAATAAGTAATTATCTTTAAAGGAAAATGTCTTCTTCCAACATGAACATACAGTTACAATATGTCTTGCCCCCTTTCATGCAGGCTCAGTCAGACAATAATAAGAACTGAAATATATATACATATATATATATATATATATATATATATATATATATATATATATATATATATATATATATATATATAAAATCCACCTTAATAAAGCCAAAGGCATTGTAGGCTACTTAACATCTGTCTAATTAGTGCAAAACACTTTAGCTAATGTAAGCAACTTGTAAACAAAACACTTAAAAGTACTTTATACACTTGTATATGTTATTCCTGTGCCATTTGCAATTAAAAAAACACGTTGATAACCACTACTGCCACACTATCTGAAAAAATACTGTAATACTGGAAAATCATGATGAGTTTTGTCTTTTTAATGTTAACCTGTTAAACCAGTTTTTTTTTTTTTTTTTTTTTTTTTTTTTTTGGGAGGGGCCAAGGGTCACCTAAACAGACATAACCAAATTAAATCAATGATATCTCCATGATCTTGGTCTCAGTTGATAGCTAAGATATGGGCTCAATACGATGCCATGAATATTTTCCATCTGTAAATGAATGTTTGCACATAATTTCAGAGTTTGTAATTGTAAATCAAGTGTCACCATGCTGTAAAAAAAAACAAAAAAAAACAAAACAAAACAAAACAAATATATATGCACAAAAAATGCAAGTTAGTGAATATGCAAAAAAGGATTTGCATGACTGTAAAAAAAATTAGCGTTTGTGAAAAGAAACAGAAGTTCCTTTGCAAACACCCTGAACTGAGATGCAGGCATGAAAACTGCACACAAGCCTCTGAAGTTGGTTGTGAATTTTGGCTTGGTCTTGACTCCTCCATCTGATTGGATAATTGCAAATCGAACTGTCCAATCAGGGAGCAGATGGCTTTCTGTCCTCCCCACCCAGGGAGTAGTTTCAATGAAAAGAAGCAGTGTGCAGTATGTTGTAGAAAAGCACAATGAAGTAAAATGTGTATTTTCATAATGAAAATTGACAAACGCACCACAGAAACAAGTGTCATCAGCGTGCGTCATTGATCCAAAATGGCGGCAGCGCATCTGCGTATACGCTCAAAGATAAAAAGCCCGTAGGATGTCCTCCGTCATATCTTTATGAAGGTGCAGTAGCCATATCTTTGCTCTCTCTTGCTTCTCTCCACTATTTTTTTTTGTTGTTGTTGTTGTTTGCTTGTCTCTTCACTTCTTTGTCTCTTTCACTTTCTGTCTCTTTACCTGTCTTTCTGTCCTTCTGTCAGGTCCAGCAATATCCTGCATCAGTACTCAAAATAAATAAAATACATTAAGAAAGCATGTTAACTTATAGGCTCCTCTTGGAAGAGCAGGTGTGTCAGGCAGGTAACAGCAGTCAGACCTCCATTCTGCTGCGTCCATGCTGGACAGGACAGGTTTAAAATATATAAAAATAATAAATAAATTCTTTGATATCACAGTGCACTTGGCTTTAAACACAAGATGAGAGCAGTGCCAGTAACATGAAAAGTAACCAGTAGCTATGTTGATACTGATTCTCACTTATTGTGTTATGAGATGAATTCCTTAAAATATTCAAACCCTTGACATCGTTAGAGCCGTGTATCTTACCTCCAGTGACGTTACAGTAGACAGTAAAGTTGCCCAAGGATGAAATCTAAAGAAAACAGTTAATAAACTTCTGTCCATCAGTGTCTAACAGCTATTATAGATCAAAGCCTTTTCAAGCAAGTCTGAATAGAAGAAATGTGAAAGTTTGGGGACACTTATCTTCAAGTCATTTCACGGAGACAGAGTCAGTCAAGACTCAAAAAGGAAAGACTTCAGCCGTGACAGCTTCCATCATTGTCCTCAGCAAGAACGGTTTCTGTCCTCAGTTTTGTGTGCTGATGTGAAAATAACAAGCAGTCCCCGCAGCTTCATGATACAAATTCATTTGGTACGCCCGTACAATGAAGTCCAATCCGAAACAACACCTCCGTCATTAATGCCGCTTTCACAAAATTCTGCCCGAAGGGTTTTTTTTTAAACTCTATGTCCAGTTTTAAACAGGAGGGGCTGACTGGGTCAGAAAATTCAAGCCAGGCGTTTGGCTCACACAAACTGACAGAATACTAATTTTGTTCAATAATCTCTCTGAACCCTTTTCATGCATCTTTCATAAGAATTTGATCCAAGTCAGGGCCATGGAGACTGGAGCCTATGCCAATATATATATGGCCTGGATCATTTGAATAATCCTGTCCTTTGAAATAATGACTCCAAGAACACTTTTTAGGTTTATGTTCATCTGGGAGTGAACCCAACTTTTAGTGTCATGCTATGATGAAAAAGAAAAAAACCCTAAAAGATGATAAAAAGTTAAGAGCGGTAAGAATACAAGGGGCTTGTAAGAATACAAAAATTACAAAATGTACAGATGTACGGCTGTGAGTCCGGTAGCAGCAATTGGAACAATCTATGTACATGTATACTGCACAGAGAAAAATATATGTATTTGTACACTGCAATAGAAAAATATATGTATTGTACACTGTACTGTGGATAAATAAATGTATGTACATTTGTGCAAGAGTAAGCACGTACAGTATATTTACATTGGTAGTGGACAGAACATGACTGGGACGGTTTTCACCGTCACACATACAGTGAAAAGTTTCTAGAGAGGAGCAGTATAATCTCAGCATTACATTGCACCTCTTAGCCTCTGGCAAGAGGAGCTTCTCAGTTTCAAAAGCTGATAAAAGCCCGTTACAGGAAAACCAGAGAGCGGGGGTCCGCAGGGCTGATTTCACCAGTTTGATGTTTCAAAGATTTCAGACACTGAAAACAGATATTGCATTTGCACTGGAAAGTTGCACGGGGACTGAATACAGAATTTAAACATCAACTCAAAGTGCCCCAGGCTTTCAGTCCTCAGTGTGTTTGATAAGACCTCGGAGCACGGGAACTGTTTTGTGGTGCACAGGAAATAGACGAGCAGTTGAATGACAACAGATTTTCCCTGGTGCACTGGAAACGCCTGCTGGGGCAGAATAACTTGCGCTGTAGAAAAATCTATATTTGATGCTGACTGCAGAACCGGAGACACGGTAGGGTATTCTCAAGTGGATGTTCGTTAGTCAGTGTAGAGAACAAAATTATGCAAAAAATAAAAACATGTCAGTCAAACCAATGATTATCTCACCTGGTTGCATAGAAACTTACATATCCCAGTTACCCTCAACTCAAAGAAGCTTCTTAGGAATCACCGGCGTTGCTCTGGAAGGTGGGAAGGCAAGGGAAGACACGAATGTGGCTGTTGGATCAAGAGGAAATTGAATTGTGAGAATAAGATTTGTTTACTGGGTGAACATCTCTAAATTCTCTAAAGGTTGTTTATGACAAAGTATGACATTGCTGAATAGAGCGGGTCAAATAAAGCCTCCTTTTTCTCAGGGTACTGAACTTCACTTCGGCCCCATTTACATGACAACGGTTCAAGTGAAAATACAGTACATCATTTTTTTGCATTTTTACTTCAGAAAGTTTCAGGTTTGCATGGTCGTGTTCTGGAAATAATGTCTGCTTACACAGCAACGGCAGAAACAGTGGAAATATGGCACACCAATCCAACCGAAGAAGCAAGAGACAAAACATTTAGCACAAACAACAGCTGGAGGTCTTGGTAACAGTGGCTTGGTCTAGATAGAACACATATCCTCTGAATCCATTCAGCGCCACTGCAACAACCCACCACAAAGAAGAGAGAAAAACCTTGAAAGCAGAGTGAAAGAGCGCCTGCTCCCCCGTTACAGACTCAATACATTGTTCAGACAGATTCCTTTAATATGTTCTCAGCACCAACTGCATTTAGAATGGTCTAAATGAAACTGACTTACACTAGAAATTGGCACTCAGAGAGCGCAGACCTCCGCCACAGCTCAAATCAGTCACCAACAACAATAAAAAAAATTCCTGGATCCAGACAGTGATCCGGATCATCACCAAAATGTAATGGATTCTAAGTTAGCCCAAGACCCACCTTTCCACAAGGTTTCATTGCAATCCGTCCATTACTTTTTCCGTAATGTTGCTAACAAACCAACCAACCAACCAACAAACCGAAGTGATAACATAACCTCCTTGGCGGAGGTAATAAATAAATTACTACTGATCAAACAAAGAGAAGAAGTCTTCAGCAGATTTTTAAGTTCGCAATGAAGTTCCAACAACAACAACACTCATTGAACTGTTTGAGAAAGGAGAGGAAGATGGGCTTTGGGTTGAAAAATTTTGTTGTTATTTTATTATGTTGATAATTATACTTTTTGCTGAATATGTTTGTGGATCAGAGGGAAACTTCTTGAATTGTGTTAGCTGGGTTTCCTATTTTAGAAATGACCTTCATTCTCACTGGATTATACAGCTTTCTTGCTTGGCTCTCGGAGGAGGCGGACGCTTTTTCTATCGCTCCCTACTTTGCTTCCCCCTCCCTATTGTCTCTGCTGGCTGCTGCCTTTGTCTCGTCTGTTTGACTTGAGGAATCACTCGACTTGGTTTTTCGAACTAACCAAAATATCAACCATGGAATTGATCAGCAACGAAATTGATACGATCATTTCAACAAAGAGCACAGGAGCGGGGGATCCTGCCTGCTCGGACAGGGCCCGGCATGCTGGGTATGTGATGGAGGGGTGTCACATGCCTGGCACCCCTGCCCGTGTGGGGCATAGAGATTGTTTGCATATTCGGATTTATGATGATCGGCCTGCTGCTGATCGGCTTCTGCTGCAGCCTGATCTTCTGCAGGATTAAGAAGACCGCCACCACAAAAGACGGCCAAGGGAGGACGGTCCTTTCAAATCAAAAGCTGAGTCTGACCGTTTGAGCAAACTCTTTCGAAGGCTGGACAATTTGGGTTATGGACGATGGAGACGCGAGTTGGAGGGTTAACTCAGCTTTTGTCTGAAAGAAGCTGAGAGCCAGGCAGAGGAAGGTCAAACTGCTGCTTCCACGACAAAACAAGATACCAACTGATTGCATCCGGCTCCCCCTTGGAATTCAAAACAAACCTCCTAAAAAATTCAAGACCAGGGATTGCTTACTATCTATGACCCTCAACTCTCTTTCCACCCCGCCTCAACTCTGGGCTGCTTCCGTCGAGGTCGTCTCCACGGCGACTATCATCTGCGAGCGGGGTCACTACGAACTGAATGCGGAGGGGGACGGGCCAAACTGACGAACTGATGGCGTCACACCTGCACCCACGACGTGTCCGTACCCCCCAACCAACCGCCTCCCCCACCCTTCTGCTGGTGAACAGCGGGGTTGACCTGGCGCGCTGAGGAAGCTGGGAAGGCTGGTTCTTGCTGAACTGATGCAACTGTCTTATGTCTTTGCTGTTTGTGTGTGCGGGTTTGTTTTTTTGGTCCCTCATACCAACTTTGTTTCCCCTAGGAAGCACAGTCTGTAATGATGTACCTTTTTTTGATTCCCCTCTCCCCCCCCCCCCTGTTTTTTTTTGCCCATGTCAGGCGCCTGTAAAGGGCTGCCAGGGCAGACATGAAATTTCCCCTTGTGGGACTACTAAAGATATAATTCAATTCATTCATTCATTCATTCATTCATTCAATTCATTCATTCATTCAGTGCCTAATTCTGTTAAACTGATGGTTTCTAATAGCTGTGGTGAAGACAGCATGTTTCAGGCAGGACACTGCTGAAAGCCTTAGCGTGAAATGTACAGTCTACCACTTACAAAATTACACTTTTTTTTTTTTGAAGGTCCAATTTCTAAAAAAAAATAAACAACAAAAACAAAACAAAACAAAAAAAATTTTTATGAATCACATTTGGATGCACCAATTTAACACCCCCCCCCCCCCCCCCCCCCCCCCCCCCCCCGTTGGAATGATCGCATCAAAAATTAATTACCTTTGAACTTCTTCTCCTGAGTCCTTTTTTTGTTTGTTTTTTTTTTTATAGAGTTGATATGAATTTAATCCTCAGGACATTTCAGTTGGAATTTTGTTTGTCAGCTCAGTTAAATCTATTGAAGGGTTTATTTTGGGGTAAGTCATCCACCTTTTGTGAGATGAGATTCTGGTGGGTTTTTTTCAAGGGCCAAGGATCATTATTGTCAGGACGGGAGAAAATTACTAGTGACAATATACCAGCTCTCTTCCATTTTCTTTTCGTGACTTTAACATAATATAACAAATTACCATTCTTATGTCTACATTCTGTGCATATTGTTCAAAAAGGGACTTGAAAAAAAACAATCTCTGATGAAACTCACAGATACTCAATACTAGGGATGTGCGATACCACTTTTTTTCAGACCGATACCAAGTACGAGTACTTCATCTTCAATACTTACCGATACCGATACTCGCATACCGATAATTTATATCCATAAAATTTAAAATAATGCAATGACAGATTATTTTTGAAAATGAATTTTATTTCTAATAAAAAGGCAGCCCAGCCACTATGTTTAAGTCCAAAATAATAGTCTGAAAAATAAAACAAACAACTCTGAGTTTACACTTATTTAAATGAAATTAAGTGCAAGATAAAACAATTTCTCTGAATTTTAATTTTTTTTAAAAAAATGAACTGAATTACAAGACGTAAACAAACAACTCTAAGTTATACGCTTTTTAAAATGAATTTATTTTAACGGTTTTTAAATGAAATTAAGTGCAAGATAAAACAGTTTTCCACTTTACATAAACTACGGTTTTTAAATGTACTAATTTTAATGATTTTTTTTTTATGAACTAAAGTCAAAGATAGAAGTTTAAAGAGTTGCTGGTGTTCTCTGTGCTGCTCTCGGATCTCTGCTCTTCAGTTTCTCGGTCTTCTGCAGAGTTTGCCGTCGAGTTGCTGCCGGAGTTTTCTTTTTTCCAGCACAACAGCGTCAGACTCTCGCCCACAAGCTTCGCCCTGAGGTGTTTAAACAAATTACTAGTGGTAAATGAACAACATCGCGCACCTCCTTTAGCAATTTTAGCGTTGCAGAGTTTGCATTCTGCAAAGCTCGGCTCGTTTTCACTTATATAAAAGATTTTCCACACCGGCGGAGTTTTGTTGAGACGAGCAGCCGTTCTGGATTCATCCTGTTGTCTCTGCTCTGGATGAGACTCATGGAGAAGTCAGCCCGCTGCAGTGTAGCCCTGCGCCCATAGACATATTAAAGAGTAAATGGTAAATGGACTACACTTGTATAGCGCTTTTTACCCTGCATGACAGAGCCCAAAGCGCTTCACACTGCAATATCACATCACCCTTTCACACCATACTCGGTGGTGGTAAGCTACTATTGTAGCCACAGCTGCCCTGGGGCAGACTGACGGAAGCGAGGCTGCCAATCTGCGCCATCGGCCCCTCCGACCACCACCAACCATTCACTCTCACAACTTTCATACTAGGCAAGGTGGGTGAAGTGTCTTGCCCAAGGACACAATGCCAGTTTTACGCCTGCGGGAGCGGGGATCGAACCGCCAACCTTCCGGTTATAAGACGACCTGCTCTACCAACTGAGCTACTGTCGCCCCAGTGGTAGACCCCGCATTGGCCGCTACCACCAATGGGCGCTGTCGAGAAATTCGGCCACCATCTTGGTCCGGTCGTCTGCCTCACTCTGCTCCGCTGTTTGACCGGAGCAGTGAAGTCTCAGCGCATTAAATGAATCATAGTTCGCTCAATACTACGCATTTTTTAATCTGCAAACGTCATTCAAAGAGGCACGATAGAGGCCACAATTTTTGGCGTTTTCAAATGTTTATAATGAATAAAATAATATTTTAGAAGATGCTGGCAGAGCTGTATGCCATAGTATAATAATTAATCATGGATATATGTAGGTTTAGAGCTCGGTTCCTGCCATGTCTCAATATTTATTAATAACTGGCGGTTTTAATAGAGTAATTTAATATTTTTAATTATTTTGTTTAGTTTAATTTTATATATCTATTTATATACACATCAAAATATAATTTAATGTCATATAGAAGCAGACTGTCTGTTTTAAAATCAAGACAGATAGACAGATGGGAGAGAGAGAGGGAGAGAGAATCACAATGAGAAGTAATTTATGCCCTGTAATCAATAGAATATTTCCCTTCAACAATGCTAACAGCCTTCTTGTGATGCACCTACTCTTTGGAGGAGATCTGGAAACTTAAAGACTTAGAACACACTTAAAGCATGTTTTCCGTGTTGTCTTTTTGCTTGTTTTTCCCTGTTCTTTTCTTTTGTTGTTGTTTTTGCTTTTTTCTACTCATTTTATGTGTCTTTTTGTTTTTGTTTTTGGGGGGTGGGGTGGAGGGGGTCATCTGTTTGGACAGATTCTCTCTATCATGATCATTGTGAACGCTGGAATCAGTTATTTCTCTGTCACCAATGGGGGAAAATGTAGATATTATTGTGCCTGTCCCTGCTTCGTCTATGTTCAACTACAAAAGCAACTTAAAGAACAATTTAATATTGCAATATCTGACCTGATCCAAACACAATGAGAGACACATGAGATACATGGGAATTGCTTGAGATTGTCTGTTTTCTTTGATTCTTTGTTCATACTTTTGTAAGATTTCTCTTTTTTTCTTTTCTTTTCTCTTTATTTTTCTTTTTGTATTTTTGTGCTGATTTTATGTCATCTTCGTATGTACGCCTTTTACATGATCATTTCTTTTTTTTCACTTTGAATTTGTGCAGGAGCAGCATTTGTGCAAGCTTTTTGGCTTTTTTTTCCATTCCCATGCACATGCTCATATTGTTTTGACTATATGTGTAAAAAAAAAAAAAAAGATGGATGGAATAATGCCATCTCTAAGGCGGACAACCTTGTCCTGTCCTGTGGAAATCCTGCTCTCGGAAGTCTCACTATACAGCATAGACAAGTCTCTTGCTGGGAAATCCTCCCTCCTCAGAGCGATCTCCCACTTCTTCCTCACATTTCTCTCTTTAGGAAATATGCAAAATGAAACAGGAGATCAACACAAAATAATCTAAGAGTTCACTTTCTTCCTTTTTCATTCTGTTTTATTCCTTAAAGTTTCTTAGAACCTCTCATTCTCTGTTTTCAAGTTAATGCAAATCTGTTCCTAAAAGTTCCTATAATTATTAATGAGCAAGCTGTTTACAAATGACTCTACAGTCAGGTGTGATGTTGAAAAAAACGTTTAATCCTATCTGTGAAAAGTTATTCCTTGAGCCCTGCTCGCTACCGTCCCACACACAGGTGTCACAGCAGAGCTCCGGCTGAATCCCCATACAAATGACTGGAGCGTCTGCGCCTCTCGACCGGACCAAGATGGCGGCCGTATTTCTCGCTGCGCAGCGCCCCAAGCGGGGTCTACGGATCAGGTACTGACAGGGTCTACTCTTTATTATGTCTATGCCTGCGCCTGTCAGCGCTCCAGAGAGGAGCTTCTTCCTCCTTCATGTGTGTCGGCAGCTTGCATCCCATTTGGTTGCACTACCGCCAACTGCTGGTGAGCAGGGCTTACTACGCGTGAGGTTTTCTTGCCGTGAGTATCGGCGGCTGGCATCGGTAGCCTTCACGAGTACCCGATACTTTGAAATAAGGCCAGTATCGGCCCGATACCGATACCTGGTATCGGTACTCGCACATCCCTACTCAATACCATCAGAAATCATATACCATGTATATAGTTTGTAGGTTCTTTTCATTTTTGAATGATTTCCAAAAAAAATGCAAGAGCTTGTAGTTTCCAGCAGAATCATTAACTTATAAAAGGCTTTAGATTCAGTAGATATTTTTATGCAGTAGTCTAGAAGCAACAATAAAGAATCAAGTTTAATTAGTTTGTGCAATTTCAGCTATGGAGTGTGTGTGTGGATAACAGATTTTATGGTAGATGTTGCATTTGTGGCTATAGCACATTTTAAAAGACGGATGAGTGGTAATTGAAAGCTTGTCTACACCTGCTTCACTTTAGGGTCCCTTTACAAAGCAACACTTTTCAAGTCAAAAAGAAAAGACAAGACAACTTTGGTTGCATTTTTGGTTTCCATTTACACTAACAGTAAGGCAGAGTGGTTAATGCTCTTGCCTCACAGTAAAAAGGTTGAAATATGTGCTAGGACTTCTGTGTGGAGTTTGCATGTTCTCCCTGGATGAGTGTAGGTTTCCTCCCACAGGCCCAAACACATGCACTGTGGGTAAAATGCTCTGGTCCCACCTTCTCCCCTGCAGTGCATCACTGTGCGGCTGCCTACCGATCGGTCAAGTCTCCCCCATGGGGGGTTAATGTGAAAACAGCTCCTGAGGTGGAACTTTTCGAAAATGCTTCAACTCCATCTCCATGGAAATGGGGGAAAAATGCAACTCCTGCTGCTGCTACTGTACATCCGCACCACAGGTGCAGTACATATTTCTTCTGCACATGCCAGGTATATTGACAGTACAGACCTTTTCCTCCAGAGTGTCATGGTCCCAGTCCAGATTCTTCTAAAGATGGTGTTTAGAGTTTGCCTTAATATTATTATCATTATTCACCATAATAACAATTCAACTTGGTGCACAAGAGCTGCCAGTGTTCTCCCATTGTTAAAGCGATACTTCAACATTTTGGCAAATTGGCCCCTTTAGCGTAATTCCTTAGTCATTTCAAACAGCATACTTACTGTTTTTGTGAGGGCGAGCTGTTGTTTATTCAGAGGTGAGTCGGGGAAGGTTTTCAGGATGGACACAATGGAAGTGGATGGTATTTTTGTTCCCCCTCGTCAAACTCATCAAATACACAATCCAACAACCCCAAAACACTTTGGTGGACACGTTATAATCC
Organism: Salarias fasciatus; assembly: GCF_902148845.1. Taxonomy (NCBI): domain Eukaryota; kingdom Metazoa; phylum Chordata; class Actinopteri; order Blenniiformes; family Blenniidae; genus Salarias; species Salarias fasciatus. The sequence goes on along the minus strand of NC_043756.1, from coordinate 3,468,669 downwards.
GCACATTCACTACGCTGTGGAACACCAACAAATAATATTGTAGCGTTACGACACTGAAGCAAATACTGGGGACTACTTTTTCTTTTGAAATCACTACGCCCAGACGCCATGTTTAGTAAGTAGTTCCGTCTTAGCAATCTTCGCATAAACAACTCAATCTCGTAATTTAGCATTAATATTTCACAGCGTAGTGAATGTGCAGATTATAACGTGTCCACCAAAGTGTTTTGGGGTTGTTGGATTGTGTATTTGATGAGTTTGATGAGGGGAACCAAAAATACCATTCACTTCCATTGTGTCCATCCTGAAAACCTTCCCCGACTCACCTCTGAATAAACAACAGCTCAACCTCACAAAAAAAGTAAGTACGCTGTTCGAAATGACTAAGGAATTGTGCTAAATGGGCCAATTTGCCAAAATGTTGAAGTATGCCTTTAATAATGGTGTATTGTTCTCTGTGCACGTGTGTGATTTCATTAGAAAAACACCAGCCAACACATTTGTCAGAAATGCGTAATTTATTACAAATTCAATTAAGGACTAGACAGTTCACATTCAAATCAAGTCTTTGAAATTCTCTGAGATACTTTAACTTGTGTTAATTGCTTCAGAAAGGAAGAGAAAAATCATCAACAGAGTCAATCTAGTCTCAAAAAAAAAAAAAACTGTAAAAACCTAGACTTCTGGGATGATGTGCTCTGAACAAAATACACAGATGTCTGGTAACACTAACAGAAGATATGTGGAGCAGAGAAATGTTTTCAGTGTTTTGAGGAGAGCTGGAGAGCTACATTGCCTTGAGGGCTGGGCAAACCAGAGCTACTGACTCCACTATACGTTTTACATGGTGTGAGAGGATTTGAAATGGACTGTCTGCACAAATAACTGAACCAACAACGAGCATCTTAGCCTCCACTTTACCAGGTGAGTTAATTAGAACTTTTTCTCATTTTCTATAATGACCTGATGGGGGGAGCGTGTCCTTTTGGACTGAAGGTGATTTGTAGGAAGAATTAATTTTATTTTGTCAACCAATGATCACAGATGGATGAACATTATAGGAAATATATGCAATAGCTTTTTTTCTTCAAAATCTGAGCATGACATTTCTTTCAAGGAAGAAAAAAAGAAAGTGAAGACGTGAAATCCCTCTGTTAACCCACATTGTTTGAGTTTTGCATGCCAGTTGTTTTGTTGATCCCAGTCAAACACAGTATAGTACCTTATGAATTTACTAAATCCTCCTGTCCAAACAGCCATCTGTTACTTTGGGTACCGCAAGTCACATCCAGATTCCAAATCCAAGACCAAACATCAGTTTATACTCTGATAATCTATCTGCTTTATCCTTGCAGATGCATGCGGCAGATGGATTAATACCATGTAAAGTGGAATTTATAGTGACTCAGGCACTGTTCAAAAAACCTTCATTATATCTTAGGTGTCTTTCTGTACGACAACATTGCTCAGAGCCACTGAAAACACAACTTTTTCAAAAAGGTTTCCTAAGGTGGAACCAAGGAGGGCACTCGCTGGTGGCCCTACGGAAAAATACCTTGTTTTCAGTGTTTCTGCCTTGTCTGTCTCCGTAACCAGACCTCGTTTTCAAAATGTGACCGTGTAAGCAAAAAACCTTATGAAACAAAAACACAAAACTGATGCGTTTTCAGTTCAAATTTCATATGTATGCAGTCTAAATAGAATAAACCTAACTTTCTTATTTAATGAAAAGCTGCTACTACAAATCTGATTTCAGTATATTTTTACAATCTCTCTGAAATCCAGCAATTCCAAAATTAAATATCAATTTGCATAGCTACCGTGTAAGGGACGATGCATCCTTTCCTGCTTGCAGTTTGGAGGATCGCTTGCTTGTTTATGAATTGTGCGCTGCAGCATATCTCGTTGAGAAGAAAAATCCCAGAGACAGGGTGCTCTCTGCATAGTAAGCCTCCACTTGTAGTATTTCCCCAAGATTCATAGGCTTATCCAGGAATGCGAGTGGCTGGAAATCGTTCTGCACTGTGGTTCAAGGAATCTTAATGAAAAAGCCTGACAGAAAAAGGATGGTACCAACACAAGCAGATTACCCATCACAGAGAGAGGGCATGCAAAAAAAAAAGTACTGTCAAACACTCCTTTAACAATGAAACATGCATGTAAAGAAAGACAAACACAGGGACTCGTGGACGGAGTATAGAGATAAGACCTAAGCTACGGAAGAGGTTAAATAAAACATATCAAAATCATATGAGCACAGAGCTCCAGGCAGGAAGCACTTGGTTTGAAATTGCTGATATGTATAGGGTTCCTGCCCCCATGAATACAAAGTCTGAACAGTTGAATAATAAAAGAACAGGAAGCATTTGTCTGGAAGCAAGGGCGTTCAAATCAGAGTTGGCCAAAGTGCTCACAAGACATTTGAAATTCATGATTTTTCTGTTATAGTGGCAATGCTTCACAAATGCACATGGACAGAGCAATTCACTGACCCTACAGACAACAGGAGCTGGAGACGGTCTGCAGGTTGGTGCTCTTGGCCTTCAGAATAATATTCAGCAGGAGGTTGTGTGTGAGCAGTGTCAGCATCTCCATGATTGTTTCAGTATCACAGGAGACCCTCGGTAGATATATAAATGGAAATACTAACAGCAAAAATTAGTCTTGCATCCATCATGTCTTTGCTACCTTTTCATGTCTGCTTAAACTGTGTGAACCCCACAAAGCCGCAAATCTCCTGTTAAGTTAAAAAAAAAAAAAAAACGCTGTATGAAAAACGGGGGAAACAATCAGCTCATCTGAGGGCTGCTTCACGACTCGATAATAAGACATTTCCCTGCTGTACGCCAAGGAGTTTACCAACAGCAGATTTGCCTGATACAGCTGTGCATCCAGGCTTAAAATGAGGATGCATTGTCAGCACACAAACATCTTGAGGGAGTGAGAAGTGTACCAATCAAAAGTAAACATCGCAGATTTTTTTTTTTTTTACATATGCACACAGTTTAGAACAACAACACCTACTGGTACAAGCAGTTACTCAATTTATCAAACATAGGGTTAGGGCTAGGTTTAGTTGACTCTTAATGAATGTGCATCTTCACTGTCAAGTGGTCCACATTTCATATGAGGCAGAGTTGCTGTTATTTACTTTCTGTGCCATGAGAGGCAGGATTCTGTGTTCCTGAGCTGCTAAACAGAACCAGTACATGTAACATGTGCTCAGTCCAGCTGTCACTGTCTCTGCTGCTTGACCGATTCGTCCTACACAAGCTATTTAAAGTCTCTCAAGTGGATAATTTATTCATTGTCACACTCAAATCCTCAAATAAATAAGAGAAACCCCTCTGAACCATGCTCCAGACTTTTCACAGACAGTGTACTTGGTGCTTGGTGAAGTGGTGAGACTTCCTGTTTTGTCTACAGGTAAAGTGCTTTTTTCCACTTCATCTATTAGCAATATTACAGCTGTCGATGTGAGGAGATCTCGCACAATTAAATTGTCACGAGATTTCTTGTTTCGTGAACAGCTGTCTCGCAGGCTCAGGGCAGAAGTCCCTTCTCCCCAGCTGACTGTAAATCATAACATGTTCAATGCAAGCACTAGTTTCACCTGTTCCCCTCAAAGCCTCTTTTGGCTGTCTGAATTGGGGCTGAGTGTTATCCTTGGCAATGACCTCTATGGCTTCACCTTCACTTTGTCTTTTTTTCTCTTGCTCAGTTTGATGTTCTCTTTTTCCACAGCCTCATTCAGAGATAAATGCATCTGTATTCGGCTTACTGGCTTTTTAGTGTCGGAGGCCAGGCTCACTGAATTACACACCTGGCTATGCACCCTGCAAATACCAGGGGTGGAAAGTAACAAATTACATTACTCATGCTCCTGTAATTGAGTAGCTTTTTCGTGTGCTTTTTCAAGTACTTTTTAAAAAGTGTAATTTTACTTTTACTTAAGTACAGTTTCTTTAAGTAATGTACTCCGGTACATTTTACATCACCAATGTTACTGAGTTAAAAAAAAAAAAAAAAAAGGCTGAAACAGAGAAGAAAAAAACGGGTTGGGAAGGAGAGATTTCATTGGTGCAAGCAGAGACAGATGATGGCGCAAGTCTCACACACAGTCGATGGTAAACATGGAGGAGGCAGGCGAAGGTGTTGCCGTAGACGACCGTGCAGAGGCGGAGGACACAGATACCAGAAATGCAGTGCACCCCCGGCCCCCATGTGCAAGCATGTTGAGGTAAGTCATGTTTCTCGTTTCCTTTCCACAGTTAAACTGACACCGAACAGGCTAACTATATCCCAAAATAATAGATAGCATTGCTAATATATTGGAAGTAGCAACCTGTTGGACTTGGTACTGTAATGGCTACTAGCTAACTAAGGCTGTTACTCGACTGGCTAATCATGCGCGCAAGTTAGTGCCGACCTGACGTGATCAGTATTACAGGTACCATAGCATACACCCTGCAGCTGCTTTCTCCACCTGTGGTCTGTGCAGTCCCGGCATGATTTGGCAGCTTTTTAACTCTTTTACCGCTTTTGGTATGTTCCTGAGGAATGCAAATTTGCAAGCTAGTTATTTAGCATCTGACTCACCTGCATCAGAGAAAGCATTGCAATTCATGATACAGTCTTTTCATAAACGGACACTTTCTTCCCTCCGTTTTTCAAAATAACTTTGCTCACACACCGGCACAACAGGGTCGATGGAAGCAGAAAGCCAGTCTCCATTTTTCTCTGCTTACGTGCAAACGCCAGACTGCATTTTTTTTTTTCAAGCCTCCACTTTTAATGCCAGAGTGGAAGCCCTAAATCTTTTGCATTGGCATCCTCAAAACGAATGAACAAATTACAAGTTGAAGTTGTATCTGTTCTTTTATTAGATCGTTATGTGAACCAAACTAAGACACATTATGTGAATAAATTCATCTTTTAAATCACAGTTTCTTTTGTTTATTATTGTATATGTTCATTATTGTACTTAATATGTTTTTGTTGTGGTGTCTGTGGGGAGGGAGTTACCTCACATTAGAAGGGGCGGGGTTGTTGACGTAGGGGGGTGTGTTGCACTGTTGTTTTGGATAAATAGGCGGGAGTGTTCCGTCAATGGCGGCTTCCTGGATGACAGCTGTCACGGTCGGTGCAAAGAATAAATCACGCTCAATCCGAGTCCAGCGTTCGTCTCCTCCTTCCGCAACCTCCACATTGGTGACCCTGAACGTTTCGGCAGCATGTCTGTGGAGCCGGGTGACGGTGCGGGAGCGCAGGCTGCTCCCGCTGTGTACGCCGCGGCGATCAAGCTGCCGGAGTTTTGGCAGCACGATCCAGAGCCTTGGTTCCAACACATCGAACGACCAAATTTTGCATTCTGATGCACAAATGTATTGGGTGTAGAAAACATATCTATGATAAAATGCTGAGTATTTAATAAAGACTTACATAGTAATGAAAATATTTGTATATTTATGCTTTCAGAGGAGACGTCCATCAAAGCTGAAGGCCTTTGGTGACGGTGTGGCAACTCGGAAACGAACACTGGAGCCTCCAGAAATGCTGCCCAAACAACCTAAACTGGCTGACATGATGGCAGGCGTAGGCAGACGTGTGCCACAGCCAAAACGAACTTGTCATGAGCTTCATTTGTGATGAGCTCTATCCATCTTCAGTGGTAGACCAAGTATATATTCAGACAGTTCATGTATATAATTGAATTTGCTTCACTACCTGTAAATAAAACTGTTTAATTGATATGTACGTATCCATGTCCTCGTTTCCTTTTTTTGCACAACACAATAGAGGCAGAAAACACCTGTTGTTAAAAAGTAACTTTTTACTATTACTCTAAGTACATTATATATCATTTACTTTTACTTGAGGAGATTTTTTGACTGGTAACTTTGCTTGTACTTAAGTAAAATCACATCAGAGTAACAGTGCTTGTACTTGAGTATAATATTTTTGCACTCTTTCCACCTCTGGCAAATACCCCTGGAGAGGTAGCATGACATGATAATCCATGTCTGGTGGTCATGGCACCTCATTACACCAATTGGGCATCGGGAAAATGTATGATATATTGGTGTGTGGATTTGTAGATTTTTTTATTTTGGAATTCCCTCATTTTTTTCTGGCCCCTGACTTGATCTGACCCATGATGTCTTGTTCAGTCAAATGTTTTCATTTGCTCTGCTGGCAGGTTAGAAGGAAAACAATATGGCTTTCATAAACAAATGAAATCCCACTTTGGAGGGTGCAGGTCTCTTTTGGCAAACTTTATTTCACTTTCATATTCTGAAAAAACCCCAAACAACCAGACCTTGAGTTAGAGACAGTCACAGTCTCATACTGCTTCCTCGTACATGTCATCATCCAAACATGTTTTTATCCTGTAGCGACTGTGTCTGTTTCCATTTTGTTTAAGACAAAATGAATTCCACAGGAAGAGATATTCTCAGAAACTTCATATCAAAACTGTCTCTGTAGCTTAGGGCTGGGCGATATATCGATATTGAAATTATATCGATATATTTTTAAATGTGATATGGAATTAGAGTATATCGTTTATATCGATATAGTTCAAATTTGCGCTGTGATCCTTGCTCTGCTGCGCTGCTGACCCAGAGCGGAGCTCTCTGCACTGCTCCAGGCCCCGCCCCTCCTCTTTCGTGCACAGAGAGGGGCGGGTGGGGGGAGGGGGGCAGAGAGCGGCACACTGGACTCTTCAACAAGCATGGAGGAAGCTACAGCGGCTGCAGAGCACTCCAGAGCACGCGGAGGAGGAACTGGTCAGTAAAAGAAAAAGCAGTGGCTCAGTAATTTGGAGATGGTTCATTTTTAAAATATCAGAGGTGCAACAAAGTCACGTTATATGTCGGGAGTGCTATAAAGAAGTTACAGCCAAGGGTGGAAGCAACTGCAGCACGGAGTGTGTAAAGCTGCGCGCATTACTGTTTGTCAAAGTACAAAAAGAGTGAGAAAATGTATACTGAGATGATATTCTGTTTATTGTGCAACTGGTTGAGACTGTTCAGAAAAGAAATTGCTAAAGGAACAAGGGGAAAAGATAATCCAAAGCTAATTTTTACATTTGTTTCTTAAACTGGGCACTTTATTTTGTTCTTTCTTTATCAATGCTGCTCTTACAACGGGTTGTCGTATTTTGATCTTTTATAATCTTCATTATTTGTACCTGTGGATTTGTTAGAAAGGAGAAGAAAATCTGTAATTTTGATTTGATTTGAACAAGTCATTTTTAGTTGTAGAATTAAAAAACCAAAAATTTTATTGTACTTTTTTCATGAATAGATTTATTTCAGAAAAAGATTGGCCTATTTTATTTTTTCAGCCATTTTTATTTAAATGTGTACGTTATAGAGCTTTAATTTCAAAAAGATACTCCTGTTGTTATAAGGTTTTGATGTTTGCATTTTATTATTTGAACAACTGAGCATTTTTGATGAACCAGGTGAAAAAACCTGTTGATTATTATTCATTTCATTTTGCCACTGTTCACTGAAATAGCTGGTTTCAATAAAACTACTTGTGACTTGTCATATTTGACTTTGACTGAACATTTGCTCTCACTTTGCGAAAAAAAATATCGGGATATATATCGTATATCGATATTCAGCCTAAATATATCGGGATATGAATTTTGGTCCATATCGCCCAGCCCTACTGTAGCTGAACAAAACTCCACAGTAATCAAATGTAACACCTGAAGTGTCTGGATCCTGATCAACACTGTGCTGCAGATGCAGACGAACCATCACTGAAATCAATGAATTCAGAGACGACCTCTGACAAATATATAAGTCATGATGTGTGTGGCGTCTCAAAAAATGCTGTTAAAAAAACAACAACATTTTGCTGAATGATTATTAAAGCTACATGGAATCTTTGGAGCCTTGAAAGTGTGTTTAGTGATGAAATTAAATATACGAGATGAATCTGGCTTCAATTCTCCACCTCACCATCTGTGCAGTCGGGTTTTCCTGTGTCCAAAATCTCCTTACGCCCCCTTGCTGGATCTCATATTCTCTTCTGTGACCCTGTCCATCCCACCTGTGTCTGTCTTTGCGTCAATCTTTCAATTATCTTATCTACCTATTGTGTCTCGTCTATGCCCCTTACCCAAGCCTATTTAGTGTGGTCTCTGTCTTTGTTCTGTGCTGGTTCATCTTGGTTGCAAACAGTTTCTTTACCCCGGGCTCCTACCATGTGGAACCAGCTCCCAGTTCTGCTTCACGTCTCTCCATTCCTTCATGCAATGTTTCATAACTACATGTCATTGACCGTTGTTTCTCTTCTGTTTATTCATGAAATGTATGTCGATACAAGAAATATAGCTGTCTGTCCTATTTCTTTCTCTTTCTGCCCCCTCACCCCAACCGGAATAGCAGAAAGCCGCCACCTCTGGTCCTGGTTCTTCAAAGGTTTCTTCCTGTTAAAAGGGAGTTTTTCCTTTCCACAGTCACTTATGCTTGCTCGTGTGGATGTTAAAAGTGTCGAGAAATGACTATGCTGTAATTGGCACTTTATAAATAAAGCTGAATTGATTTGTGATTTTGAACAGTTGCTGTAATCCAAGTGTACTGCTTAACATAATAAATCCCTTCACTGCTGCTTTGACAAATGGTTTAAACACCACATGTGTGGAATTTCTTCCTCGTATTGATAAAGTAGAGTCAAGTGTCAGACAGCTCAACCTATCGCTCTGACATTGACCGGTCGCTTGCTCAAACATTTACTGGTTTCAAACCTGTTTCCACATCACACCTCACTGAAGTGGAGGAACAAAGAAAACCTGTCGATGGCACCTTTTGTTCCTGCTAGGTATTGAAAGGAGACCTTTCATTCTGCTCACCCAGGCCTCCTTGCTTTCTTTAATATGTGTCTCCCCTAGATGATTTTAAAGATGATTCTGTGAGACTTCTAAAGAAACATAAATTCAACCCCTCATTTTTGACAGATTTTAGACAGGTTTCTCACATGTGTTTTTCTATGCAAGGTTTTAGAAAAAAATAGTTTTGAAAGATGTAATTGTCTCTTTAGAAAATAACTGTCCTCTTTCAGTCTGGGTTCAGGTCACAACACCTCTGGCGAAGGTGTATAATGACATTGCTTTGTCTGCTGAATCCTGCTGTGCTGGTATTTCTGGACCTCACAACGGGCTTTCAGACAGTTGATCATTCAGTCCTTACCTCCAACCTTGATAATTATGTTAGCATGTACAGGAATATGCTGAAGTAGTTTAACTTAACTTTCTGAAGTGAAGCTTTACTGTGATGATTGGTGACCTCTCAATGCCGACCTTTCTTAAGGGGTAGCACAGGGACCTGCCGTCTTTTCATTATTCACCCTGCACTTCAAGTCGATTGTAGCGCTGTTTTTTATTGTCAGGCTGATGACTTTCAGATTTACCTGTGCTGCTTAATGTAAGCGATACAATAGACTGTGGACTGAATTGATGAATCAAAGGAGAGTGTGGCACCGTATTGCAGATAAACTGAAAGTATCATGTTTGGTTCTCCATCCAAGTGTTGCCCAGGTTTTAAAATGCCCTTTTGATGAAATATATTTAATTTTTAAATAAACAATTCATTTGAATGGCCACAGGGATTCTTTAAAAAAGAGTTAATTTTGTACTGAAATAGATGAATATTAAAAGTGTGGTTCTAAAAAAAAAGCACTGAGAAATGACCTCGATGGCTAAGCCAATCAGTGAATCCCGCGAGCCTCATGTGACTCCTGTAGTTCCGCCTCCGGGACGCTGCTTCCGGTTAGCCTTCTTGCTAGTTGCCTCGGGTGCTGTTTTGATCCCGGTACTGATCAAATCCATGGTCATCCATCGGGTCAGGTTTTTTGTGAGGACTTCTTTGAGCGAGATCAGTTTCATCACACCATCCACTGGAACAGTTCCAGCTGAGGCTGGGTTGGATCATCCAGACATCAGGACCAGAGATTGCGAGATCCCTAGAATCCCAGCAGGAGCTGGGTGGCGAGCCAAGTTGAACAACTGGAGAAGGATTTCCTGGACTCTTCCCCCCCTATTCTCACGGATTGTGTGGTAGGACAAAAGGAACACAAGGGCCCCAACATTAACTTTGAGAACAGAGGGTTTTGATTTCTGCTGGCATTTATTTTAGTTTGTTATTTTCCTTGAATGTTGCATAAATTTCATTGTGTGTTTAATTCCTAATAATAAGTGATCACTAAACTCAAATCCATCGTCGTTTGTGTTTCTTGGGTACTCAAACATATAGGGCTCTTACAAATTTAGATCTTCTGTTATTGGTCCGGTTATTATCATTGCTCATTACTTACCTGTGCTCTGTTATTACATAGTAACAAGGGTTACACAAGCATAACATTGTCCTTTGCAACTCTGAATCTAAGGGCTGTCATTTTAAAACATCAGTACAACAAGAACAGCGTGGGAGTAACTGACAGACTTTTGAAATTTGATGAAGAAATTAATTTGGCTGTAAGAGCAAATTTATAATGACTTCACCAAAGTATTATCCTTCCTGTAATTCATGCTCAAGGCCACATTATTAATTTCTTTATGTCCTCACACTCATGTCTCCAACCTGTCCAAGAAGTCACTCACTTTTTAATGAACACTTCCAGACGTGAGCATATTACTCCTGTGCTTCGGTCTCTCCACCGGCTCCAAGTTATGATCAGAACAGATTTTAAGCATTTGCTATTTCACACACAATTTTTTTAAATCCTGGAAAAACTTGTTGTCGGTCACCTATGCAACAATTTACATACATGAAAACTACATCGTTTTTAGGGTTTCTGGTATTGCTGTGTACACGGACATCGTTATCAGGATGTTGCCGTGCAAAACCTTTCTAAAATGAAAACGCAAAAATGATGCATTTTCACTTGAAACGCCATGAAGTCGATGTCGAATCCCACGGCTGACAGGTTACCCCGAGACTGATGAAGTGTGGCACCCCCAAAATTGGGGAACCACAAGTTAGAGTGGCTGTATTTAATTTTGAACATGGCAGCTAATTTTGTTAATATTGATTTGTTTTGAATGAATATTTTGGGCACAGAGTTGCTACTTTTATGTTAACAGTGAGAGGAGGGAACGTTCGTGTTCGGACCAGTTGCACTGGGGAGCGATTAAGGGGAAGCGGTCCCCTCCCGTATCCTCAGATGCAGCCTGGGAAGACACGTGCAAAGACGTTTCTGACTCCTCTCTCTCTAAACTGTTTAAACAGGTTAGTAAGCAGTCCTGACATTACCCTGTAAGCTGTCCTGACAATACCCCTGATATTTATTTGAACTTTTTGTGATGTTTTGAAGATTTATATTTTGTTTAATAGCTTAAATGAGTCGCATGGTTTTGTCACGCGGCCGCCATTTTGGATCAGGTCCGGCTGCAGTTTCATTATATACAATGGGGAAAATGGCAATGAGGCTTCTGTACACTCGGGTTTTGCTAATGTATATATTTTTTTATTGCCCAGTATTTGTTCATCACAGTTTGGTTAAAGGTGTATGAAAAGGAAGAGAAGTGTAAAATAAGCACATTTATTTCAGATATTTGAGGCTCTTTGATAGAGACAGACAGATTCAGATTCAGCAGAGGTTGAAACACTATTTAGGGTAATATATCCAGTTTATTCAGTCTACACTGAGCGGAAACAATGATAAATTCATTTTACTTGTTTATTGAGATAAATGATTAGGAAGCATGTATTTACAGACATGATTGGAAAATGAGAAGACATGGGAAAATGTGAATTGTGATTGTCAAGTGATGTGAAATGGAAATTGAAAGGAGATGAATGACAAACCTTAACTGAACTGTCTTAAGAAAATGGAAGTTATGTGCTATGGATTTTTGTTGTTTTGACATGTTCAAGAATAAACTCAGATGCAGCCTGGGAAGACACGTGCAAAGACGTTTCTGACTCCTCTCTCTCTAAACTGTTTAAACAGGTCGGCCGGCCGGTCGACATTATTTTTGTTACTGCGGCCACTTCACTGGGACCTGTAACAGAAGCAAGACCATTTCCCATAGATCAATAAAGTATACCCGCTTTCTCTTTTCTAGATTGCTTCTTTCTCCATGTTATTGATAGCTTTGGTCGCAGCTGAAGTTTTCAGTTACTTGCATGACACCTGCTGTACTAAATAGTGTAAGGTGTAAGGAAACACTATTAACTTCATTGTTATGCAAATGATACTCAAATTAATTTACTATGAAATCACATGATACTGATCAACTTGTCAGTTTAAGTTGTCTCAGAGCCTGGAAGAGCTGTGATTTTCTGCTGTTGATTTTTGATAAAATAATTAATTTACTAAAAACATCTCAGAGACAATTTACCTAAAGATTTAACACTGGGTGGTATTCATTTGATCTCAAGCATCACCGTGAAGAAAGTTGGAGATACTTTTGACCAGGTCTTACCCCTTTGACTCCTACATCGAACAAATCTGCAAGATTGCTTTCTTTGACCTGTGTAATGTCTCCAATAGCAGACTGGGTCGTTGTAATTCACTCTTAACACTATGAAATTAGTTAATTTCCAACTCACTCCCACTCCACCAACTACATATCGCCTTGTTCCAATAACCTATAGAGCTCCTAATAACCAAGCTTCATCATATCTTGAAGAACTGTTTATCTCGCATCATCAGAGCAGAACTTTTCATTCTCAGAGGTTTCTGGATTTTCTAAAAGTACAAAGGAGGCAGATTTTTCAGCTATCAGGCTCCTCTCATGTGGAACCAACTCTGTTTCCATCAAGGAGGCTAACAAAGCCTCCAGGACTTTTTGATGAAGCGCACAGTAAGGCTGGTTCAGATGATCCCGAACCATTTTCTAGTTGTGATGGGCTTCGACTATTGGGAGATCTTTACTGCACTGAGCTTTTCTTCTTTCTCACTCTCCATACGCTCATATGTCACCATTACATCTCATTAGCACCCTGATTCTCAACAGCAGTCTGTGGTCTCTGTGTTTCTCTCTTTCTCGCTCCCCACCTTCCTGCAGGACCTCTGACAGCAGAACTGGAAGTTTGTGATCTGATCCCGCTGCCTCCATCAAGCCTGCAGTGTGTGGATTAGCACGCTGTCTGATGTCTTGTTCTGTTTGTTGGTTGCTCCTGTCTTTTTCTCTCTTTTCACCCCCTAACCACAACCAGAGCTGCAGAAAGCCACCACCTTTGATCTTGGTCTGTACCGATTCTTCCTGTTGAAAGGGAGCTTTTCCCATTTCACTGTCACCTTCTCTTGTAGAATTTATACTTCTATATAAATACCATGAGGCTGGATAGTCAAGAAAATTATGCTAACTTCTTTTGTCATTTCTGTACAAATATAGCTGCAGAAATTGTGTATGTGCACCCACTGCGCGAGGGCAGAAAGCAGGCTGCCGCATACCTTCTGGTTTCTTCATCATATGGACAATTGTTTGAAAATGATGCAAACAGGAGTCAGACGGCATCCATTGTTCTGAACTGTGTATTTTCACAAGCTGTGTATGTGTTCATGATATATATGGATTCATGATCAAATAATTGTGCCTCACTGACACACTCCATAGGTGAGCAATAATTCATGAAACATTTTCACCAGCCGAACCTTCTGGGAGTGAAAACGGATTGAAGCATAGCATATTCATTGTTTATCTCGACTTGTTTTTGCACAGTCGTGGGATGATAAAGAAACCCTGTCCTCATCCTCACCATCAAAAAGCTGGCAGGTCAACGGCAGAGCTGGGATCTTTTGCTTAATACATGCAGGTCTGGGTGAGGGAATGCTGATATGGCTCAGGAACAGAAAACGGGAAGAAACTAATCTAAGTGGTTGTTAAAATTGCACAGAGATCATCTGCTCTCATTTAGACAGATGAACTAATGCTGCAATCTCAAGTGCGAGAAAGCCGACAGTGTCAGCACAAACAACTTGTTTCCAGCAGCAATCAGGCTGCTGGGTAAGAACACTCAAGCTTCTGGAACATAATGACCCACAGCAATTTGCTTTACTTTGAAAGGGCATTCATTGCTGTGAGCTGCATTGTTTTTGAGGTACCAATCAATGTCGTGTTACACACTGTGACTTTTCCCTCACACTTGACCTCTTCTTTCACTGAAAGATAATTTGCTCTCTGTGGCGACGTTTTTGTCAAACTGAGTGTCCGATACAGTAAAATACAGCCCTGTGCCAACAGTGAGGTGAGTCCGTTATAGCTTTGAGGCACTGTGGCACTGTTCTCAAAACAGAACAGCTCTGACGGGGCGGCTTTGTGTTGCCAAAGCAGGGTTTCCGCCAAAGCAAGCTTCTTTTTTGAACACGTTGGATGGATTGATTAAATGATTAAGTGTATATGACGTGTTTTTTATCATACAAATACGGTTTTAACGTGCATTTTCAACCGAGATGGAGGTTTGGGCTGCTTTCTACGAGTTTCAAATTTTTTTACGGCCGAGATCAACAGATGTGGCAACCTCCCCCACTGGACTGCAGAGGCAGACAGTGCTGCAGTGATTCTGTTCTGTAGACGGAACGCAGACAGAACGGTTGTTCTGTTGTACATGATTTTTATGCAGGCCATACAAATCGTCGACTTTCAGAAGGAAGCATGTGCGGTGTGCACGCTCAGAATATCAGTTCGTATCGTGCGTTACGGAAGCCTCACACGGACAAAAGTGTGGTTGAGCTGCATATTTCCGGTGAGTTTTGCGCCTACTCGTTGCTGGACTCAAAAGACCATGATTCATTGCGGATGGCGCATGCGCAGAACCAAAAACAATGTCCCGTTACCCGATATGTGTTTACACGGTGGCACTTTCGAGTTTGAAAAGGAGTAACCCAGCGGTCTTTTACGGGTTTTAAAAATCTCGAAAATGAGCTTTTCCGGGTTTTGGGTGTTTACAAGGCCACGCGCTACTGGGTTATTGCCAACATTCGAGTTTGAAAAGGGTTTGAAAAGGGTTATTGGCTAAGATAAGATAAGATCAGACTTTATTGATCCCACGATGGGGAAATTTCACTGTTACAGCAGCCCAAAGAAGAAGTACCACAGTAGCAAATAAGGCTGCATGTAAAATTACTCACTGTTTAGATAACCTTCACGAAACTGTAGAGATTGAAGGGAAAAAAAATACCATTTTGGTGTTTGGCCACTTTTTTGTAATCAAACCACTAAAGCATGTGTTCAGAGAACAATACTGTGTAAGCATCGAACATATTTTCATCATTGATCTTGAAGAAAGAATTAAGAATTACAGCTACAGCTGCAAAGTGCAAAAACTGTTCAAAAATAAAAACATGACTCCTTGGTGGTGATTGTGGCAGAAAAGGTGTTGGTGATTGCAACAAAGATAACTGCATTGTTCCTGTAAAGTCTAGCATGTTGTTCATACAACCATCCATGTTTTATAACACGTTATCCAGCTGGAGCCTCCGGGCACCGGAGCGGCTCTCAGGTGACTACGCGTGACGGACAGGTTGCAAAGTGATTCTGTGTTTACTATCGCAGTGTGAATTTAGAGAAGCCATGTGACCTTGGTGTTTTTGGGACTGCAGGAGGAAACAAACACGTCTCGTAGTGAGCATGTGAACATCGCACAAAAATGAGGCAAACTCCAAGAGGTGATGCTCTCAGTGCGAAGACAGTCAACTGCACCACAGGGCGACTCTTTAGGATTTCAAACTATACACTGACAAACTGAAAGCACTTGTGTTAATGCGGATGTGTTTGGGAAGCCTATTTAATGATCCATAAATCAATCATCCAATATTTTTGGTTATTTCCCTATTATAGCCAGTGAGCATGCTTCGTAATGGTAAAGCAATTGGCTCAAGTCAACTGGACTCAGAAAGCGTTTTGCTCATTAATCCGCAGACTTCATTGGTTCATCATGTTCTCTTGATGGCATTTTTTACAGACACCAAGGAAGCAGCTCAATCCCACCAGAAGAACCAGCCAAGCCGTTGTATGTGTCCTACTATTTGATGTGATGTGATTGGCACAGGGTTGAAAAACATTGATTTTATTCAGGCCAGTTCATGGTAATGCATGACTTTTGGTGAAACACTTTCATTCATACTTTAACAGATCATGTTTCCCCGGCACGTTGCAACAGCATATGCCAAGAGTGTCATCTGGAGATTATTTTGCTTACATCAAAAGACAATATTCTACTTGTATCACATATTCTTTAATTGGTTCAGTTTATCTTTATTTTTTATTTTTTTTTTTTTAAGAATTTGAGGACGATATTGAAGGATTAAGTGGATATTTTCTTGATACAAGCAGCTTTCAGTTTTTTTCTCTGCAGGCTGTCAAGGATTTCTTTTGGTTAATATAAAGGCTTTAGCCATTCAGGAGGCTCCTACAGATGTACTTTAAACACCCTAAGATGACTTTTTTAAAGTTGCATTCCTATTCATCAAATGCAACATAGAGGAATCTGGTTATTCACATCTATTTGCATTTTCACTTTTTAGCACAAAGAGCAGAATGAACCTTTTATCATTTCTTTGACTGCTGCGAGGATGTTATTGCTATCACAGCACATAACATAACACAGGCAGTGACTGAGAAAGTATGAACAGAGAACCCCGAGTGTTGGTGTGACACAGCCAAACGGAGAGCAAAGGGAGCAATGAACCTTTGGCTTTGCTTACAGCTCTCAGGGTGGAATCAAACGTTTAGAAGCACAAGACGGAAAACAGGTTCAGCAACCAGATATTCAAGCCTATGAACACACTTGGTGAAAAGAGTCAGTTGACATTATTTGGATGCATCATCATCGTCATCATCATCTTCATCATCCTGTCTTCATTCAGAAAACCTCTAGGTTTTGACAACTCAAGGATTCATGGAAAAGACACGTCTGGAGTTTTCTCTGTTCTCCATAATACCACCGTTACCTTGAGGCTTCATTCACACAATGACGTTTCAAGTCGCTGCGTTCTCCCTTCAGAAAAATTTTCGTTTATACGGAAACGTTCTGAAAAAACACTGAATTTACACGAAAGCAGCAGAAATGCCAAAAACTCTGTATTTAGCATGCAGGGCTATTAGTGGATGCTGTTTTTATAATGAAGCCACACAAACATGAGTTCAGAGACCAATAAGCTACAAACACTAACAATGGGAGAACCAGGGGTGAACGTATCCTGGTGCAGTATCGGTACTGCGTACCAGGAAGCTGGGAGAGCAGCTGTCTGTTATAAAGCCCTCATTCAGAACCAGCCACGGCCACACTGTCGCTCAGAAAATAGATCCATGAGCAATATGCAGGCTTGAAAAGTATTTTGTCCATTTTAAAAATTTATTTGAACTCATTCCGAATCATTTCTGAGCTGTCTGTGCCGTTTTAGTCCCTGCTGGACGGAGCCTTGGCCGGGCAGCTCTTCTCTCTCCCTTCCATTGGAAAGAGCCCAGTGCTCTCCTCTGCGCTCAGCCTTCACAACGTGAACCACATGTTTATTGACTTCATGTTCGTTGCAGAATGTCCCAATTGAAACCAGTTGAGTAAGAGGTTCTGTTTTGTTTTCTTCTGCTATATTTTAAAGGAACGTCTCAGAAAAGAAACTTTTTCAAAGCTAAAGAGCAGAGAGCCATAAATAGTCAATGTGAAGTACCTCCTGAATATTCTGCCTGCTGATCAATGGGCTTTTAGCATGCGGTCAGATGTAAACAATGAGAGAGCCAGACGCATTTGCTAACATCGTGGTGCGCATGTACACTTGTAGCATTTCAGAGAAGTTGAAGGGACAGATTCAGACCATTTTCGGAAAGTTACACTTTCAGTGGCTCTGTGCACTGTTGTTATGCAAACAGACCCCCAAAGCGTACTGAAAGATTTCCTGTTCTTTACTTTAAAATGTCATACAAACGGGGCCCTAATTCGACCGAGTGCTTCAGATGGTTGACAACTGAATCAAAATCACAAGAGAAAGGCAACAAACAGCATTCCCATCCATCCACACCTTCGTGTCTGCAGCAGCACAGAGAACAGGCAAACTAATGATGTACCGAAATTGAAAAGACTGAAATGTCTCCAACCAGCTGTGTGATATCATATTAACCATCATCAGTCTTCCAATTAACAGTTCACTTCTCAAAGCATTTACACTTGATGTGCATTTCTTATTGCCTGGGCCAATAAGATAACAGAGAGAGATAGATAGGATATTATATGTCAAACGAAAGATTTATGGCCCTCAATAAACCCCTCCCCTTGCCATTTGTCCACCATTTGTCCAGCGTATGTCCACTGCGCATTTGTCCCCCCCCCCCCGCCCCCCGCCCCCAAACTTCCTTCCGTCTGAGGTCTTTTGAAGTTTTTACGACGGGTTAGGTGTTGACACATCTGAAGGGATGAGAAGGAGTCAGACACTCGGTTAGAGGGGGTGAATTTATATTGTACCCGGAGATGGCGGAGAAACGTGTTATGAAGAGGTTATATTACAAGCCGAGTCATCCTGGTAGTTTCGGTGGGGTAGAGCGGCTTCATAAAGCGGTTCAAGATGAGACGGGAAAGAAAGTTAGGGTGGAAAATGTGAAAGACTTTTTATCATCTCAAGACTCCTATACTCTGCATAAACCGGCTAGGATACATTTTCCAAGAAACAGAGTTTTTGTTACAAGACCTCTCAAACAATTTCAGGCAGACCTTTGCGATATGCGAGCATTAGCCGATGAAAATGATGGGTATAGTTATTTACTCACGGTCATCAATGTGTTTTCCAAATTAGCGTACGTGCGAGCTTTGAGAAAGAAGACCGCGGCTGAGGTGGTGTCTGCCTTTGAATCCGTCTTTCGCGAGAGCCAGACGCCTGGAAAACTACAGACTGATGCAGGAAGAGAATTTTTCAACAAAAGTTTCAAGATTCTGATGAGGAAACACAACATCATACATTTTGCCACAGCCAGTGATCTAAAAGCCTCCGTGGTTGAAAGATTTAACCGAACGTTAAAGACCAGAATGTGGAGATATTTCACTGCTAAGAACACTAGACGGTACGTGGAAGTCCTACCAGACTTAGTAAAAAGCTATAACAACACTCACCACAGCAGTATAAAAATCAAGTGTTTCACAATTTGTACGGTACACCTACACCACGAGACAAGAGAAAACAAAAATTTAAGGCAGGATTTAAGGTCGGCGATGTTGTCAGAATATCCAAGTTGCGAGGGGCCTTCAATAAACAAAATACGAACAGAGTTTCACGGATGAAGTATTTACGGTGTCAGAATGCATTGTGCGTACTCCGCGTGTATAAGATTATGACCGCGAAGTGATCGAAGGTTCATTCTGTGAGCCAGAGCTGCAGAAAGGGAAAAAAAATAGACTCATTAACATTTAACTCATTAACATTTCTCAATCATACAATTTTCAAACAGTCTGTCAGATATTACATTTACTACAAACAGATATGTCCGGGTGTCTGTAGCACTTTAGGTGGTTATATGACCTTTTTAAAGTTCTCCAGAGGTGAACCTAAAAATTATGATCTAAACAAGAAACTCAGGTTTCATCTTAACATGTAAAGCAAATAATCAAAAGTGTTACTATTTGTGACCTGAAGATAACCAAATCTGCTCCTAACTTGAAATTTTAAGTTACTGCTCTCAAAACTCTGAAACATGTCGTGTCCTTTGTGATAAGCATCGTGAAATTCTCTGATATTTCCCAGTTAACGTGATCACTGGAAAACCTTCACATCCGCCCAAGTTCTAATATATAGATCTGAAAATACAACTCAAAAGGAGGTAAGGTTTTTAAAAAAGTGTATAAAATACAAGAAAAGGTATAAATGAATAGTAAAATCATTCAAAGACAGAGTCTCATTCTAAATCCATCCATCCATCAATCTTCAGCCGCTTATCCGGGGCCGGGTCGCGGGGGCAGCAGTCTCAGCAGGGATGCCCAGACTTCCCGGTCCCCAGACACTTCCTCCAGCTCTTCCGGGAGGATCCCAAGGCGTTCCCAGGCCAGCCGAGAGACATAGTCTCTCCAGCGTGTCCTGGGTCTTCCCCGGGGTCTCCTCCCGGTGGGACATGCCCGGAAGACCTCCCCAGGGAGGCGTCCAGGAGGCATCCTGAACAGATGCCCGAGCCACCTCAGCTGGCCCCTCTCGATGTGGAGGAGAAGCGGCTCTACTCTGAGCTCCTCCCTGGTGACTGAGCTCCTCACCCTATCTCTAAGGGAGCGCCCAGCCACCCTACGGAGGAAGCTCATTTCGGCCGCTTGTATCCGGGATCTTGTCCTTTCGGTCATGACCCAAAGTTCATGACCATAGGTGAGGGTGGGAACGTAGATTGACCGGTAAATCGAGAGCTTCGCCTTTCGGCTCAGCTCCCTCTTCACCACAACGGACCGATACAACGACTGCATCACTGCAGACGCTGCACCGATCCGCCTGTCAATCTCACGCTCCATCCGTCCCCCACTCGTGAACAAGACCCCAAGATACTTAAACTCCTCCACCTGGGCTAGGGTCTCTCCACCTACCTGGAGAGGGCAAGCCACCTTGTTCCGGTCGAGGACCATGGCCTCGGATTTGGAGGTGCTGATCCTCATTCCTGTCGCTTCACACTCGGCTGCGAACCGCCCCAGTGCATGCTGTAGGTCCTGGTTCGATGAAGCCAACAGGACAACATCATCTGCAAAAAGCAGAGATGAAATCCTGTGGTCCCCGAACCGGACCCCCTCCGACCCCTGGCTGCACCTAGAAATTCTGTCCATAAAAATGATGAACAAAACCGGTGACAAAGGGCAGCCCTGCCGGAGTCCAACATGCACCGGGAACAGGTCCGACTTACTGCCGGCAATGCGGACCAGACTCCTACTCCGGTCATACAAAGACCGGACGGCCCTTAACAAGGGGCCCCGGACTCCGTATTCCCGGAGCACCCCCCACAAAACACCACGAGGGACGCGGTCGAATGCCTTCTCCAAATCCACAAAACACATGTGGACTGGTTGGGCAAACTCCCACGAACCCTCGAGCACCCTATGGAGGGTATAGAGCTGGTCCACTGTTCCACGACCAGGACGAAAACCGCATTGTTCCTCCTGAATCCGAGGTTCGACTATCGGTCGGATCCTCCTCTCCAGTACCCTGGAATAGACTTTCCCGGGGAGGCTGAGGAGTGTGATCCCCCTATAGTTGGAGCACACCCTCCGGTCCCCCTTTTTAAACAGGGGGACCACCACCCCGGTCTGCCAATCCAGAGGCACCGTCCCCGACCGCCACGCGATGTTGCAGAGACGTGTCAACCAAGACAGTCCCTGCACATCCAGAGACTTGAGGTACTCAGGGCGAATCTCATCCACCCCCGGTGCCTTGCCACCGAGGAGCTTACCAACCACCTCGGTGACTTCAGCTTGGGTGATGGACGAGTCCACCTCTGAGACCTCAGCCTCTGCTTCCTCCACGGAAGACGTGGCGACGGGATTGAGGAGGTCCTCGAAGTATTCCTTCCACCGTCCTGTGATATCCCCAGTTGAGGTCAGCAACTCCCCACCTTCACTGTAAACAGTGTTGGCGGAGACCTGCTTTCCCCTCCTGAGGCGCCGGACGGTTTGCCAGAATTTCTTCGAGGCTGACCGATAGTCCTCCTCCATGGCCTCCCCGAACTCCTCCCAGACCCGAGTTTTTGCCTCCACAACTGCTCGGGCTGCAGTTCGCTTGGCCTGCCGGTACCCGTCAGCTGCTTCGGGAGTCCCATGAGCCAGCAAGGCTCGATAGGACTCCTTCTTCAGCTTGACGGCAGCCCTTACTTCCGGTGTCCACCACCGGGTTCGGGGGTTGCCGCCACGACAGGCACCGGAGACCTTACGACCACAGCTCCGAGCAGCTGCTTCGACAATGGAGGTGGAGAACATGGTCCACTCGGACTCAATGTCTCCAACCTCCCTCGGGACATGAGAGAAGCTCTCCCGGAGGTGGGAGTTGAAAACCCTGCTGACAGAGGGTTCCACCAGACGTTCCCAACAGACCCTCACAATACGTTTGGGTCTGCCAAGTCTGTCCTCCAACCAGCTGTCTGATGTCATATTAACCATCATCAGTCTTCCAATTAACAGTTCACTTCTCAAAGCATTGATGTGCATTTCTTATTGCCTGGGCCAATAAGATAACTAAACAGAACAAAGCACCTGTCAAATTCAACACTACATAATTAAATGATAATGGTAATTATGTACTTCACAGAGCACACGCGTGTTTGTCTACGCTGGCTGATCCACAGCCAGCTCACTTTGTTTCCTTCCTCCTGAGATGATAATGGCAGACCGCAAGACAATCTGTTGATTCTGCAAAAACTAATCATGAGTACGCCATCAGGAGGCGGCATAATGATGGGGAAGATTGCAATAACACATTTTCATGTACAGGTGGTTAACTGGATGGCATGGATGATGAGTTCAAGTGACATCCAAGCATTTTTAACTAATGTGATTACAATAACTGCAGAATCTTCAATCGCATTTTGTTAAGGGTTCAGCAGTCTATATCAGCAACACTGATAACTAGTTATAATTCTTCAGCTTTCTATTTTTAATTTTGATGCAAAGCAGTCAATATATGTGAACAGGTTTACCTGTAATGCATGTAAGACGCAAAGCCATCACAAACAACCTGAAATTGCTTTTGAAAAGTGCCATCTGATAATCTTCCCTGTTAATCTTCGCAACAGCCTGTTACTTCTCAGAGCACAGGATTTTCCCCAAAAGTATGAATTTGATGCCAACGTTCATAGACAGTCTGCTTCCACAACAGCATCTACATGCAAACTGTGTTCGGTTCAGTTTTAAATTTCTGTCAGTATTCTGGAACCCGCACTTGGTATCAGTCTCCCTCTGAGCCCTGGGCGACAGCGGAGTCTGCAGGGGTGTCACGCAGGACTGCATTTTCAAGGACCCATTTTCAACCCATCATGCCGGAGGTGACGCGTCGATGGTATGAGTGTCACTCCATGGCTGAACGTTGCCCTTCGTCAGAGGGAGCCTATAAGGTTCACATGGTGACCCCAGCCCCCCCGCCTTCGGGCATTCCTGGAGATGGGGCAGAGCTCAAAGGCAAAAGCAGGTTTTGTCTGTTCTGGAGGCCCGAACAGAGGCTCTGGTCTCCCCAAGCAGCACTTATCTTGCTGAATCGTGGATGCCATTTACCGTTCTGATCCGGCGGCGACCCGCCCTCCACCATCAGGTGTGTGCCGTAACTCCACCAGGGGCGTGTCTGCATCCTGGATGATGTGCCGCTGCCGCCCGGACAATGCCCAGCACCCTCACAGGTGTCATTGTTGGGATGCATACTTGAATCGCACATGCGAGAAGAGAATATTCTGTGCTTTCAGCACCGCCTTCCAACGGTAATCTGGGATTCATAGAACCGTAGTTACATTCGTAATTTCCATTACATATTTTAGCTTTCAATTAGTTGCATATGTCAAATACTTGTTACAGTTCTACAAAAAACAGTTTTCAAAATATTTAATTGATATCTGAAGCTTTCAAATTTCATTTGATCCAAACATTCACTCTGGTATTCTTGGACTTGGTATTACAGCATATAATTTAAAAGAAAAAAACAAATTGAAACTACATTTTTAAGGAATATTTTTGTATGCCACACTTCAGTTTTTTATTTTTAAAAAAGTTTGAAAACCATGCATCATTTTCCTTCCACTTCACAAATATGCAGCACTTAGAATTTCAATAAATTACATTTGTAACAGAGTGTGTGTCATCATGACAACGTGACAAAATGTGGGAAAGTTCCAAGGGCATGAAACGTTTTGCAAGCCACTGTATATACTCTGAAACCATTTCAATAAGTTAATATAACGACTATGTTCTTGACTCAGTGTACATCCGTCCATCTGATATACAGCTTGTATTTAAAAATTTCGAACATGTGAAAGAAAGAACAAGTAGCAAATACAGAAAAGATAAACTATCTTTGATGTGTGCTAATCTGTATTGACATGAGAGGAAACCCTGCCCCTTCTAGCAGTTCTAGCAATAGCTTTGTTCTTTGAAACAGTAATTTTTTTCTTAATTTAACATCACACGTCAACAGCGCAACATTCAAACATCTATAACTTCAAATTTCTCCAGTAGCTGCAGCATTGTTTTTTTTAACAACACAGTATTATCCACAAACACAAACCTTCAGTCACTGTTCCTTCTTCTTAGTTCTATATTTTTCTTTTGACATGCATTTTTTTCTTAAATCGTGAAAATGCCATTCCACTATTTTCAAAATCTTTACAATTCATGAATCTTGTGACATTTAATACAATTCAAATAAACCAATAAGGATAATCTAAGTAGTGTTTATTACACGTTTCTATGTTGTTTTGCTGCGCTGCTGCCTGGCTGGGTGATTAGTCTGTCATATCGAAGGTAAACAATGTCTCCTTTTACTCTTGCAGCTCACAAATCTGGCATCAGTTTCTTTCTTTACCTTCTCACAGCATCCTTGTGAAATCCTCGTTGATGAAGATTTTTGTTCCCTTTAGTCTCTTAAAGCATTGAAGATTGGCAGATTTGTATTTAAGAAATGGCTCCACAATGGGTCTGTCACCTCCAGGCCTCCCTGTGAGGTGAGTGCGTTCATTCTTTATCCCCAGTCTGCTGCAGCTGAAGGTTGTTGGATAAAATCTTTTTTTCATCTCCTCTGTCTCTCTGCCCTGGTCTCCCCAGATGAATCCGCAATCCCATCAAAGACCAGGCTGTTTGGCCTGGACTGTCCCTCCAGCTATTCCATCTGGTCAGTGACAACCGTCAGACTCTCACACATTTTGAAGGCATCAGACTGTACCGACTTACAGCATTCAGATTGCTTGGCGTTTACTGATTTTGGCTCATCAACTTCTTTTTGTGTACACTCGAGGCTTTTCTTGAACTGCGGCTGGTCCATCGCCAGGCCCTCCAGCCCGGAAACACTCTCCTCATCTGGTGTTACCTATGTTCTTGTTTTGGGTGACTTCATCCTGTCCATGGGCAGGGTAATGTGCATTCAACTCAAATTTTATCTCTACAGCTTCAAAGACAGTCAGCGCAAAGCATTTTTGCAGGGAAACCCCCCCACAGAAGTAAGCGTTACACATGCATGATACGTGACTGTTATCACACACCACCAAGAGCTCTGCATTGAGCCTCCTGAGGGGTTTACCCAGAAAACCCTTAAGAACATGCAAATTCCACACAAAAAGCCCTCGAGCATTTCCTGGACTCGAAACCATACTTGCTATGAGGCACCAGTGCTTATCACTGTTCAACAGTGGTACTATTCACAAAGAGAAACATTAACAGAATGGAAAATCAAGGCAAAAACCAGGGCACAATGACATCCAGCGTCAATAAACTCAAACGTCACTGAAAAGTAAACAGAGACACTATTTCAGCTTTTAATGAAATATACAAGCTGTTTTATAATCTACTGGCAGAAAAGTATTTAAATAAAAATGAGCACGAGCGAGTCATGGTTTGAAAGCTATGGGATACTGAATAAATTAAAAGAAAAAAAATAAACAGCAGGAACATTGCTCAACCGAAGAACTGGTGTGAAAATCTCAAGATTATACAAGATTACAAAGAGTTATAGAAATACAACAAATCCCCTCTGAGCAAGAGCTGGGTGGAAAAGAAAACTCTCTTAGAGGGAACAAATCTCCAACAAGACCTTCCTCAAAAGACAGTGTTTGCACCTGTCGGGATGAGGGAGACAAAAGTACGGTATAAATGGATAACTCACAATAAGAAATAACAAACCCAGCGTGTGTTGGAGCCAGTAAAACAAGACTACTGCAGAAAAGCACGAGTAGGGGTGGAAAGTACAGGCTGTGAGAAGGGGAACAGTCACAATCAATAGCATGCTGCAGTGTCCCATAAATATGTGAAAGAGGAAGGAGAGCTGCTCACCACAAGCCTCTTGAACTGAAGCAGGAGCCCGGCGGAATGGGCAGGAACACAGCCGAGGAACAGACACGAAACACGGTCGACTGCATGCCGGCATGATGCAAGAAAACACATTTTTCCAAGCCAATGTCTCAGAAAAAGGCAGGGTACACTTTCTGACAGGTCACTGTTTCACTGCAGAGCAAAAATCATCCACATGCACATCCAGGGCCAGCCCTCCATTATTGAATGTGCAGAACATGTCTTGTGCATATGGCCTCACTCAGCGCCGCGATGCTTTAATCACATGGAGGTGTTAAACCTACTGAGAACTGTTCTGGAGAGCAGCTGACAGCTGTTACACTTCAGCATCACTTCAAAACACTTAAATCTGAGCAGAAAAACATCCTGGACATAGTGGGAGAGATGAAAGTTCTTTAAATCCAGAATGCTGAGAAGGACTGGCAGACTTAGAGGACAGAGTGGTGAAGCTGGAGCGGCGCTCAAGGCTGACCAGCCTGACTGTCACGAGACCCGGCATCAGACTCTGGCCAGACACCCCTTAAAATAACAACAAGCCAGCTGGGAAATATAACAACGCACCAGCTGTCAGATATGGAGGACAGACTCAAAAAGACAGAAGGTTGCAAGGAATAAAAGGAAACAAGAAACAGCAGCAACCACCCCCCCCCCCTCAAAAAAAAAAAAAAAAAAAAAAAAGTAATATAAAAAATAAAAAACAGTGGAACACAAATATCCTAAAGAATCAAAAACATGCCAGCAACACAATTCACTTCAAGCCCAGTATACACTCAATTCATGGACCAGTATTTGTGAAAATATTTACTAAACTGAACACCACAGCAGGCTAAAACTGTGGTGTTCAGAGACATGAAGAACCAACGATCAACGCAAACAGGACTCTAATGTCCACAACCACGGCACCGTCTGAAACGACTCGTTCTCACAGTGATGACAGAACCCAAAGGATTATTGATCAGAGCAACCTGGAGCTGACAACTTTCTGGTAATATACTGGATATAAAAGAAAGGCTTAGAGTCAGACATTTTTTCTTTCCAGCATCAGTGACAAATGCCGCTATACACTGATGAACAATGCAGTCAGTTTGGTTGAAAAGTTGACATAGAATTCTAATCTACAGTACTTCAACAGCAGAAGCACCCATGCAAGTGTCAATAACATCAAGGACAATTTAAATCAATTCACAAAACCATTGAAAAGCTGTGCCTTATCTGAAGCTTGGATGAAACAGCTTGAGCTGAACGCTTATAAGACTTCAGTCACAGCAGATGGAATAAAAGTGAATCGTCAAGGTGTGTGTGTGTGTGCGATACACATCAACACCGATCTTTCAAATCCAAATAAGGTGAATTCATAAACACTCTAAACAGTTTGAGCCTTTTGACCGAACAGAGTCACATCACTGTCCCAAATCAATAAACTCGTTCACAGATGACAATGGAAACAATACAGAGAGTGGATTCTCCATCGGCATCGGGGTCCACCTTCCAGTTTACGAAGGCAAAGTTGAAGGAAATCACCTAGATGAAAGACTATTTTACAGATGAGACTATGGATGCACTTATAGATAACTGGGATGATGTAAATAAGGAACATGAGATTGGAAAGGCATATGAAGCATTTTGAGTATGTTTACAACACTCTATGAAGAAAACGTCCAATAAATCAATACACTAGAAACCAAATACACTAAGTGACCATGGAGAAAGGGTTACAAATATGCCTTTTGAAAGAAAAACACTTTCTAGAGAATCCATAACAAAAAGAACCAAGGATGCTGAACATAATAAACCCCCCAAAATTTGATTCGCTCGTTTTTCATAATAGCCAATTATTTTAAAACTGCCATTAAATAAATCGTCTCCATGGACTGCGGGCGCCATCTTGGAAAACTGATTTGAATTCTCAATTGAACTGAGAATGAAGTCGTGTCTAATTAGCATATAATTCCGCTTCCAAAGGAGTTAAGCTTGCCGGTCTATTCAGATTTAAACTTAATTTTTGTATAAAGTTTTTTAAAAACTTTATACAAAAATTAAAAACAAAAAAACTGTTTTTAGGCGTTCACATGGCCATTTTAGAGCAAAAATCGGCTTTATTCAGATTAATTGAGTAATAAAAAGTCCCATGTAAATGCACGGAATATGGGTTAGGGCTTTGAATAACCTCTAAGCATTTCAACACAGCCATGCAAAAATATAGCTGGAGATTTTAACTGTGCGCTCAATCCAAGAAAAGATAAATCTGTAGGAGTTCAACACACACAAACAAAATCTAAATGTACATCTGAAGACACTTGAACTCGTCAAAGAGGGATTTTTCCTGTTATTCTAGTACTGACAAAAGTTATTCAGCAATAGATTCTGTTTTCCAGCTCTGGTACAGTTTGATCTTGGTGTTGTACTGGGATGACTTCCAAATGTGAGAAAGGATTACCATTAAATAGAGACCTGATGCAATTGACAGTCAACATCAATCAGCTGTCAGAGGGACCGTCAGGTGAACTGTTGGTGACAAAAACACTACTTTTGTGGAATTTTGGCACCTCGTGGTGTTAAGTGTGCTTTGAGCAGTCCTGATTATTCACTTGTATCCAGCAGGGCACATTGGCAGTGTATTAATGTCCTGTTGAGGATATGACATGGCAACAATTGCATCCTGTGGTCACAGGAGTGCCTGAAATTGATAGTGTCTGATTGAAATAATGATGCACAACATCAAACTAAAATGCAGTGTGTGCACCATCCTTTGAGTTCAACCTGAATGAAACAGCTCTATGAGCCATTAGACTGACTCAAAAAGCTGAGCTAATGGGTCTAAGCAACACCTCAATAATGCACATTTTTAAGACAGGTTTGAATGAAGGACACTGAAGTCCAACTAAAGCCACACATTCAAAATCAACCCAAAGAAGCTGCTAACCACTGCACCACCAGACCTCTCTCACGGTCATTTAGGTAAAGCAGGGTTCAAAATTAGATCATCATTCAGATCGGACCCCAAAGAGGGACATGAACAATGCAAGGCAATCATAATCATCTGACCTGGCTGTATTTATCTGCATGCATGGGGGAGGCTGCTGGATACCTTACGGTCTGCCACATTACTTCACCCAGATAACAATCGCCTGATCTTGTCCGCTTTTCTGATCCCTGAGAAACCTGAAACTTCACAACCTGAAATCTAGAAGGCGCGACAACTTGATAAACAAGGTCATCAATTAGTTCCCCCACTGAGGAACCAACTTCCTCATCAGCAAAACCAGCATGAATGAAGCAGCACTGAGCATAATTTCTTATGCTCAACACCTCAACAACAGAACAAGGAATCTGCAGTAAACCCTTCAGATGATCAGCAATGCTGCATTATATTCTGCTGAACTCTTCAACCTTTGAACTGGAATTCCCATTAAGCCATGTGTGTACGCTGAAACATAAATGAAGTCCACTTACCTCCATTATATTTATGTAACACCAAATACAACTGTCATTTCAAGGCACTTTTACTGTTCTCGAAAACAGGAATATTTATCAGGTCTTTTATGATAAGATAGAAAGCTATACAACACCAACACCATCCTGCTAGGACATATTTCATTCCCCAAAACCATCAGATGATGATGATGATGTAGTTACTCCAACATCCTGTAAAAATCACAAGACAAGATCATATTGTTTCGAGGCGCTTTCCTCCCAAATGAACAGGAATGATGGACGTTTAAACGAAATGGTCCAAAACAACACTCAGTACCGTTACATGCACTTTCTTATCGTTACATATTACTCAATAAAATTCACCACTGAAATGCTTGAAAGACTTGATCTCTACACCTGTTTCTGCCTCACAACCTGACAGCATCTTCTCAGAGACGGGTACAACAGACATGGTTGGTTTGATTGACAGACTTGAAAGCATCAAGCTTAAAGTGAGGGAAAAAAAAAAACTTAAACCCCATTTACAGCACATATTTTGAAGTCATCTTGATCATCTTTTCAAACGCCTCATTTTTGCATTTCGTTTCGGAAAAATTTTACCCAGTAACGGAGCTGGGTTCACCGCCGCGTCCACCTTTGTACCATGGACACACACACCAGCTCTCACAAAAAGTTAATTTTCATGGCAGGCGTTATTTCGAGTGTTTGGGACTTTTGTGCTTCTATCATGGCTGCGAGTTCAGTATTTTTCTTTTTGGCAATCGTCCTTAATGATGTATATTACTTTTTTTGTGCTGTAGTCCATGTTATTACGATGTGGATTAAAGACCTGAGGCTGTGTTTTAGTTGTCAAAGTAGATGCTTTTAGTGGTATTTCTCCTTTTACTTTCGTGTTTGCGGCGGCAAGTGGAAACAAAAACTTGGTGCGAATAATCCACGCTGTAAATTGCATCCGTACCGCATCCAGTGGAATGCTGTCTCACTGCTGTCATGTGAAGTGACAGCCAAAACTCAAGAAAAGCTTTCCATTTCCACTTGAAAACCTTGTCGTTTACACACAGTCTCACATTCACAGGACCCACTATCGCTCCACCACAGCAATCAACACGTCCGTCTTCCTTAAACCATGTCAAAACGGAACTGTCAGATGAAACAGTCACTTCATATGTTAAACTTCTGCTGGAAGACAAACTAGCAATGCACCCCAAAGCAGTCTATAAACTGCATCAGTCAAAGACAGTGGACAGATTCATACAGGACTTCTCACCTTCTTTTGGACTCTTAGACCGCTGGTGGGTGGCAGCACATTCGATGTTAGAATAGCTGGTTTTACTGATGCATTGTTTTGACACTCACTGCCAGTGAGTCACTGGTACTCAAAGCTGAACAGGCCTCCTGGGCCCTGCTAGTTATTTCACACTGTGACATTAAGAGGGGTGAAGCGAGGCCACTCTGGTTCTCACTCACTGAACATGTGAACTGACCTCGATCCACCAAAATCATCAGTGGGAGACCTTATCAGATTTCTGTCAGGCACAGAGGGATTCTTTAAAAGTTCAGTTGAGTCTTTCTTTTCATGAACTTTCAAAAGAAATCTTGAACGGCCATTTCCTTGTACACTCGTCTAAAAAGCAACAGTTGAACAGAAGGAATGAAAACTGTTGAACCCACTTGAGAAATACAAGTTTTATTTGTTCTGTTTCGTGCTTCGTCCTGTCTGTATGTCTTGGATTTCCTCATGTTTACCTTGTGGTGTATTTCTTGCTGCCTCTCCTCATCTGCTCTCTCTTCCCTCCCTTCATCGATTGCTCTTCATCATTGACTTGTGTTTTTTTTTCCCCCCTTCGGGATCAATGTGTCCATTTAAGGTCTTTCCTTCATTTCTCTGCGCTCTCCCTGTGGTGAGCTATGCAGTCTGGTGCAGCCCATGGTTTGTTTTTTCTCTGCTCAGTGCCCTGGATTACCTTTATTTTCCTTTTGGACAAAGTTAAACTTTGCTTTACTTGAAGTTAGCTCTTCCCTAGTCCTCATGAGACATAGGATTGGGTATTATTGAACCTAGAGGCCCAAAAGAAGGTACCGGTAAACTGGCAACCCTGGAGTTAGAGGAAGTGCTCCGGATCAAATTAAGGAAAAAAAAGTTTTTGACCACAGAGTCCAAACACTTATAACTCCTCATTGACTAAACCCGAAGAGATGCTGCCAATCCTATAAGACTCCCCACAGAAAATGTACACACTCTGATGAAGACCTGCGTCTCATTCCTCCAGAGAGGCTCTATAAATTAAGGATAACACTTTATAAATAATTCACCATCAGCACCACCAGTGCCTGTGTGTTAAAGTCTTCAAGCCCAGAAATGTCACTGGAAACGGCACAATGCATCATAGCAGCAAACAAAAATTCCACAACACATTATGCCACTTAGTGCTCAAAATATTGAACATATCAAATCACCACCGTGAATTCAGTGATCCAGTACTGAAAGGCAGCTAAGTGTGAACAAAACACAAAGAATCTGGGTTGGAAAACTTATAACAGCTCGTGAGTCTGGCGAAGGTTCTGTCAGTGACTAATTGGCTCCTCAAGCTAATGACCTGCAGCACTCCAACGACCACAGAGCACAGAACACACAAGGCCATAGCTGGAGAGCCAACAACTCAGACACTGTTTCTCCCCAAAAAACAAATCTCAATTTATTTTTTCACTGTAACTGCTAACAATGTCATGTTTACTCTCATTAAAGAGGATCATCCTCCTCATTTATCCCACAGCGGTGCCACATTGCACATCTGCTTCCTATTTTCACCCAGTGGACCAAACATAGAATTTTCCTAATTGATAGGAAAATACATACGGCTTCCTTAATGGAAACCATTTTTAGAGGTTTTTTTTCTTTCCTTGATAGGATAAAATCAGCTGCATCTATAAAATACATATATACACACACAAACACCAAAACAATTAAGTTTAATTCTTTTAGCCGTTATAAAATATTGACTTCACTTATAACTTTAATTTATATTAAGGCTTTTGCCTTCAACCCTTAACTGTTGATTGAGTAACTCAATATGTTGTCATCCTCACTGTGCGTCTTTGAAGGTCAAAAAAATAAATCTCCGCACCGATTGATCCATATACTTATGCAGCATTTTATGTAGGAAAGATTCCACATGAGTGAAGTTGTTGTTGGAACTGAAGCAGCTGAAATGCTTCTGAACCTCAATGAACAAACATATAAACCAACTTATTTTGTAGGTTTATCATGACATGACCACTCTGCACATCTAAGTGACCTTTCTTTGGTTTGATGAAAGTAAACCGTCTGACTTTGACTCTTCAAACACCCTCCACAAACATTTTCCTTCAGGCAGACTGAGGACTGTGTTCAAAAGACATGCAGCAAAACAAGATAAAGGGATCAAAACATAGCCAGTCAAAAAACATCAACGAGGTGAGGATTTTTTGTCTTCCAGGACATATAAAATATTAGGGCGGTAAATATGACCTTCCAGTAGTTATTCTTTCCTTTCATGAGGTCAGAGTGGAGATTTAAAGGCTCAGACATCTTGTCACCTGTAACTCTCTCCAAGGCTGTGTTCGAAACCGCATACTGTCTACTACATCCTTACATACTCATACTATCCATCCTGCATCCTGCTTACCCAGTCCATCAAACAGTATGCGAAGCGTTTACACTACAGCATACTACATAATAACCCACAATGCATTGCACTTCTTCCATGAGCAGAAATCGATCTGCTAAAGCTGATTTCACTTTAGCTCTAAACTCGTCAAATGTATAACTTCATCGAGATTTTTTTTTTAAATTAGGCGACAAAGTGGTCATTTAGAGCCGAGTGTGTCGTTTATTTGTCCGAATATCAGCCGTTTATGATTTTGTTCGGACGAATTCGGCGAAATTCAAGCCAGCCGCAGTGAGCAACGCACTTCCGGTTATTTTCACCAAAATAAACCACCCCTTTCCCTTTCTCATGCAAAAAAACCTCAGTGATAAATCTGTGCTTTTACTTTGAAAATAAGAAGGCAATCTTTCAGCAATATATCTGGCTTAACATCGCCGTGTGGACCGGTGTCCCGTTAACGGACCACTTATTATGCCAATTATGATGCTTTACCGACGGAGAGTTTTTTCGGCTCTTCAACAAAGATCGGCTCGCCGTCTTCGGTACATCATGGTCGCTTCCAGCATGGACTTGTTCTCAGATGTAACTGTTTTTGTTTTTTTTTTTACTATTTTTAATCATTGTCAATCCAATCAGAAATCTCGTAACATAACATACCTACGAGCACAAACAATGGAGGGAAGATTAAATCTAGAACCATACTCAGCTTGCTAAATGTACATCATGAAGAAACAGTCATTGTGAACTGAATAAAGTTTATTCAAATGTCTGTCGCGTTGCATCTTGGGCAATTTCAGTATGAGTAGTGAACACACGATGTATACTCAACATTTTTGGCGAATGCAGTATGCATCCAGGAACTTCTCGCATACTCAAAATCGCATACTGCCAGTGTAAACACACTGCATACTCAATAAGTTAGTATGAGTAGTACGTAAGTACGCGGTTTCAAACACAGCCCAGGTCATCATGTGGAGACTTGAGTTTTTCCCCGGCCAACAGAGCGATAATCTCCTTAATGTGTTGTCGGTCCATCTTGAGACCTTGTTGCAGTATGGCATTTGTGCTTCGTCTCCAACAGAAAGTGACCAGGATGCACAGTAATCACAGGCACAAGCTTACCCAAAATGGTCTCCTCCCTGTGGCGAGGGAGCCGCTTAATTTTGAGACACTCCCAGATGGTGAAACTTCCACCACGTTCCAGCTGTGTCTGTCATCGTTTGGTCATAACAACAGGTGAAAAAGTTGTTGATCAGATGTGTTTCTAGTAGTCCACAGCCACTTTTGAATGATATTCTCAAAAAAATCTGACTTTAATTCACTTATAAACAAGGAATTGAAAAGAAACTTCACCAACTTTCCAAAGAGGACAGTAACAGCTTGTTACCGTGGAACCAGACTGAAATGTTTTCATTTTGCACACCAGTTTCACATTCAGCTGAAAATTGATCCAGTGTGTATTGAAGGCACACTTGTCAACTACTCAAAGAGGTATCATCACAAACACTGCTACAGAGAGAGCACAACACTGTATGTCCCTTCTACATTAAAGCAATCAAACCTTCCACCCATATTGCTTCTTGATCCGGCATCGGGCCCCAGGGTGCTGGAGCTAATCTTAGCTGGCCACACAGAGCAACCAAGGACAGACCGTCGGATACTCTCACACCTACAGGCAATATTTAGATGAACCAATTTCTCATGAATGCCTGATTTTGGCCTGTGGGTGGAAACTGAAGGGCCAGTCAAGAACTCACATGTGCAGGGAGAGCAGACAAACTCCACAAAGGAAAGCCCAGGACTGGGGTCAGGAGGGCGGGGTGGGGGCAATCCTTCCAATTTGAGACAAGAATACAAACCAATACACAATGTCAAGAAACGTCTGAAGTCACCAGAAACTACTTCAATTCAAAGCATAAAACGCAATGACAACCTGGGAAATGTTCACTGAGAACTAATCACACCACCGGCCCTGCTGCTCAGTATTAACAACTAGTGGACAGGAGGTGAAGTACAAGATGAAAACGAAGTATACACAAAACCAAGATTACGCTCAAAAACAGAGATGCTTAAAAGGGGTTTGTTGTGCAAAACTAAGATCACGGATGAAGCCAGGATATCTTTGTTATCCTGGTTAAAGTTATCCAGAGTCCGGTTGTGATTTCATGCTGTGAAGCTAGCCTGTTCCAGACCAGGGTAAATTCCAGGATTTATCTAAAGGAGCACAGCGCAGTTTTAAATATTAAATTATCAATTATTCACACCCACACACGTTTTCACCTTTTCCTGATGGGCAGCAAGAGCTATTTCTGCAAGATCGCAGTCGCTCCTGTTTCCCTGTGCAGGGCACTGAAGGCACAGCGATATGAGTGATTCGGGTACGAATCACTGCTTCGCCGCCGCCGACCCGACCCCCTCCAAAACCAGCTCGCCCTCCGTGGCGGCAGCGGACAGCGCCCCGCGGAGGAAACCCCGCGACCCCCGGGGAGGAGGCCTCCCGGAACTCGGCCGCGCCTCACGGCACGGTGGCGGGCCTGGGGCGACCGACCCCCGCCGGGGACGAGGGCAACCCGCTAGGCGGGCCGCGGCGTGCCTCGACTGCCCCCTCTGCCGCCGCCTCTGCCTCCCCTGCCTCTACCACCTGCACCTCTCCCTCTGGTCTCCTCCGTGCTCCCCGTTCACCTCTCCCCCTGCCAGAGGCACTGCTGTCCTCTGTGGTTGTCTCCACAGGAATCTCACACTGATCAGAGCTGATCCTTTGTGTGACATTTCACTATGTTTTGCATATGACTATCTAGCTTACAAAATATTTCAATTTGAAAACGTTATTACTTACAACATATCAACAATGCACATAGTCTTAGAGTTAGAAATACGAATGGGAGTGTTTTGACCGTGAGTTTGACACTTTACATACTGGAAACGTCATATCAGTGCACTGTGACAGCTTGTAAGTTTCGAGTTTTCATATTTCATACTGCTATATTGTAATTGATTCATTCATTGACGCTTTTCCATATGAAACTTGTCATAAAGTGGACGAAAACGGAGGGGGAGGGGTTCTAGATACATCGTTTTTCCATGTTTACAACATTTGTTATGTCATTTAGAGGTAAATTACTTATACATGTTCTGTTGCAGATTTATACGTTTCTTACCTCTGTGGACATAATTGCGTTTCAAAAAGCTCGTGTGGTCCATTGTGCGTTCGTTTCCAATGTATGTATCATTTTTTTAACAGAGCTTAAATGTGTCAGTCTGGTTCGATACTATAATATAATATTGGCATAAAGCAATATAAAAATTTATTTATGAGCCCCGCCTTCGTCTCATAGACCCCCCTGTTATCCGAAAAAGCGCCGGTCAGCTTCAGCCAATAGATTTCGAGCTTCTGCTTTGTCATGCTGTCAATCAACGTGTGGAGCAGCCAGAGAGACTTTACGCTTACCTCGGATATATCCACTGTCTGCTAAACATCCACCGTAAACAGCTCAACATGGAGGATGCTGTAGGACTGGGAGGCTCTCATTTTGACCCCACAGGTAATGCGCGAGCACAATTAAAGGGGCGTGGCTTGGTAGCTCACGAAAGCAGAGGGAGGGCGGAACCTCGAGACGTTGGATTAAAAAACCTCTTTCTTTCAAAACTCCGGACACGAGCTTTAAGGCATGCCAGGAGAACTGAGTGATCTGCTATGTCAAATGCTCCCATTAGATTCTAGCAGGATTAAAATGGTACATTGCCAAAGTCAAGATTTTAAAGCAGGCCATTAAACATTTAGGAGGCCAAAGGTCATGCCTTTTTGGTACGTCCCAAGGGTCTGTCAACTGTATGAGGAGAAAAAAAAAAAAAGAAAAACCCGGCAGGCATTCACTCCGTCCCTCAACAATACACCGCAGAATTCATCTGTCAATATAAAATGTCATCACCGTAACCTCAGAAAGAGAGTGGCAGCCATGACACAGCCCTGATGTTAAAAGCCGTGATAAATACAGGCTGTCGGGTTCACCTTGTGACAGGTGCTGACAGACTGCAGACATCCAAAAAACCCGGGATTCCTGGACTGAGCCAGACCATTTTGACATCACTGATCAGGCAGTCGGCATTGCAGACGACCTGAAATTATTAAATGATTAAACCAATGTACAGTATTAATTGACTGACAATATCCAGAAGTCATGCCTATTTACAATCCCCTCATTTTTTTTCAGGTGAGTTCAGTCCAGCGCTCCAATGACAACGGAGACGCCTTTAACTCAAAGCAATGAATATCTTATGAATTTTGTAACTTGTCTTGTAATTTCCGTTATTTGAAATTATATAAAAATCCTCTTTGAAGTCACAATCTTGAACTTTTAAATTTCACGTGCAATTCACCTAATTAATCATCAGGGCACAGTTACATTTTCTGAGACATTAACTGTTTGGTTTGCAATGGTGATGGTTTCAGCAGAGTATTCGGCATGCAGGAGGTCTGTGAAGCTTTGCCATGCTTTCTGTGCTTACTGTGTTATAGTGGTTGTGTTTTCTTTTGTTGTAATTCGCTCTTTTGTCTTCTCAAAGGCCTCTGTGGGGATGTTCAGCTCCGATGGAGATAAGTACATTGGTCCATTTGTTATGGTGAATCCATTGATCAGTCACGTGATCTACAGTATTTAATGAATCGTGTGCACACACTGATCCAGAATAGGTTGCACTGGTGAATCTGCGTGTTCTCGCCCTCTCTTGGTGTCTTGCCCAACCACTCGCCTTGTTCTGGATTCGTTGAGTCCAACTGGATGTCTGAATCCTACTTTCATGCAGCGAGCCCCTGAAGTTTGGATAATAAAATCAGGAAGTCACTCAGCTCAGGAATCTAGTACATGTATGAAAGAATCAACACAGCATGCAGAACAAAACACAAAATCCATACCTGCAGTGAAGCAAACGCTAAACAACTGCAAAACAAACATCTACACACTAAAGCCTAACTACACTCAGAATGACAGCAGGGAACTTAAGTTCAATCAACTGGAGAGGGAAGAATACAAGCAGGAAGTTAAAGAAGTGAACAATCCAGCATGTGGTTGTGGCTCTACACTGGATTATACGTGGAGCGAAGCCAGGATGAGCCTGTCCCTGCAGCAGGTGAGTCCAATCAGGTGATTACTTTGACTTTGACACACTACAGTCTATTCAAATCCTTGACCTAATCCACAGTCTCATCCAAATTCCTTGAGAGGAATTATTTTCTCTTCAACATCCTCCATTTTATCAACATTCATAACTTCAGTGTCGATTGTTATCCGCACTATGCGTGTGCATGTGTGCCTGTCTTTGCCCTTGTCAGCTGGAAAAGGTCGACTTCATTGCTCGACCACCTTCCGAAGGCTGATTTGATTCTGGTTGCAGCAGTGATTTAGTCCCCAGTAGTGATTACCTTCAAGCAGGACACCACTTTACCATCATCACAGACTGATAGATGACCAAATACAGCAGCACTGACTTCAGCACCTATGTTGCTTCTTCATTATTCTTCAGTTCCCCCGTAGATGTAGGGCTTTTGATGAGCAAATCATTTATAAAGCACACAAGCTCAGGTGTTACCTGACACTTTATAATTGAGCTCAGCAGTTCTGCAGTCTGCTGCTCTGGAGCAACGTGAGCTCCAGAGGTACAGTTGTTCTACATATATTTATACTACATCATTTTCAGTGTTGAAGGACTTCTGTGGCTGCAGACCTTTTGTCCAGCTGCATCCACTGGGGACATCATGTCACTGTCACAAATGAAAATAACAAACAAAAAAAAACCAACTTCAGGCTTTGTTTGTATTTTGAAAATCGATGTCAGTATCATTGGCGAGCTCACAAAGCAGCGATTCTTTTATCTTATTGTTCTTCTTTAATTGCCACGGCTTTCAAGCATGTTGCCTGCGGGCAAAACAGGCCTCTCAGATAACCTTGCTCAGTACAAAGACCGCTAAAGAAGTGATTGCTATTCCTCATTTGTCTCCAGAAAGAAGTGAATATTGTGAGAATTGCAGAGAGAAAAAAACAACAACTATGAGACCCATAATTGAACACAGCTTAGTG
The DNA here is from genome assembly GCF_902148845.1 of Salarias fasciatus. Taxonomy (NCBI): domain Eukaryota; kingdom Metazoa; phylum Chordata; class Actinopteri; order Blenniiformes; family Blenniidae; genus Salarias; species Salarias fasciatus. Next base: position 3,429,567 of record NC_043756.1, on the reverse strand, counting down.
AGAGAGCCACACAGTTGTTTTTACATTGTTTTTATTGTTATTGCACTGAGCATGCGCAGATGAACTATTTGTGCCGTGGCAGCGTTTCAGAAAAGTTGCATTTTCTTCTGCCTACACAGAGTCAGAACATTTTCAAAAACTTGCATTTTCTGCCTGCAACTGAGCAAACTGAGACAACCCAATAAAAGATTTTAGTTTTCAGATGAAAACACTGATGAACAGAACAGAGCCTTGATGTCTATTAAGGCTTCATTGTTTCAGCTTGCTCAGGCTGGTCTTTAGCTTTTTTTTTCTATGCAGACTGCTTTAGGCTACTGTCTCAATAAAATCAATAACAACAACAACAACACCTTCAGCACGGTTATGGTTGCGCTTTTCTGGATTAGAGCAGCTGAAATACTTTCTAATCTTTCTGTATCTCATGGGGTGTTTTGAGGTTAAGTTTCCCAAACCAGTTGGCTGGAGGCTGCAGAAACCACGCAATGACGGGCTTTTACTCACATTAATCTGCAGAGCGACTAGATTAGATTTAGACTTCACATCATTTTCCTGAGGACTTCGAGCATTATGCTCCCATTTCTTTACTCCATCGCTATGAGAATGACCCTGAGCTGCAATCAGTTTGGAACTTATATTGGTCCACACTTGTCTCTACAAAACTTTTCAAGCAAAAAACCAGACTACAAGATCTCAAGACTTTGTTCCTCTAGATCATAACTTTCCATACCTAAGCTCGCCCTGATAGCGTGGCTTTGAGGCCAGTTTGACAGCAGTGAGGTAACTTTGTCTTTCATGCAAACGTCACCGATATTTCAGCTTGGGTCCCAGTTTTGTGTTGTGTCCGTTACACTTTTTTCTGACAATTTGCATTGTGGTTTGATTAGAAGGGCTTGTGGGCCACTTTTGGTCCACAGGCCTCTTGTTTGACACCCCTCCTTTGGCCCCAAGGTGGCAAATGCTGTGCCTCAAACTTGTGTTTTCTTCTGTGAGTGGATCTGCAGATTGAATCGACACTTTGCTTTACTGAACAGAAATTGAGAGCGCATCCCTAAAAACAATTACGTTTTCATGTCTTTTCGCTTTGTTTATCATCTGCACCCTACGGAAAAAAGGACACGCCTGAATATAAAACTCCTCTAATTCAATTTAATCATGAAGAGAAACACAGAGGAGCATCTATTTGACAGCAATTTTGGTAAACATTTTCTCTGAATTGTACACTTACACAGAAAACAGCCTCAGCCTTTTGCATAATTCAAGTCCTCATCTGACTTTTTCACCTCGCATGTTGAAAGTGTTCGTGATGGGAGGGGATTTAATGAAAAACAGACTGAACGAATCAATCTTTCATGCTCAATTTAATTATGAATTAAAGTTTCATGTGATTTAATTCCAGACAATTTGGAGGATTATCAACATTAACTTAGTACATTGATGAAAAATATTTCTGAGTTCTGTATCTTTCCCACGTAGTCCGCATGGAGAGAAAATAAACCTCCATAAGTTCCTTCGTCTCTCCTGGGGAGAGCCACAGCTGCTTCCACACCAAGCCAGAGATCTAATCTGTCCAGTGGGTCCTGCGCCGACCTGCAGGCCTCCTCCCAGTCTGACGTGCCTGGTGCGCCAGTGAGTCCTAATCAGATGAACCGCCTCGACTCTGAGGAGCAGCAGCTCCTCTCTGAGGTCCACAAATGTTCTCACGAAAAACAGGAGTTTGCATTTCCATTTCCACAACAGCACAGAAAGTGCAACTTTTTCCAAATGCAGCGACTTCATCTCAGTGTAAACAGTCAAAAGCAGCTTTTCTTAAAAACACTGCCACTGTGCATGCTTATCGCATTTTGTTCTTTGAGTGCATGTGTACGTGGTTTCACTGCAGAAACAACCAACAAACACAGGAGCTCAGCTCACTGGTTGTTTGGAATCTTCATGTTTTGTTGGCTTACTCATTGAAATTACCAAATGTATCATGACCCAGAGCGGTAAATAATGTGTAATCTCCCGAACAGCGCAACATCACAGACTTTTATTCATATTAATTTCTCCCCTCTGACAGTCTCAGCTCTCCTGAAAGACAGCGAAAACAATGCACAGAGAACACCTTGGCTGTCTAAAACCGTGACTCAGAGGTCCACCTGGAACGTTAAGCTGCTGCACAGCAGCAAAGGAAAACAAAAAGATCTTGTTCACATACACAGCTCTATCTGTGAAATGATAAGAAAGACAAAGGTACACCTGTGGCCTTCAGCTTTCATGTAGCTGAAATGAGTCACAACTGCTCCGGCTGATTTGATTCTCTCTCCGTCTTTTTTTCAGAATTTGCAAGGCAATTATATTTATAAAAGACCATTCAGTCATGACACGGCTCATGGTGTTTCACAAGAACTGATCGAAGAAACATTTTATAAAATATCAGAAGAATATAAAGAAGAAATTATTGGTGAGCAATCAAAAATAATGGAAAGAGCAAATCTATATACAGTTTTTTTTTTAAATTACATTTTAAAAGCAAACATAGCACAAAAGGAAAAGGTAATTTCTTAAAGCCATAACCTTGATTCTAACAATAGCTCATAAAACCAGTTTGCTGGGAAGTTTCAGCAATCAGAATAGCTTTGCCAGCTTGTGCATGCAGATTCATATTTTAATCTTTTAATCTGCAAATCAAACATGTGCTGCTTGTTTATGAATGCATAAGTTTAAATTAAGGAGCATTTCTCCCACTTAGTGCTTGCAGGGAGAATATTTGCGCCGCATCACTGATAGATCAACTAAAGACCATTTTGAAATCAGGACGTTTTGTTCAATCTGCACAGGACGAAACAGACGCAGAGGCCAGATGTGTTTGGTGTTTTTATACACCTGCCAAAAAAATGCAGACTGGAGGTCAACAGAAAATATGTTTCAAATATCCTATGCAATTTGTCTGAAAAAAATCTATATTTATTCCACGTCTCCAAATGCTCTTGCTCTTCCAGGTGATGCTGAAGGTTAAATTCTGAATCATCCAGCTGGAAAATCCATCTTGTTAGCAGTCTCAGTGGCTTTTTTTTTAATATCCTCGTGTTTAGAAGCACTGCACACAAACACACTGCCTTGATTGAAATAGTTCATTTAATAACTTTTGCACAAGAAAAATAAAGGGGAAAAAACAGCATTACAAAACAATACAGATAAAGAAGACATTAAACTTTTCACATATAATGAAGATTGGGGTCTTCAGTTTTACCCACATGGAGGACTAACAACTGCCAAAAAAAAAAAAAATAAAGAAAAAAAAATGCACACACAAAGGCTTTAAGTGTACAGTTTTTGCATTAGGTGCCATTGTGTGGCAGCTAAAAATAAATGTGTTACACAACTGCAGCAGCGTTATACCAGATGTGCAAACGATCAGTCCCATTGTGCTGAGATGCATTCATTCACTGTACAATGCGTATTCTCACCGCAGACGACAATAACATCAGGGTTCTCTTCTTTTGTAGCCATTCAAGCAGGGGTTAATGTAAGTCTCGTAACTTGTTTGGCTCAGAGTGAAAATGGTTGGAACTCGGGATGCGCTGATACCAATACCAGTGTTGGACATCAGGTCTGACACGGCACAGAAAAAGATTCCCTGTTACAACTCAGCGAGTGTTGGGTGACGTAACGTGTTTGCAAAGTCGTTCATTGGGACGCAAGAGAGCAGGAGCGATGTCCACGGTGTGGAGATTCTTTCACATTGATGAGAATCATAGAGGTAAGACAGACTGCAGACTATGTTCTGGTAACAGATCAGGATTAGGGGAAAGCGAGTTGGAACAACACCAGCAACGTCATCAGCCGCTCAGCACGAGCCGTGCTACATGCTACATGCTACATGCTACAGAGCTCCGAGACTCACACAGCAGTGAAGCTACACGCTACACGTGGTCCAAGTATAACTGATGCGCTCATTAACAGCAAGCCGGAGTGTGTGGCGGCACACAGCGAGCTTGGCCCCTCGGTCTCCGGCCGACAGCACACACAAGGCAGTGCGCAGAGAAACGCTGCACAAAAAAATTCAATCACACTTTCACACACACAAAAAAAAAAGGCCAAAGTCAAACATCAATGTAAAGATAAACAACGAAAAATGGCATCAACATCAAAATATTTTTTTAAAAATCTAATGGAGAAAAAACTGGAACTGCACATAGTTGCACATCACACAAAAACACAAAAGCACCAAGGAACAACAATGTACAACAGGCCAAGATTTAGAGACAAACATGCGTTTTTGGTTCTCCTGAAACATTCACCAAAAAATAACTTGATCGCATTCCAAAGCTGTTCGCGTCCATGACGCCTTCCAGCACGCTCTATTTCCAACGCAGCATTCAAACAGGTCGAGAGAGGAGCACAAAAGCACTTCTTGGTCTCCAGAAAGGAAGAAACAGACCAGAACAAACACTTGAAACAGTGACACATATACGTGGATAAAGAAGCCGCTGCAGTACACACATCCACAAAGGCACAACCCAACAGCACATCCAGCTCAAGCTCGCACAAAAACACAAGGAAATGTATCTACTGTGCAAAAGTTTTGGTTCAAACTAGGCTTTTTTTTTTTTTTTTAAAGAGATCTATCGTAGCAGAACCTTCGAATGTTTTCATTCTTCATAAATTGTGCTAAATTGCAGGCTCACGCAATAGATGGTACATTGAGCCACATCACAAGAAAACAGGAGCATTTAACAGGAGGTTTTCAGTGTTTTGGACTGTTTTCATGGGGACGATCAGCTGGACTTGAGATTCGATAATGAAGCCTGCAAACAAGGGCCGAGCCAATTCGCAACAACTTTTGGAGTGAAAACAGGTCCAGTAAGAAATAACAAGTGTTTTCAGAGGTAGTAAGTCACATTGGGTGGGTTGTCAGTTAATCGTATTGATATCATGAAAAAAGAAAAATAGTTAAAAGTAAATCTGACAATATGTGCCGCACAAAGCAGAAACAGAGCAGCGAAAAGTGAAAAAGGGATGGACGCAAAAAAAGCCATAACAGCTTATTGTTTCTGAAAGTATTGTCTGACTGAATAACTGTCGAGGTCGTCCGCTCTGCTGCGGCAGCCAAGTGACAAATCATGTTTCTGGAAACTGTGACATGCGTCTCTTTCACACAGCTGCAGTCACCAGGATGACCAGCAACGCAACAACAGCTGAACAAACTGATTCCACTGGAGCTATTGAGCTCACTCTGGTTTCTACAAGTCAAAACATTATCGTCCATCTACTGAGCATGTGCAGAAGAACTATTTACTGCCGATGTGTGCAATATTTCAGAAAAATTGCATTTTCCCCAATTTCCAAGGAGATGAAGCATTTTTGAAAAGTCCCACCCTGGGATCTAGTTTCAAAAACTTTCCAGTCATATAAACAAACATTACAAACACAACAGATGATTCTGTTTTCACTTTAAAACACCGGCGTGTTTTTCTACTAACAAAACACTGAACACAAAAGTTGCTCCTGTACCGTTTCACATCACATCCTTTTTGTTCACAGTTCGACATTCAGCACCAGCATGAGCTCCAGTGGTTTTGTTGTTTAAATTTCACTTCAGCCTAAAGCACAACTATGTTTTTTTGTTTTATAATGAGGTGCAAAGAAAGCGTCACGAGAAACAGAAATATACCTGTTTGAAATATGGCTGCTATCGGAGGGTTCAAGGCGTTTTTACAGCTCCGAGTTGGTTTAAAATAAATTCTCGTCTTTTCTTTTGAGGCTCTCGAGTGGGTGCGTGTTTCATTGTTTGGATTTGCATTGATGCTTTTGTCGGCTGTTATTGAAGGTAGACGTTAGGAAACGCTTCTCCAGATCTGTGTACGCCGGTAAGAATTTATCTCAAGGGCGGTCCTAGCGCCCAAACCAATAACGAGGGCGTAAGTCTTTTTCTCCGAGGCTCTGTGCGTACGAAACAAGGACAAAACCTTGTGATGAGCGAAATGCTGTCTTTACCTGTCGTCTCGTAGGCGCTGCAAGAAAATTGCATTTCTTTCATAGAATCATGGTGAGTAATGTTCACATTCACAGTTTTATTTTTTTCTGTGATCTTTATACTTCAAAAAACACCTAACACAACAAGGCACAACACCGCTGCGTTTGCTAATAAGCAACAAAAGGCAATGCTGTGGTGAGCTGATGTGTGCTTTGCTACAGCAGCAGTCATGGCGAAAACAGTAGCTTATTTACCAGGAAGAAAACCCAAAACAGAATAACACAGAATCGTTTCTGTACTGTACAAATGCGCTCTATATGTATAGGAAACCAAACCAAGTGCATAGTGTATGCTGAATACTTCAAGAGATTCCAGTTCTGGGCTCGGGGGGGGTGTATCACATAGTGAGATGATTGAATCCCAAAAAAAAAAAACAACAAAAAAAACATTTCATCTTACACTTGCAATATTTCACAAAAACTTTGTACCTTTTCTGAACAAAAAGAAATCCAGCTACTTTTTCACAACACATGCATCACGCAACAAGCAGCAAGTCATTGTGTTATGCAGTGTCATCGACCTGCACCAGGCGGTGTTACAGAATGGAAAAACAAACTGCTTCCTCCTTTTCTCTTAAAGAAAAATATCAGAATTAAAAAAAAAGGGAAATTCCAAAGCTTTGTATCATTCCGACCTTTTCCACCGTGTTATTGAACAAGCTCAGATAATATCAAACAATCATCACAGATGCTTTTTGATCTCTTACTATTAAAATTTACTAGATTTTTTAATCATTCCAACAGTTTCAGTTTTGAAGCTCACTAAGAAAAACAAAAGGAGAAACAAAACGCTCAATTTGTAAAACGTTTCCTTCTGATGCAAATAATTATTTTACACATTTTTCACAGCAACTTTTTTTTTTTTTTTTAAAGAAAATATTCAGCATCAAATAAAAAGCTATACATCTGAAGGATCACATTATGATGTGATGCAGTTGGGTGTTTCCTTAAAATTAACAATTGTGTGTGGTTGCATCTTTTTTTAATACCAATGCACTGAAAATAGCGGACACTGTGAGAAGTTAACCAGCTTTAACAACTGTGTTAAAACATTTATCTTAGGACACTGACTGAATTACATTTCTGATAACGATTCATGAATTATAATTACTTGTAGATTCACAAGGCAGCCTCACTCATCAAGCTGGTTTTAAGCACTTTTCGTGCACAATGGCTGGCTCTTCCTTCGGTGCATGCTCATAACATTTTCTTCTGTACCGCGATATCGACTCATTTGCAGTGAAACTGCGGTGTCATGTTTGTGGAATTGTTTTGTGTTATTCCTAACTTTTTCTCAAAAAGAAAATAATATCACAACTCCGTTTTCTGTTACACTGACATATCAAATATAATTTTCTCCCAGAAGTAATCCAAAATCACTGAACATGATAGTGTCACATTTCAGGTTAACATTGTTAATACAATCGGGCTGTCTTTCAGTTCTCAGTTACTCAGTTACACTGTCAATAAAGTCCTCACAGTTCCTTCAGAATATGACGATCTCATTTTAGAAAACTCAGCAAAAAAGTCTCTCAAATATTCTGGAATAATCCCATTATTCTTTACACTTCTGACTAATTATCAAAAGACTGAAAATTGTCTTTCAAGTATCATAAAACTGTGCGAGACGCTCTCAATGTTTGAAAAAAGAAACAATCTCAAACTATAAATGCAAAATCATTTCTGTGATGTTTTAAATCAGGTCTGTCAAACAGAGGCACATGGGCCAAACCTGACTCCCCAAGCCACCAAGCAAATGGTCAACATTTCAAAGAAACCTATGATTTTTTTTAATATTACTTATGATCGTACTATTTTACCGGTTTGACCCAATCAAGATAAAAACTGGGCTGTTTGTGCGCTCTGAATGTGTCTGACATCCCTGTTTTAAACACAGCTAAACTCTACATTATATACAGCAGCTATCCTCTCTGCAAAGAGATTTTTATTGCCACTAAGCACCAGAAAATGGTCTTGCTGACCAAACTATGGCATCAAAAATGGCAGCAAACACTGAAAAATATCCAGCTGACTCAGACAAACAGACCATGACATTTGTCATCGTGATACTGCAGAATTTAAATAGATTACAATGCATAATTTTAAGTAGCAAAAATATGTTTACCTGACAGTCCTGATGCTCCCAAAAACACACATTAAAAACGACAGAGAAATGTGGCTGAAAAACCAAGCTGTGTGTGTTTTTTGTGAGCGCTCTGAGAACCCGGGGAGGGCGTTTTGTGTCTGTTAAGCTTCTCCTGCCCGTTCTGCGACGCATCCTTCACCCTAAAATCTGAAGGGGCCCGAGCGTGTCTTATTCACAGCTGTTTGACATCCGTGCTGGGATTTCTTTTCGTAACACCCGGCCTATTCTGCAAGTGGTGATGGAGCCTGTTCATCTCGAGGTAGTTAACCAGTATTCATGTAAGGAAATATATCACATTTTTCTTTTCACGAAGAGAGTTATTTCTGACATCTGAAAATGTTACGGAGGTAGATATCTGACTATTTTAGCAAGGCAGGGCTTTTCATTGGCTGTTGTACGTTACACTGAAATAGCCATTGTGTAAAGTAGAAGCAGATCAGTTTAACAACATTACAGTGCAAACTTCATGTGAAGCGTGCATCGTATGACCGCTGAGAGAAGATCACTGTGGCTTTAATGGAGAATCTAACGGAGAGAAATTCCAATTTAGTTGCAATACTGTTCATGCAGCACAAAATGAAACTTTCTGATTACATGTAACTGTATCAATAGGGTCTGTATTCATATTGAATGATGTAAAACAAAATGTAAAAACTTGCCTCCAATGTCCCGACCGAATCCAGATCATTTTGTCAATGGATTTCATTGTTAAATTGAAAGCCTTTAACCCCCCGCCCCCCCCCCCCCCCCCCCCCCCCAAAAAAAAAAAACGAAACAAAAAAAGACAAAGAAACACATAATTTCACTGATGTGTCTTCGAGCTGGAAAGTGGTTTAGCCTGCTACAAATGTGATTTGAAATTGAAAAGTGCTTCCTCCCCTTTTAAGTAACCATGAATAATTAATGGATTTGTTTTCAGGAGTCGACAACCTTTTCTACACAGCTCTCAGCTGTTTAAGTGTCAATAAATGTCAAAGAAAAGAAAAAGAGAAAAAAAACAAACAAACAAAAGGCTAGGACTAGCTTGAACTTAACCTGTATTTTTACCCTTTTTTTACGTATATACTGCCAGGTCAGGCTTCTCTGTAAACGTACTGAGATGCTTAGAGCAATTGTTGGGAGATCCCAAAGTCCATCTTCTCAAAGTGAAAGATGCTAGATTGTCTTTGCTTTTAGGCTGGGGTGTAAGGGAACAGGACTTCTGCTCATCAGACATTGACTCTCTCTCTTTCAAGTCTGCAACACAGAGGGCAAAGAGGCCCAGGCATCGACTTCCTTCAGCCCATTTGGACGAATGTCAAGCCTACAGAGTCAGCAGACTAATCTAATCTCATGAGCATGTTCTGGGCAGAATGCAAGACCGTCCCAGTTAGTGAGGATCCCAGAGATCAGATCCACTGCTGTGCGTAGAGCTGAACCAAACTACAGCATATCGAGCTGGCACCTCGTGAGCCCCTTTCCCCAGCTCGGCGTCTGTCCAGGTAAGGATCTGCTTTCCAAGAGCCCGGGTCCACTGCAGATCACCAAGGCTCCCCGCTCTGTCACGCTGTGTTTTCAGCGTTGCATTACTGTTCCCCAGAGCCATTTCGCCCCACCCCCCAGTGCCATGAAGCACTCACTGCCAGACGTCTGTCTTCACGGCTCGGATCAGTCAAGGCGACCCTAGCTTAGCCAGGACATACAATCTCTTTTAGGGGCAGCGGTGGTGGTCTACAGGTCAGAGAAGTGCTTCTGGTATCGGGAGTTTGCAGGTTTGAATCCCACAGCTGATGTGTCACCACTGTGCATCCCTGAACAAGACCCTTGACTTCCATCTCCTCCCTGGGGTGCTGGAACATGGCTGCACCTCCACATCCTAGAAAAAGGAGGGGTAAGTGCAGACAAAAAAGGAATTTCCCCTTGGGGATTGATGTCGAGTTGAGCTCAGTGTTTTAATCATTATGTAAATCTGAAGTTGGGGAATTTTGGACGTGTGAATATTTGAAAAGAACACAGTAAACATTGCTGGTTCTAGTAATGATTTTATCATTTTGTTTACCTTGGGGTTAGGGTTAGAGTGATTGGAAATGCCTCATAGTATGGCCTTGGCTTGTTATATTCAGTTGTCCCATGCCTGATGCACTGAAACTGCAAGTGAGCTAACATTTGATCCATCCCCGCTGGTGTTTTTCTTGTGCACAGCCATCATTTCCAAGGTCTGATCACCAAGCTGACTCCCTGAGTGGACCACCACACACCGCACCCTCGTGCTCTTATTCTCTTCTAAACTGTCACTCAACTTGTTGTCGTTGTGAACTCGATTTCTCATTCCCATGACAAAGTGGTTGTGATTGTTAGAGTTATCTCTGAAGTCGCCGTCTTTGCAAGGTGCTTGGACAGACATCCTTCTTCTCCCCCACCTGGCAACTGCAGTCCACAAATAGATGAAGCAGCAGAAGGGCCTGGTCTTGCACACTGCCTGGAAAGCTCTCTTGAAGTTCTCATTGTAGTAGCCATAGATGATGGGGTTGACGCTGGAGTTGGAGAACGCCAGCCAGTGGGCAAAGGGGAAGATGTAACTGGTGAGAAGGTCCAGCTGGTATCTGTCCAAGCCTGCATAATCTGTCATCATCATGAGGGTCCAGAGAGGCAGCCACGACAGCATGAAAAGCAGAGCCACCAGGATGAGCATCTTGATCACTCGAATCTTCTTCTGCGACACCATGGCATGCCCACGTCTCCTGCCTCCCACCTGGACTGTGGCGTTGGCCAGCTGCGGCTCCCTGTTGGCGACCACGGAGGAGCAGAGTTTGACCCCGATGCTTCCGTACATCAGAATGATCACTGTGAGGGGCAGCAGGTAGATGTGGGCAAACAGAACGGCCGTGTAGACCTTTCTCATCTCGGGGTTGGCGAAGTCTTCGTAGCAGGTGTATAAAGGGATCGTGTGATTGAAGTCGTTGTTGTGAACCATGTAATGGAAAGGAACTTTCTCCACAGTCAGCGCCACCGCAGCAGGACACATGATCACCACGGCCAACACCCAGATTGAAGCGATGGCTGCCTTGGCAACACACAGAGTCAGCTTGGGTTGCAGAGGATACACGATACAGCGGAACCTGATAGACAAGTAAAGGCAGACATTGCAAGTAATTAGTCCTGAAGGAGACAAAGGAATAACATGAAAGGCACACAGTTCTCTGTACTGGATAATTCTCATTACGCTGTAACAAAGTCCTGGTACATTTTTATCACCAGCTTGCCTCTCCAAGGATTTCAGTGCTAACAGGGCGACATTTCTGTCTTTTTTATGGAACAAATATACAGGATAAATATTCGAGCGAAAGTTTTCAAGTGCTTTATTTTCCTTCATATGCCCTGTATAATATGTGATTTGATCTGCAGCCAGTACAGACAAACACAATATTTAATGCTATTAAATGAAATACCAGGAAACGTATGATGCTGAACAGTTATGTTGTTGTCTTTTGTTTTTGTTTTTGTTTTCTTTATACATTATGCTTCTGCCGATCGGCAGTCGATCACATCCAAATCATATAGGCGTCAGTAAGTTTAAAAACAGTCAAATGTTGTTTTTTTTCTTGCTTCTGTGTATACCAACCTTTCAACAGCAATGGCTACCAGGGTGAAAACTGATGCAGACACAGATACGCCCTGAATGAATCCACTCATCTTGCAGACAGTGTTGGAAAATGGCCAGCCTGTTGGAAAGAAAACACTGTCACTACAACTTTTATTTTCATGACCGTAAAAGAACAGCAATCAGGATGAGCCAACACGTATTTTATCGTGACAATTAGTTAACCGATAAACTCTGGAATAAATGCAAAGGTGTTTTGCATTCATGCCAGAAAGTTGTGTTAAACAGCTTTGAGCAGCTGCAGCGTGCACGTCTCCTCCTGATCCAGCACACAGCTGGAGAGGGAACCACACAATAAAGCTGGTTATCAGCTAAATGAGCCAAGACAGGAAATATTCAGTGTTTTAATCACAGTTAGGAGCCACAATGTGGAAGGCATAAACAGTGCAAAGGATTGTGGGATAGATAAGTTCACTTATGATATGTGGTCACTTTATTTAACATTCAACAAGAAAATCAGATCTCCAAGTGGAAGAGAAGTAAATCAGACCGTCTAAACAACATGTAAAAACAGAGACTTCCAGATTACAATCTGCGACCAGACCGTGGACTTTTATATCTCCATAATATAAAATACAGATGAGCTGAAGTCAGCGAGTGTTGGTCACTTTTTGCTGATAGCTCTCATGTTAGACAATCAAAGACATCCCACCATATCTGCCCTTGTTAATGAACAATTCGGAGACTCAAATTGAGCAGTGCCTGTCTTCCTACCATTCCACTTAAGACTGTTTCGTCTTCCCTGCAGCTGCAGGAAAAAGAAGCTTTGACGGGTTGAGAAGAGCCTCCCTGATTTCTTCTTCTGTGAGAAATGGCAAATTGCCTGAATAGAGCATGATGGGATTGGAGCAAGAGGGCAGCACAGAGAGCATCATGGAAATCAATTGATGTTGACCTTGGGGTGGTTCAAAACCGCTGCAAAAATAGCATAAAAACATCCTTTCAAAAGAAAAGAAAATCCCATTCTACTGACCACTGTCATGCAGGATGAAGCCTCTAGACATCTGATACACAATCCTGAACTTTGACGACGCTGCAACATTGCCTACAAGGTCAAAAACCAACGGCAACAACATGTGTTCAGTAAATCTATGAAGCTGTTCCTCACTGCGACGCAGCTGGATGAAATTAAGTTGTTGAAAATGGTCACAGACAGGTATTAAGCAAAAGCAATTTAAAAAAAAACTAACTTTTTTTCCACTTCACGCACACAAAACTCATGGTTGACAGCTGCTGTGACATATCCAAGGACGTGACGACCACAGTGTTGATGTGTGCCGAGCTCCACGCAGTGAGAAGCTGCAGGAAAACAGGAACGTGTTGAACTGTTTGGCCTGCTGCATTCCGTTAAACTCAGTTCAGCTTCACCAGAGATTAGTCAACTTGCTGTGGAGACAGCATTCTTACGCCCACAGGTGGCCCGCAGCGATGCAGCACTCGCATCAGGGTTTGCTTTAACCAGACAGAACTTGACAGGTGTGAACACACCCTGAGGCTACACGCTGTGAATTTATCCTTTTCTTAACCCAAACAATATGGTCTCTCAAAATGTGTCACCACATGTCGTACAGTAAGAAGAGTTTCCCCGAGGCCGAGTCTGGTCTCAGACTCTTGCATGACTCTAAGGATCTGCTTACAAGACAATATTTCAAGTAAACCACCGAAAAATCCAAAGAAGTCCACACTAAATGCTCAGTAACACAACGGAAGACGACAGGAATAGAGTTTATTTTGTTTTCAGAAGAATGGATTCAACAGACTTTGAGGAGAGTCCAGTGAGCAGCCTGAAGACAAAACACACACTCTTATATAATCCTTTGCAGAGGAGTTTCTGGAAGGCTCTTCTTAGCAAGCACCACTTTTAAAGAGTGTCCAGTGATGTGGAGAAATTCAGCTCCGCTGCAGACGGCTGTGTCCACCTGTGCCTGAATCCAGCATCATTAGGTGTTTTTTTTTAAATACAGCATAAAAAAACAAGCCTGTTTTTGAGAAAAATAATAAATGTATGTCAAGCTTTTTTTTTTTTTTTTTTTGGCAAATACTCAGTGCCAAGGCCAGTGCATTGTTGGCCCAAACAACAATATCAACAAAACCTGCTGATAGCTGAGTTGAGCTCACCATTCTTACTTATCACACGAATTCACTGCGTACTGTGAGCACTGACACCTACCATTCCACACCAATCAACACTTGAGGTATGTGACTGTGATACTTATTGATTGACACATTGATCTGGATCATACGATGATTAATATGATATATTCATTGATTGTGGATGAAATTACACCTCAAGTCTAACGCTCCAACCCATGGTTACTAACAACCAATTGAAATGCAGCATGCAAGAATATTTCAACAGACAGCAGTGCTGCACATTACAATTGTTTGCAGACTTCCAAGGAGGAGAAATCACATCCACATTCTCAGTCTACTTTTATTCTGAGGTGCATGGTGTAGCAGTTAATAGACTAAAAAAAAAATCCGAAAATTTCACAATCTGAGGTGCCATTTAGCAACAGTTTAAGTGAAAATGTGTTGTTTTTGCATTTTTTTTTTTTTCCAGAATAGTTGATGTCCAGATGGAAATGACCAACACTGAATCGGATGTCATTTTCATACTGGGCCACTAGTGGGCGGGTTTTGCTTCTGTAATGTAACCACACCTCTAACAGCTGAAAACATTAACAATAGGAGAACATGGTCATTCATATGGACAGGTGGGACCAAGTTGGATTGTTATGGTTGCTGTCATCATTTAGTGAAATGCCCTCAAACCAGTTTCTGTTTGCTAATTTTATTATCTTTTTCATTTTGTCCAAACCTAAGATACAACAACTGACTTAGTTTTGAGTTTTATCAGGCGAATCTGCTAGAAGATGTAAACTCTTGTTCACATTCTTGGTGGGAAACTCTCTGCTTCACAGTGCACACAGTAAATTCAATCGTAATGTTGCACATACCAGAAGGACTACGGGAGCCCGGGAAAGAAACGCCTGCTGCATTGTCAAAGTTAGACAACAAACACAAACATAAGTGCACTCGAGTGGTTGAAAAGCGAGGCTGTCCTCCATAGTGTAACGTAAAACGCTACAGTAGATTTATCAGTCCAACAAAATCATGTCAGTAAGGTTTTATTACGGAAGTGTGTTGTGGTTCAGTCAGAATCGAACATCGTCTGACTCCCTTGTAGAATGAACCAGCATCAGCTGTGACCTCGACCTCCATTTATGCTAGAAATTGTTCACAAGTTTCAGCACTCAGATTTATTGAACATTAAACTCTCTGTTTGTTGATGTTCTGCTCCATCGGTATGATCTCCTGTGTATGTCGGGAAAGGAAACGGAACGTCCTCAGATGAACTGTTAAACCTTCTGTATAGGAATAAATGTGTCACGATTACGGCACACTTACTGACAGAAGAGTATCAAACTGGTTCTCTATGAAAATGTTGCTGCTGCTCATGTTCTTTAATGACTTCAAGCCTGCAGTTGTCTGCCTTGATGAAAAACGAGCCATCATATCACCATGTGATCGGCAAACCAATCAGTGAAACACTCCCCCATCATTCTCAAACTGCTTTCCACTTCTCCTTAAGCACTCTCACTTGTTTTTTTCTTTCTTTTTTTCCATGTCTGAATAATTTGTTCCTCCACTCCTTCACCCTCTCTGCCACTTTCCTACTGTTTCTCCTGCTGATTTACTCACACCTGCAGTTTCACATGTCCAGAACCAAAGTTCTCATCTGTCCACTCTGTCGAGTCAGCTGATGGAAACAGGTCCAAAATAAACCAAGCAGAAGATGAAGAAACAATCATGTGTGCAGCTGCTGTAAGGTTGGCTGAGTTCACGTACACAACAAGGACATTACCCAACACCTGCCTCTATGCAGCAAGTGTGGATTAACGCAAAGGCTGAATCCTACGGGCCCCACGTGTGCAGGGGCCTCTGATAGGTCCATGTCATACACAGTAGGACTATTTCTGACAATTCCAGTATACTTCACTGAAAACTTAGAGTAGCCTCTACACAGTAATGTAAGATTAAAACAAAGACCAAGCAGCTGATTGGGCAGGCATGGGTCAGTTTGGTTTACATGCACCACTGTCAGCTGTTGACGCTGAGTCACTGTCATACGACGGCAAAATGTCAGACAAAAAAAAAAGAAGAGTGGAGCTCAAAACAGGAAGCCACAGCGGGAGAAAGAAAAAAAAAGACTCCTGATGGGATTTTTCAAGGTTGTGGGGACTGTGGCTTGGTTGGTCTCACAACTGGAATGTTGTTTGTTCGGTTTCCCATCTCCACATGTCCTCGAGCTGGACACTGCTCCCAGTGGACGGACTGAGCGCCTTGCATAGCAAATGGCTCCTTTGGTGTGTGATTGGGTGAATGTGCTTGACAGTGTGAAGCACTCTGGGTACTGCTCAAGCACTGAAGTCCAGTTACCAAGGTTGGTGAACCAGCAGGCGGAGGCAGACCACGATCAAGCTAACATCAGCATAGCAGCAGTTCGCAGTCACAACCAAGCCACTCAGCAGAGGGCTTTTTTCACGTCTGTTCAGCCGCTCAAGACGAGCTCAGATCCTACATACTGGGACAAAATTGATGATGATTTCAGGAAATACTGGATAAAAACTGTTCCTGAAAGTTGTCAGAACACAGACGCAGATGTGGTTGCATACAAATAACACAAACACAAACAACAAAAAAGATTCTTTTCTGAAACTCTATTTATAAGAAAACTGGCAAGTGAGGAAACAGTGGCAAGAGATTGGTTACTTTATTCCCCATCAAAAGGAAATTAGCTTTGTTTTGCATGCAGATTATTTGGTGACAGTGATTTTCAGTCGGCTTTCACGTTGGGTCACAGTGACGAGGAAACTGCAACCGTGCATGAAGCATCGAAGAGCCACAGGACAGAAGGCCGCGGGAGCTCATGCTACATGTTGTGCTGAAAGTGGAATTAAAAAGAAAAAAAAATCCATCAGATAGAGAGTGTGATCACAGAACGCAGATTTTTCAAAGAGGGTGGTTGCAGTTGTTAAGTTTTTGGCAGAGTGTGGACCAGACAACCCCATGATGGGAATCTCATGGGTGTGCTGGAAGCTATCACGGTTTGACCCATTCTTGAAATCCCACGGACAAAAAATATTGCCGTGCTGGTTGGGGGGACACCGTCCTATCTGTCTTCTACAGCAGGTCTGGAGTTTATTGAGCGGATGGGGAGCAAGTCCGGGCAGAGATAATCTGGCAGAAGAAAATGGCGAAACATTTTTCGATAAGAGCGGATTCCACGCCGGACATGACCCACAGAGATCAGCGGACAACCACATGTCGCCTGACGGCAGTGTCGAGGAGCGTTTAGTGAACTTCCTGCCAGCTGAGAGTCACTCTGCCGATCCGTTCTTGGTGTTTTGCAAGATGTGGACATTGACGTGAATCACTGCAGAGGCCACTTTTGTGATAATTCAGCCAACATGTCCTTCAGTTACAGTGGCCTGCAGTCAATGAACCCTCTGGCAGAGGGGGTATCGTGCCCGACACACACTCTCAACTTAGTGGAGATGAACAGTGTGAAGCACGGCTTTGAGACGGAGGAGGTTTTTTTCACTTTATACAGACACTTTTCAATTTTCTCCTATAAATCCAAAGCCCACTGGCAGGTTATTACGACTGCTTTGCAGCCAAATGACAACTGGAGAATAGAAGCTTTGAAAAGCCTGTCTGACACAAGACGGTCAGTACGTGCACTAAAGCACTGCACCAGAACTACGCCAGCATCCCAGAGTCCCTGCAGAAATGAAGTGATGACTCAAGCCTGACTGCAGACTGTTAAACTGGATTTCTGTAATGCCGTCAACCTGATTGGCTCATTGAGAGACTGTGACCAACATACGGATTATTCTGACAACTTTGAGAGTGACGCAGAAAACATTTCTCCAACTGTGTCCTGGCAATACATGGTGGACACACACAGACGCAGAAGAAGGAAAAATCAATCGGACGAATCAACCGAACCAGAGCCAGAGCAGTCGGGCCGTGACAGGTTCACAGTGACGGAGTTTATTGCTGCCATACATCATGCCCGAGCACAAATCACTCCTACAAACGTGCGCAGGACACATTTGGGTTTTTAAACAAGATTCCATTCCGTCTCCATACGAGATCTGCGTTCAAGAGCAGCTGCTGTCTGGAGGAAATATTCTGAGTGACTGTAAACATTTCTCAAGTAATGTAGTTATTTTACATTTCGTTACTGTACATTCCGTTTCCTGTACCGTGCTGCAGCTTATGCTGAGATTCCAGTCCTGTTTTGAATGATTTTTTAAGGGGAATATTTCTGTTCTGATTTTAACTTTACTGATGTTTGAATGCTACAATTTTTTGTCTGGTAATTATTTGAATCAACATGTACTTATTTATTTATTTTTTGACTAAAACCCATGTGGTCTGATTCAGACAATCAGAGCAGCGCATGCATTAGCCTCTGAACTTTCCATTTCCTGATAATGAGAGTGCATTTTTTTCTGGTGACTGCATAATTTAGTAGTAAAACATGGAGCGTTTTTTGCTACTGGAAATGGGAAGGAGTCAAGGAGACATAACGCCAACTTTGGGATTCCTAGACTGGGACAAAACCATCGATGCCTTTGCTGTCAACTACAAACAACCGACGTATCGTTTTATTAAGACACTGACATCTAATGCTCAGCAATTACTGCATAACTAGTGGCTGAGATACAAGTTCTGACTCCTTATGGGTATCTCTTTGCAATATCTATTAATATGTCATTCAACTGAATGAAACAAATATTTTTCATTCAGTGGAGGTTTTAGTAAGTGGCAGCGTGAGTTTGCGGTCTGTGTCGCAAGTTTTATATTGCAGTCCTTTTACTGTCTGTGCATGGCGGTTACACGCACGGAGCACAAATATTGTCAATGTTGCAGCAGAAAATAAATTCAAGATCCCTAAATCCTCCCAGCGCCATCACTGAAAGATTACACTCACTTATAGCACCAACAAAAAAATCTGAGGTGCTGTCACTGACGTGAAACAGTTTGCATAACAAATAACGAGCTGCAGGGAATAAATGTTAAAATTGCTATCGGAGGCTTCAACTATTTGGAAATGTTGGCTGGTTCCAAGGTTGAGTGTTTTCATTTGTTGAGGTGACATGTTGAGTGAATACACAGATCCTCTTAAGAGAAGGCAGGAAACGACGCAGTACCTGTTACCGTGCCGCTGTATTGTTTGGAGTACAATCAGGAGACATAACAATGTGCATAAAGCATGGCACAAAGACGGTTGATGTAGAACACGAGGGACAGATTTCCACTTGTCTGTGAGTGCACTCAGTGTATTCATGACAATACGGCATATCCTTTTTTTAACCTGATTAAAGGAGAACACGGGGAGTGGAGGACACTCAGTGCATTTCCTGTTTCCTCACATCTACTCAGGTGAGACTCGGGGACGTTCTCAGAGTGAGTCCACTACGTCAGAAGAACATGGGAGCTCTGCAATCATGGCCATTCTTTCTTTTATCCTCTCTTTTGTCAGTGTGACCAGGCTCATGGGACAAAATCTTCGAACGGATCACACATGGGTCACTTGCAGCTCAGTCATGGGTCACCTCCCAGGGCAGAGTTCGGTACACAGAGCAGTTGATTGCCCAAAGGAGAAACAGGAGCAAAACACCGAGCTGCAGGAAATAGATCAATAATCAGGAAGGTGACAAGTAGAAAATGAACTGACATGGAAAACAAGGAGGCTGCATCGCAAACACAACAAATGAGTGCATTCATATAGAGTATAATGCGTACTGTAATAATTAGATGTTATCCGTTTACATGAATTCAAATCAGAATCAGCATCACTTTTATTGGCCATTTGGAGTCACAGAAATAAAAATACAATCAGCAAAAGACGAGATCTACAAAACGAGAGGAAAAGATCAAAAAGATTACAAGAAAATATCTGGTTTAATGTGAATGTTTGCCTCTGATATTCACTTTAAAAAAAGCCATAAACGCACAATTATCACAAAACATAGTTATAACAAAATATCATTCCTTCGAATAATCTAATAAAGAACTGACGATTCAGCATTATACTTGAATACAGAGTATTCTGTCCGCAATAAAAAAAGAAGAAGAAAAAACTTTATTTTTCTTCATACAGCCACAGTCTGATGAACCTTTATGTGCAGTCAAACTATTAGAATGAACATACATGGTTTCTTTCTTTTTTATGAGTCTGGTAATTTAGTGGTGCATCTTCAATACCGAGCGCTAGAGAGACAAAGAAATACACTCAGGACAAAGGTTTTGCTTTGAAAGTTCAGGGGATTCCCAGAAAACAAAAGAGCCTCAACTTCAGTTTTTCTTATTGAGTCTTTCCTCCCACTGGGATGGATTTAGAGTTCAGCTGCTTCTCTGGTTCCTCAATAAGTTTGGAGGCAATGTTCAGTGTGTCAAGGCACCTTCTTTGATTCAGAATACGCAGACACACACACACACACACACACACACACACACACACACACACACACACACACACACACACACACACACACACACACACACACACTAGGGCTCTGGTTTAAAATGCCAATCATCTATAAATCTAATAAAAAAATATTGTAATGAAAACAAGGACACCAACAACCTGAAAAAACAATATTTCTTAAAGTCACTAATTCACCAATTAATTCCTACTGTGACTGTAACTGACTGCTCAATTTTTGAACCTGCAATTAACACAAGAACCCACCAAATTAATTCAGAGAAATGTTGCTTAATCTGTTTTATTTGATTTAATGGTCATGTCACAAAATCAGTGAAGGCCAGCAAAAAAATCAAATCAAATCAAATCAAATCAAATCAAATCAAATCAACTCAAATCAAATCAAATCAAATCAAATCAATTCAAATCAAATCGAATCAGACTTTGTTGTCATTTGGCTGTGAAAGCAAAATGTGAAACGGTTCCTTCAGTATCCACTAAAAGCAATTAAACAATTAGAAAAAGAAATTGCTCACACTTATAAAAGAACACCCCCACCCACACACACACACACATCCCAAGACAGACATTTTTTTTAAAATGGCCAAGCTGGTAGCAGAATTATTATATGAATGTCTGGAGCAGCAGTGATGTGAACTGAACAACAGTTAAGGTGACCTTGGAATAATGAATAATTTAAATACTAAGACTAACGCTAAAATAAATAACTTTAATAAAAAAAAAACATTGGTGCAGAGTGTGTGCATGTCCGGATCAGCAGTTCAGCATTCTGACAGCTTGTAGAATGAAGCTGTTGCTCAGTCTAGTGGTTCTGCATTTCATGCTCCAGTGGCGTTTGCCTCATGGCAGCAGTTCAAAAGGTTCATGGAGAGGATGTGAGAAGTCCCTAACAATGATCAGTGTCCTGCTCCTGCAGCGGCTCTGGAAGCGTTTTTAGAAGAGGGGAGAGAGACTCCGATGACCTTCTCAGGCCCCTGACTCTCCTCTGCAGAGCTTTTCCATCTGACATACAGCAGCTGGACGACCATGTGGAGATGCAGTATGTCAGGACGCTCTCCACTAGGGGCGTGATGAGACAATCAGCTCATGAGACAAGACAAGACACAATATTCCTGTCACAATGACGAAGTAGAAGGTAGAAGGCGGCCTCGGGCGCAATGTACGGGGTGGGGGGTGGGGGGGTGGGGGTGGGTGGGGGGTGGGGGGGCGCCGTGGCTGCTCCGCTCTGCGCTCCATCGCACCGCACTACTCGGCACTGCCCGGCATTGCTCGCACCCCCCCCCCCCCAGACCCATGCTTGTTTGGAAAAACCATATGTGGACCTTCAGGATTTGTATTTGAGGACCTCTGCTTTAGAGGGACAGGCTATAAGGACTAAATGGAGGACATGTTTAAAATGAAAGAAAAAAAATAAATAGATAAAATGAAAGAGTTGGAGTTCACTGCTGAAAATGAATGGTCATAAATACTAGTGGAGACATGAAGAAAGCCGCTCAGGAACTGTAATAGCTAATGAAAATGTTTCCATTAATTATTGATAAGGGTGTGAATAATTGTGGGCATGTCACTTTTTGTTCAAATATAAATAACAGCAAACATTGTTTTACACAACTGTGCTTCTTCCACATCATCTTATTAACTTTTGGAAAATGCCTGTATCATATCCAGTCAATAAAATTTAAAAAAGGTTTTGATTGAATAAAAATAACTTTAACCCTAATTTTGCTTGGAATAGGAATAATTTCGGAGTTGCAGTAAGTGTGTCTGGATCCACAGGACATGATGAAAGCAACTCAGAATGATGATGTTCTAAAGGCCACCTACAGGCCTGAAGCCAGGCCTTTAGGTGGCGCTGTATCTTTGTAACTCTGTAACATCAGAAGCTTCTGCAAGACATTTGGAAGGCGGACTTAAAAATTGTATTTTGACCGCATTTTGGCCATTTTCCTGTCTGCCCGGACTGGAATTTGCCATGAAAACTTGTCCGTTGTCCACATTTTACAAAGTGTCAGCTCTGTTAGGTGTGTGCTCTCAGTCTGATAGGCCTTGTGTCCACGAGACAGCTTTTGATTTAAACAAGAAATCTCGTCTTGATTTAATCTCACGAGATCTCATGCCACAAGATCTCGTCACACCCCTACTCTCCAGAGTACTCCACACCTCTAGAGAAGGTCCTGGGGATGCTGGTGTGGAGAGAGGCTTGTTTCAGTGTCCTCAAGAAGTTCAGTCTCTTCGTCTCTGTCCGTTGTTTAATTGTTCCTTTGAATGAGCCTCACCACTGTGATGTCGTCCGTGAACTTGATGACCTGGATGCCCTTGTGTGGCTGCACAGTTGTGTGTTTGCGGTGTTAACAGTAGTGGACAGCCTTGAGGAGATCCAGCACTCAGCCTGTTGGAGTTGGAGATGTTCTTTCTCACCTGGACTGACTGGGATCTCTCGGGTCAGAAAGTCCAGGACCCAGGTATGTGTGGCAGTACAGTAAGCCAAGTGTGACGAGTTTCACCGTCAGTCTCTGGGGGATGATCTTTTGAATGCTGAACTAAAGTCAATGTCGAGGATGTGAGTGGAGGTGTACTTATTGTCCAGGCAGGTGATGGCTGAGTGCAAGGTGAAGTGGATATTGCATGCTCTGTGGAGTGGTTGGGACAAAGGCACACTGAAGGGGGTCAGACGGGGTCAAATGATGCAGGGAGGCTGGCTGTGGTGTGGTGAGCTGTTCAAAACACTTCATCATAGTTAGTGACAGTGTGATGGTTTGGTAGTCATACAGACAGGACACAACTGATTTCTTTGGAACTGGAGCTGTAATGGATGTTTTGATGCATCTGCGGACAATGACCTTATTGAGGGAGATGTTAAAAATGTCAGTCAGTACATTTACCAGATCTTGTCTGGACCTGTTGCTTTTCATGGGTTGACCCTGTGGTTTCAATGGTGAGAAGTGGAACGTAGGATGGAGGAGAAGGACCAGCCATTTCTGTGATTGTCTACGATATTGTGACACTCATGCACCTGTCCAGAAGGAGGCAAAGGAAGGGCCTGGCCAGGACCCCCGGTGGCCACAGGACCAAGATCGGCACCGGACGCCCTGGGCAGGCAGAGCTGAGAACCTAGGGCCCAAGAGTCCAAGAGCCAACCCCCCTCACTCGGGCAGAGGGCCATGACCATACCCAGGAGAACCGGCCCCCCATGGGCGGCTACCTGCCCCCATGGGCGGCTACCTGCCCCAGGCCAGCGCCCCTGAGATCCAGGGTATCACGACCCCCAAAACCCTCCTGTCCCCTCCCCTCCTCCCTGCCACCTCCCCCCAGATATGCAGACAGATGTGCACCCCCTGGAGCCAGCAGCTCTGCAACCCATAGCTGGCCCAGACCCCTGGTGCGTGGCCCCACCATCTTAGTACAGAATGGACCAGTCAGCGAAATTACCAATTAGACGGCACGCGATGTGCCTCCCGAAATTACCAGCGCTCCCTGCGTCATCAGCGAAAATAGAGTCAATTGAGGTTACACATAGAGCTATCCTTTGTGCTGAAGTATCAACTTAACACAGTTACTCAGTAGATTGTGTGAAAGACACATACAAGCACATGACGGACCAACAGGGACATTGTTCAGAATTACCATTCACACACACATACTGTATGAAACTAAACATTTCCAGACATTATAGAGAAAAACTCACACACTTACAACTGAAACACTGTCCTACACACTACTGAAACGCTCTGACATATAATACTGAAACCCTTTCACATATAATACTGAAATGCTCTCATGCACAATACTGAGATTTCAGTGTGGAACGCATGGAAGGCATTTCAGTGGAACAAGAAAGCATCTCAAAAGAGGAGGTTCCAGACATTTTCCTTCTTTGGAGCATTCTAGGAATGCTAATAGTGGATAATCTAATGGTGAATAATGAATCTTCATCTATTTCTCTTTGTTTTTAGTCTTTGTTTGAGTTAGTGTGTTTTCCCCCCCAAGAATTTTGTAGTGTAATTTGCAAAGCAATTCAGCCATGTCATGCCAATGGACACACAGTGAGCTTTGGTTTACAGCAAACCCCCTAAAATCCAAGCAATAGAGTCTCCTGGAGACATGTGTCCCCTCTTCAGAAAGGCACACAATGAGGACTAAATGGAGGCTATGTTGAGAACAAAAGATTTGGAGCTTATTGGTGATACTGAATGATAGCGAACCCTGAAATGCCTTCATGTTACACTGAAACCTCAGTAGTACATGTAAGAGTGTTTCATTTGTACATGTAAGAGCGTTTTGGTTGTGTGTATAAGAGGTAAACTGTTCAGTTGTGTGTGTGAGAGTGTTTCAGTTGTAGGTGTGTGAGATTTTCACTATAATGTGTGGAAATGTTTAGTGTCATATGTGTGTGTGAAAGGTAATTCTGAATAACTTCCCTGTCGACCCCTCATACAAGCACACAGCCGCACTGAGAGACTAACATGTAGCTGTCCATGGTGCTAAAATATCAACTTCATACAGTGACTACGTACATTGTGTGAAACACACCGCATACACCTACGCACTTAGAGCTATCCATGGTGCTGAAGTGTCAACTTGATACAGTTACTTTGGTACATTGTGAAAAACAACCACGTTCAAATTAAAGATGGAGCTGTCCATGGTGCTGAATAGAGGTGTGACGAGATCTTGAGAGATTTAATCATGATGACATTTCTCCTTGAAGCAAAAATCTGTTTTTCAGGCACCCTTTACATTGTGTGCAACAGCCCCTCCCCAAACACTCCCAAAGATTGAACACGGAGCTGTCCATGGTGCTGAAATATCAACTTCCTACAATGACCACGAACAATTTGTGAAACACACCATACACACCCACACACTTAGAGATTTCACATAGAGCTATCCATGGTGCTTAAGTATCAACTTAATGCAGTTACTTGGCATACTGAGTGAAACACCCATATCCACATAGACATTAAACATAGAGCTGTCCATGGTCCTGAATGTGACGAGATCTTGTGATATTAAATCATGACGATATTTCTCATTGACAAGCTGTCTTGCAGGCACAAGGCATGAGGGTGTGTAATAATGCCCCCCCCCCCCCACCCCCCCACCCCCCCCCACCCCCACACACACACACACACACACACACACACACACACACACACACACACACACAAAAACACACAAATTGACTTGAACATTGAGCTGTCTATGGTGCTACAGTTACTTGGTGCATTGTGCGCATTGTGTAAAACACACAAACACAGAGAGAGAGAGAGAGACAGAGAGAGAGAGAGAGAAGTATCAACTTCATACATTTACTTGGTACATTGGTTCAATGCTTGAAAGCATGCAAGGAATTCTTGAGCCTGTGTGGAAGAGAAGCACCGTTGTCGTAAACCTCCGCCATCTGGTCATTTCATCCATCAGTACCTGGACTCCCTACTTCATTCATTTACTGTTACCTGTGTCTCAGAGATTCCCTTCATTCTCTCTTCATGGGTGCATTTTGCAGCCTTCAGCCCTTTTGAGAGTGCAGACCTGGCTGAGTGAGGAGCAGTCCTGTCTCCTGTCCTGAAAGTTGCACCCCTAAGGTCATCCAGGGACTGTGGTTGCCATGTGCAGTGAAGGTCCTCATTACAGTGATATCCTCTGTAAGCTTCGTGATGCAGCTGGTTACTGTCTCAGCATGCTTCTCACCCCAGGAGGCTGCCGTCTTGAAAACCCCCCCCCCCCAAGTCAATGTTCATGAAACAGTCCTGAATGATGAGGATGTGAGGATGCAGTCTCTGGCTTTCTTTTTCATTGACCTGCTGCACTTCAGTAGTAGTTCGTAAGCCGGCACCAGCGTAACAAAAAAGATGTTCATTTGGAGAGAAAAGTTAAATCTGATTTTAGGTTACACCGAAAACATGGCAAAAAAACTTGACTAATGGAACAAGCCAAGTCCAGTCAAGTCAAGTATTATGCACAGATTTGCCACATTTACTTTGAGTATCTGATCTTTTTATAGCTGAGATCTAAATGAAAACACTGTTGCAGGTCTCTTGTTTGTCATTGACTGTTCTTCTCCTGCAAACATCACTGAGCACTCTCAGGTTTCGAAAAATGTTGTTGACCATTCTTCTCACTCAGTGTCTCTACACCAAGGAATTTCAAGGCAAGGTATTGCCAGGATTCATATTTGCCTCATGTCTCTCTGCATGTTTCACAGTTAAAATGTCATTCATTCTAAAAAATCAATGCAGGAAGGGAGCACAGTATCAACACTTCTCTAAGAGACAATGCAAACAGCAACTAGAAAAGGCTTTGTAGTCTTCTGTTTGATCCAGCTAACTGCACGGCGACTAGTTTCTCTCAAGTACATTGCTTTGACTCCATACATAGAGTACATTGCTCTCTTACAAGATGAAAATAATATAAGTATATGGTTGATTGTCTGGAGTCAACCTGCTATATGCTTTGAAATCAAGACATTGTTAATTCAACTGAAGCTCTTACCACATCAACAGTGGTGATTGGGGGCTATATGCAGCGTTGCTATAGTAACAGGCACTATAGAGACCGCATGAGGGATGGCTGCCATGCAGCTTTGAGGCATCTAATGCTACAACGTTCATCTCAGGTTGTGCCGATGGCACTGGAGTTGATGAGGGATCGTCTCCTCAGGTAAGTGCAGCTCATCAAGACCTTGATATTATCATCAAACGTTCTCACAAATCAATCATGGTAATAACATATAATAACGTCCTCTTCCACTCATCAGCCGCACTGTTTATTCTTGTAATTAGCCACATTCAGTGTGCAGCATCTTACATGTGATACGGAACTCATGTGCTATTGTTAGATCATGTGGCAGCCAAATGTACTCGTGTTTATCTGAGCGTTGGTTTGATCCAGGCACACTGAGTGGCTGCTGAAATGATGAAACATAAAGCATCATGTATGGAACACCAGCTAGGTTACAGACACTTTTCATTCATTCAATCATTTATAAAGATTTGCATACGACTCACTCATCTTTAACACTCTCTAATAGGTTTAAGCCCTGCAACAGTTGGATTTTATAAACCTAACAGTCAGTCTGACAGCAAACTCTTGCTCTTTATGGGCCACAACATCACCCGATATAACAAGTGTTGTGTCAGCCTCAAAAAGTTGTGTTTTCAATTACTCTAGGCAGTCATGAAAACACACTCCCAAAACCCAACGGAAGTTTTCTGTTTTCACTTTTTAAAAATGTGGTTTACGTGTGTTTCAGATATATTAAGAAATAAATGAATAAATAAATAAAATCTTCTATCCTGTCCTGTTCACTCTAGGAAACATAGTGTTAAGGAGGAAAACTTAC
Source organism: Salarias fasciatus (assembly GCF_902148845.1). Lineage (NCBI taxonomy): Eukaryota > Metazoa > Chordata > Actinopteri > Blenniiformes > Blenniidae > Salarias > Salarias fasciatus. Next base: position 3,401,900 of record NC_043756.1, on the reverse strand, counting down.
TTTTCGATACAAGTTTTAACTGTTTTACTGCCCAGCCCTGCTATGGACAGATTTCTAATAAACAAGGCAGTCTTACATGCCACTGTTTCAAAAAAAAAAAAAAACAAAAAACAAAGGCGAAAATCAAGTATATCCAATTCTCCAAGGACCACTACACAACCGGTTGTGAAATATCTGATACCATCAAATGTTTAAAGCAGGTTTTGCTCCTCACTAGCTGGATTCTGGATTAAAAATCTTTTTTTCAACCAGATGATGCAGAAATTGCAATCTCCAAATCTGTACAAAAATCACCAGAACATGGCATGATAATAACTAAGAGACTCACTTTTTTAAGGGAACAGAAGTCTTCCTGAGTTGTTGCTCCGATGGCGTGTTGAAAAAAGTTGACACAGGGTATCTGTGAAGCCCTCCCCCTGTACAACTTGAGACTACAGCTTTACCCCAGTGCCAAAGATACCACCATGTCTGACACACATGAAGCTGCACAGCAAAAAGACACACTAGCATATGGTCAGCCATCCTCTGCACCTTAATATGGATGTGAGACTGGTACTAACTTCAAATGCTGCAGCTTCTGTGAAAACCGTGTGTAGCATGAAATTTCAGAGTGAAATGTGTTTAAAATTCATTGTCCCTTTACTCTCCTTGAACCTATGTGAGATCAAAGAAAAAAAGCCTTTTTTTCATGATTAACATTGTATCAACCAGCAAGCAGGACTGAAAGAGTCATCAAAGACTTTCAGTAGAAGAGAAGGTGATGATGTTTTTACCTAAACAAGTTAAATGTTTACCACAGTTACAGATGAAGTTGTGTTCTCAGTGTGAGGAGAGCAGATTGCAGTGTTCAGGAGGGTCAGTTTATAAAACTTTTACATCTAGTAGAGACATACAAAGACTCTATAAACACAAAGCTTGTCAAAACCATGAAACATATTGATCTTTTTAATGATAAAAGCTAAATTAAATTCAGTTCAACTTAAGGTTTGCTGCTTCATAGATAAATGCTGTGTACGCAACAAACTAAAGTGACATGGATTTCTTTTTTTGTTGTTTTTCTTTTTTTTTTTTTTTTGCATTTTCTTTTCAGAAAACCTTCCCGTTTACATGGCAGTGACTTGGAAACAATGTTTGTTTAAACGGAAACAGCAGAAATATTTAAAACTGAAATAAGAAATATTTAAAACGAGCTGGTGCTGTTTGGTTTTGTGATGAAGCCAGACACACAGAGAAAAATTCACAAAAACAGTGGGAGTACGTGGACAGATGAGCAAGTTAGACTGATATTTCGGTGACTGTCAAATCAACTTTAAAACTCTCAGAATCAGGAGAATATCATACCAACTGCAAAAGCAGAAAGCCGCCAACTCTGAGCCTGAAACTGCAGGGTTCTTCCTTTTAAAAGGGAGTTTTTCCTTTCCTCAGTCTCTTCTTGCTCATGTGGACTTGCTGGGTTTTCTCTGTAAAAATGTCTAGAAATGACTGTGTTGTAATTGATGTTATATAATTAAAGCTGAATTGAATTGAACTGAATCTGGACTGGGGGGCATGACGCTCTGGAGAAAAGCATTGTTGTTGTTCTTCTTCTTCTTCTGAGCATGTGCAGAAGAAGTTTTTCTTACTATAGCCGTGGTGTGCATGCATAGTAGCCGCATTTCATAAAAGTTGCATTTAAACTAGGGCTGCCAAATGATTAAAATTTTTAATCAGATTAATCACAGCTTACAAATTAATTAATCATGATTAGTCACACATAATTGCAATGTCCAACTATGTCTGAAATATACCCTTTTTTCCTGTATTGCATTAACAAAAAAACGACAGGACGTGATTATATATATTTAAACACGTGAAGTGTTTTATATTTAAGGCTCCAAATAAAATAAATATTCAAAAAACTAAAACATGCACACCATAACATATTGTCTGCGTGTGAGCAGCACTCCCTCTGCAGTCCCTCTAAAGTTGGCTTTTGGCAGGAGTTACATTTTCAGGTCTGTAACAAATGTAGTACCACAAGAAAAGTAAAACTCAGAGATACCACACTTTTTTCTTGCACAATTAAACAGGTCATTCTTAGCCAGTGTTCCTTTTTGTGTGGAAAACAGAAAACTGCTTCAACATTTTTTTAATCAAACAAGTAGAATCCATGGGGCCAGCCGGCTTATCTCCCTCCATATTGCTTTCTTCTTCTGTTTTGATAAATGAATTGACGCCAGGCCTCCTTTGCCTCCTGTCTGCTGCCCGTCCAGCTTCACATGTCCGCGTGGGTGTGCGCTGCGCGTTGGTCCGCGTGACCTAAAAATCGTCATGAATTCCTGTCCGCCAGGGTCCGCGCAGCAGACAAAACATGACGGTAAAAGTGAAAGTAGACGGAGCTCCAGCCTGATGGCTCCACTTAAAGACACGGAAAGAGTGAAAAACTGGTGGAAAGAGAGAGAGACTCTGTCTGGAGGGAGGAGAAGGTCTGCAGACAGAAATGAAATTAACTAATCGCTCCGGCGCCGCCCCCGTGATTCAGAAACAGAAAAAAAAGGCTAAATAAACTTTAATGATAATGTACTGACAGTGTATGTGCTTAATTTTCTCTAAATAATCCGTAATAAAGGAGCAGATAAACAGTCTGTAGTGCCGGAAAAGCTTCTCGATCAGCCGAGGCTGAGGTGAGGCTTCTTCTTCTTCGGTTGCTGGCAGCTTGCAGGCAGCTTGCATTCCACGCGGGTGCACTACCGCCACCCGCTGGTAGAGGTGAGGCTTGTCATGATGCGCATGCATTAAACTGCGTTAAAATTTTTAACGAGATTGATTACATAAATTAATTAACGCAATTAACGCGTTATTTTTGACAGCCCTAATTTAAACCCATTTCCATGAAGACAGCGGCGGAGCATTTTAGAGAAAAAGCCATCTTAAAAAAGTTGCGTTTTCAGTGGCTCTGAACACTTTTGCAATGTAAACAGAGTCCCGAAACTCAACCTTAAACATTTCTGACCAAGAGAAAAAAAAACTCCATGAAGTGCAGGAAAAGCACCCAAACTCCGCACAGAAAACCCCTAAAACCAGCCTGCATTGTGGGATAACAGAGCTCATCATTTTCACCGCTGTGCAGCCACACAACAGGAAGCTCTGAAGCCTGTGAGCAATGGCAGGAAATACATTTTCATTTGAACAGAAAGCGTTTTCTGACAAAGGTTGTGTTAGAGGTGGCTGTCAGCGGGATTCACAAGGTGGGAGGAAGATTAGTGCGAAGAGAGAAAAATATTACCGAGAAACAGCAAACGCTGGGGAAAGCTTGCAGAGCTCGGTTCACAGGCAGCAGCAGATACAGGATATTGAAAGAGACCCACAAGGATGAAGCCCACAAGCGAGAGTATCTTACTTTTTATTACATGCAGTATAAATAATGAATGTTAAAAGCAGTCTGATAGACTTCAAGGGTACATGGCTTTTATGCTCTTGGGTATTTTTTTTAATCATGTTTAAAATACATATAGAAAGTGCATTGTTTATGAACCTTTTGAACTATGTGCTATGTTTTGCCTCGGTATTATCTGTCACTGACTTGAAAAAGAAAGAAAAAAAAATATTTAGAGTAACTCTAAAATCACATAGCCTGGCCATTCAGTGTAGTAGTTTGATGGAAGTATAAGATCGTTTCCGTCCTGGGAATTACAGTGTGGTGTATTCTAGTGAAAGGTCTAATCATGAATTCTATACTTACAAAAAAGACAGTTTTACAGAAAAGAAATCAGGACGGACCCCTCCATGGAGGTGAACGGTGTGATTCAAACCATAAGTAACAGATATAAAAATCACAACGATACCCACACTGTACTGAAAACTGACAACAGACAAAAACTGAATGAACTATATACAAGAACAACATGGAAAGTTCAAACTGGAACTCAATATAAAACTTTCACATGAAGATTGGAAGAATATGTGGAAGATGCACCAAAAATCTACCAGTTCACAGACGTGGAGGGAGTTCACATTTCAACAAATCTGATCAAATTCTTTATCACATATTTAATATTTTTGATATTGGAATTCTTGAAATAAATGTTTTAATGTCTATTCTTCACAAATGTATTAATTTTTCACGTCTTTGTTTGGAACTGCTGTGATCATTAATTTCCCCTTGTCTCACCTCATCTCATCTCATCACTACAGACAATGGAGCTTTAAGATGTTCAGCTGGATTCCGGCCTCTAGATGTTAATTGTTGATATAGATTTCTCTTTTGTTGGGGAGGAGTTTCACCATTGGTATTTAAAAGCCGCCTACCTGAAGAGAGAAACTGAATCTAGATAAAAGTTATAAACACATAAAGTAAAAGAATCCACTGAATGTTTTGAAGAGTAATGTGTAAACTGGATCTAAAAGAGAGCTGCTTTGCTTTATTTGGATGAAAAAAGAAATCTACAGATAAACTCAAAAACATTCAGTTTTATTATAGTTGATAATTGTGAAAATAAATCGCTGGTTTTTTTAATGGTATAATGGACGATTTTCTCGAAAAAGTCGAAGCCAAACGTCTGTTACTCGCTTTTTGAAAAACGTGCACGCGCCAGACCGTCCTACCTGCTCTGCTGCTCCTACGAGCCGCTTGACGGCGTGACGCAAGCATTTCTCCAGCGTGATGGACATGTTGGAGGACCAATAGTTGAGACTGGCATCACGCCATTCATTGGCTGAAACATCGTCCATTATACGTTTAATAACTGATCTGAAAGGTCTTCAAAGTTTATTGACTATGAAAAGGACCTTGTGGTTATTTTAATTATGGGAAACCATGGAGGCTAAATAATTATTCCTGACCTGTGTCAACTTGTAATTACATCATTCAATTTCTCCTAAAAATGTAATATCTTCTAAGTAATTGCTCTATTGTTTTTCCGCCATCATTTTCAGCTGACTTGTATTTTCTTTTCAATATTCTTTGTCCCTTCTTCCTCCATGGGGTATTATCTCATCAGTTCTTGTTATTTTGAGAGGAGTAAACAAATTATGGGGTGGACGTCAATTTTCTGTTGCAATTGTTTGAGGATGAGATCACAGGACACTCATAAAATCACTCTATAACTGTCCCGGACATTGTTCAGATTGCTCATTTAATAATTCACAAACCAAGTTTGATCTGTTAACTATAACTATCCATCCAGAAGCACACAGAGCCCTCTGTCCACATTCATGTCAGGAAAGTTGACGGTATACAAGCCAAAGGCTGCAGTATCACTGGCTGTCCTGCGGCCAGCAGTGAAATTACACAGCAACACTACTGGATGTTTTTGAAGATCACTTTCATCTGTCTCGCTTTATCTGGTTCCTTTTTCTTAATATCGGCATTCATGCTACGTCTCCATGCTTGTTTTGCTCTGACTCCACTTCAGCCATTAATTCAGCGCCGTGCCTTGTGGTGGATCAATGGCTGTGATGATTATGCTGTATGAAGGAAACGCATCTCTTTGAGTATGTACTGCATGTGAAGCATAAATGAGCCTCAGGCGATACAACTCCACCAATAACAATGGAGAAAATAAAACAAATATAGCAAGACGTATAGCGAAGGGCCCTTTGGTGTTGTAGTGGTTCTCACAGCAGGAGCATCCCGGTGTGAGTCCAGGCTTGAGGGCTTTTTGTGTTTGTACATTTTCCACATGCAGTCGCGGCTTTTTTTTTTTTTTTTTTTTTTTTTTTTAAAGGTTTTGGCCCTAAACTGCATATAGATGTGAATTTTAATGAAGGTGCCTAAAATGCCCAACTGAGAGTATTTCTTTCCCAGGTGTCTCAAGAAAATGGTATTTCAACAAGAGCTCTCATCAGTTTCCACAGAGCAACCAGTCAAAGTGCTCTCAAGGTGTTCTGTGATTTGGTTTAGCAACATAACTGCTCAGAAACACGGACTTAAAAAAAAAAAAAACAACAACGTGGAAAATGCTTCAGAAATAATTGGATTATCAAGTGTGACAGGTATCTACGGCTAAGAAGAAGGTATGACGACGCACAAGACTTCAAGCATCAGACACACTGCTCGTGTTTTCACCTTCCTTCAAGCAATTATTTGCAGAACATCACATTAAAACACTCCATGGACAGTTATTCCCAGGCTGCTGAAGCGCTTGACAGTTCAACTTGGAGCCTCACTGAAAGGGCTGCCAGCATAAAAACTGTTGTAAATGTGATATGGCACAGGCACACACATGCACAAACACACACACACACACATACAGCAAATAACACACAAAAGTTTGTCTTCATGAATTCTGAAAACTGTGCGCGTCTCCCAGGTTGTGCTAAAAACGGAGTGGATTGTCTGGTTTGTGGTTTAGTGGACAATGCACAGTGGGATTTATCAGCTCAGAAAGTGCTTGCTTTGTTTGTTTTCTTGCAAATGAAAAGATGGTGCAATCGGGCTGAGCAGAGACGCTACCGGCACTGTGGTGCCAGGCATCTCCTCAGCTGGTTATTTTCGAGGTTTTGTCACTAATAATCTCCTGGATTGTGTAACAGAACTCGTAACTTTGATACCAAAAATCACATGTACACAAAACTTTAGATGGTCTTTCACTTTCAATGTGATCAGGAATTGTGCAATGTTTAGCAGTAAGGATGATAACTCAGAAATATCTGCAGACTTTGTACATCCATTCATTAATTGGACAACCTTGTTTCTCTTTATTTTTCCTTCCCTTCTTCCCTCTCTATGTTTCCTTATTGGCTCTCAACTGGTGGCTGTGATTAATTTGATTAAATCCAAATCTGTCCAAACATGTATTGATTAGTGGTGGTATTTTATTAAAAACACTGCTGGAGCTTCAGAATTATGCGGCAATGTCCACTTTACAGCTTCATCTTAGCATTTCATACAACAAGCAACATTTTTAATAAACTGATTTTAGTAGAGGAATGAATCAATTCATTGACTTAATGTTAGTGAATTATTTGTTTACAATCTTGTAATGACAGGGACTGAGTGAAACTTGGTTCAGACTGAAAGCCTCTGTGTGGGTAGCTACATGTTCAGCAGACTTGAGTTGCTCCTGCATCAGAAGCGTTTTCTTTTGCGTGTTTTGAACGGGTTCTTATCCACATTTGCACACTCCTAGCATGCTGTTCAGCTCTCGCTCTCGCACTCAGCTCACCTCTTGCCACTTTCCGTCAAACAATCCCGCTCTGCTCCCGCTATCTAGCACCTCCAGCAAATCAGCGTCTCCAGCACAGGCAGCGGAAACCACACTTGACATTCATTTCAGTTGATAACAGGATGTAACATGACGGAGGGTGTGAACTGAGAGGAACACATCGGGCGCTCCCAGAAATGTTTTCAGTTTAAGAGTGAAGTGAGAGGAACGTTTTACACTTATTTAAAACTGACCCAGGTGAAGGTGATGACGTCCGAGCCCGGCGATGGAGTGGTTACCTCATCTAACCTGAACATAAGGCCCGTGGGCCAAAACTGGCCTGTGAGAAGCTCCAATGCGGCCCGTTCCAACTAATAAGCAAATTTCAAACAATCGAAGGAAACTTCAGCCAACATAAGTAAGGAAATTGACTGTAAAAATAAATAAAAAATTCTCCGTTTGTCACCCGGTGCGGAATTTGTGGAATTGTGCTGTATGTGACTGTTCTAGTTTAAAATCCCTGGTGCAAACTGTCTCCAGCTGTGTCGCTCATCCGACTACAGCCCCATGAGGACCTGATTGGACAACTGGATCTAAAAAGACAGAGGCATGCTTTACTGACCAGGCGTATGTGAGCGATCCAGGCCTTCACTGGCACTGTGTCAGTCAGTCTCACCTTCAGCTTCATTTTAATGAAGAAAAAAAATAAAAGCTTGGATTTATCAGATGGCGAAACAGGCTTGATTGAATTTTTAATTAAATTAGAAAAAATAATTAAAGCAATTTTAATTACTTCAACAAGCTATCAGCCAGGTTAATTTTGTGCTCTGTTATCTATAGCTCAGGGCATTTGGCAATGCCTAATTGATTATTGCAGAGGCTGCTGGGTGCAATTCTGAATAGCAGCAAGATGCACGTCTCATAAGGTCAAATTCGCCTTGGAAGTCATTAAAAAGTCTTATTTTATTTGTCTTTATCACCTGCAGTCTTGCTTGTACATGGCAATTGATAGATGATTAATGATAATGGCCAGAGTGACTTTAGCTTTATAGTCCATCATCCGTCCATGCCAATGTCTTGTTAATGTTTCTAGTGTTTTTTCTTTACATACGCGTGTGTGTGTGTGTGTGTGTGTGTGTGTGTGTGTGTGTGTGTGTGTGTGTGTGGTTTCGTTATAAAATCGAAGCACCAACTCGTAGCCTGGCATGCTGATAACTCCATCATTTTCTGTGTAAGCATGGGGCTGTTCTGAAATGAAAATGATGCGTTTGCACTTGAAACGTCGTGCTTCACGGTCGTGGTTCAACATTCTGTCAACTCTGGTAGAGATGATTTTCATGCAATCTTGCAGAACAGCCGTCAGGGATCTGGTATCTGTGGTCTGGCTCTGTATTTGTTTAATTTTCACTTGTGTGTATTTGTGTTGAGCTGTGATTCCCCTTGAACGTTGCCTGACCTGCCCTCGTGGCCCTCCTCTATTTGCAGTTCCCTTATTTGTTATCGACTGTGACTCTTTGGTCTCTCCTCTCCCTGGTCTATAAATGTTTGATCCGTGCCAGGTCGTCTCTCTTTTCTGCCACTTTTCACAGTCTGAGCTGTGCTGAGTTCCATGACCTGTTTCTGAACGCGTCTTATTGGATCGACCGCTCGTGACTGAGCTGGACTGGAATAAAGTGTTAAACCTTGTTGTTTTAGCTGACAGCACAACCTGGCCAAACGAGGACCCGGCAGACCACGACGTGGACACAGCGGACGTCACCTGGCAGGCAGAGGACAGCCTGGTGGGAGACGCTGGGCTTAACGTGGTGCACCATGAAGAAATATCACCTTGTTAGCTGCTGGCTTTTTTTTCCCCGGTCCAGTCACTCCAGGGGTTATTCGAGTCATGCTCTGAAGTCTTCTGCACAGGTTGACAAGATCTCTAACAACAGGTGTGCAAGGTGACCTTGCAGTGTGTCAGAATCACATAGGAGAAGACTTTCAGGACAGATGAAAAGTTTATATTTAATTGGTCTAACTTTATTGAGTAAGAACAAAGCTGTATGTGGTAAAAGCTGAAGGCTGAAATGAGTTAGACAGCCCTGATCTGAAGGCTGCGAGTATTATAGCTCAAGTACTGCTGAATAGACCAAGAGACAATCCTTTAAAGTTGACAGATGAAACAAAAGCAAGTTGATGCATACATCTGTCATCAAGGTAAATACGGCTGCCTTGAACACTTTCACTTTGGATTGAACCTTTCTAAAAAGTCTGTGTCTGGGTTCACCTAAGATCTGTGAAAACCACTGCCTTCACATTATGCCATTTGCCTCACCTGTCAGCCACCTTCTTATATAAAGATCGCGCTTCCTCCTACTCACGCTCTCACCTTCACGGGGTGGGTGGTGGCGCTGTCTCGATCTCATTAGGTCTCAGGCGACATTCTGAAGCCAAGGTTCACTGAGATGTGAAGTTATGCATATCAGGGCACTTCAGCTTCCACTCTGCTTTGAGGTTTAAACATTCACAAACTGATTTCATAAAACGGCTCTACATTCATAACTGGGCTTGAGAGGCCACTCGAGAAGCAGTTTGCGTCACATGCAGCTGTTGCTGATTTAACAGCTGATCTCAGCGTGACACCAGCCTCTGCATCCAGAGAGATAAAGTCTCCTGGTCCAAATTCTGGCTGTAGAATCCATGTTGTGTGTATATGTGTTTGGTTTCATTACAACATGCTAACATATTTCAAAACACTTCGATGGGCATCTTTGTCAGAACATTGTCGTGTAAACACAAAACTTTTCTAAAACAAAAACACGAAAATGTTTTTTTAACTTGAAATGTCATCATGTAATCATGGCCTTGGCTGCCACACTCATTCACTGCTCCACTGAAGGCAAAACCTTCCGAGAACCTCATTACAAAATTCGATTTGTAAAATCTAGCAAAAACCCATCTGCAAAAGCTTGCCAAGGGCAGATTAAAATCACACCCTGCTCCTTGGCCATGACCACCAAATTAGGAAAAACATCCTTTCAAATCCACAGCAGGAGTGGGTTAGACAGAAGTTTGCTGTGTCAGCTTGTGTGAACGAGAGTAAACACATGGACAACATGAAGCATAAAGAACGGGTTCCAATAAATATATGATAGAAAGACAGAAAGATGGACTTCAACATTAAATGAACAAAAGACATCAGGGCCTCCAGCTGCCGCCAGTTGCTGTATTTGCTGCTCAGTCATCGAATATTTCTTTATCAGCGTTTGTCATTCCTGTTGAGCACAGCTGAGGAGTGGTAGGGTTGAGCAGGTGCTTTATCAGTGGGTGGGATGACACATATGACTTCTCATACATGCCCTCTCGCAGGTGTGAGCAATCATGTGGTTCAGTCAAATCATCACCTTCATAAAGAAAAAAATTGAACAAAAATTGATGCAGTGGGAAGAAAAATGACACACCAGGAACTGATTCCCTCCTCCTCAGATGAAATAGACCCCGCAGAGACTTTTGAATGAGAAGCTTGCGAGGCGTTTGCATCAATCTACACTGGAGAAAAAGTATAAATGCAGAACAACGGGACACACTCCTTCACCAAATCTGTCAGATATGATTTCTATTTACCATTTTGTATGTTAGCAGCTGGGGGTCCAAAGGGATGATCCGAATCAGAGTCAAAGTCCATGCAGAGTCCCTTCGGATGGCTCACCCTTCCTCTCGCAACTCCCATCTGTCGTAACCACTTACTCACTCCAGCAAGAGGTCTAACAAGAGGTCACATCTCCTCTTTGTATAAGTTATTTTCTTCGACTAACGACAATATTGTTAATGAGATAAAATCAAACTGGGAATCAGAACTTCAGTTTAGCCTTTCCGAGACCTTATGGGAGGGGGTTATAAAAAAATGTTAACTCATCATCTAGCTCATACAATTCAAAGTCCTTCACAGGTTACATTATAGTAAAGAACAACTCTCGAAACTTTACCCGGGCGAAATTGATGAAAAATGTAACAGATGTGCACAGACTCCATGTAATCTTACCCACATGTTTTGGTCTTGCCCCAAACTGTCTAAATTCTGGCGTTTCTTTAAAAAATTCTTTTCAGAAGTACTTGGCATAAACATAATCCCATCTCCACATATCGCTATTTTCCGCAGACCTCCAGACAACCTTCATATTACAGCCATTCAGAATAATGTTACAGCCTTCGCCTCTGTGGTTGCTCGTAAAAGAATTCTCTTATTAAGGAAATCCCCTCAACCACCGTCTATTAAAGTTTGGTTACATGACGTTTTATCTCTTTTGAAACCCGAGAAGATCAAGTTTTCGCTCAGAGGTTCATCAGACAGGTTTTACATTCACTGGAGACCACTACTCAACTATTTTGATAAGTTACCAGTACAAGAAACTTCTTTGCAAAGACCGACTATATGATCATATCCCCTGTGTCATCCCTTATGAAGCGGGCCGCCCGCAGCAGATAGCGCCCTCAAAGAACTGTTCATCCTGACACATTCCAGCATAGTTGGTTTATTTTGATACCAAGGAGTAGGCAGCAATCAACAATAGTATTTATTTGATTTTCACTCCCCCTCTTTTTTCCTTCTTGTCCTTTTTTATTTTTATTAGGGACCGAGCCCGAGGGCGAGGTGGCCTCAACTGAGGCCACCTTGCCTGGAGGGCAAGGCCTCTATTGTTCTTCGTTCGTTTCTTCTTATTATTATTATTATTTTCCTGCCTGGACATCGACGGCCAATTTGACCCCCTTAACATGCACGAAAACTCACTAAATTTGGCAGGCACATCAAGAGAGATGAAAAATTTTATAAAATAAAAAAATTAACCCCATCTGCTCTCTAGCGCCACCTAGGAACTAGCAAACACGAGAAACAGTAAAATCTCCACCACGGCCAGTGCGAATGTCTGAGACAGATCAAAGTACCGCCCATGCGTTCGTCTGCTCGATATCTAACAATTACGATCTGTCCACGATGACCTACATCCAACCGGAAGTCCAGTATTTCACGATCAACATAATAGCCAAAAGTTGCTGTATTCGATACCAAATTTGACCCGCTAAACATGAACGTCTAGTCACTAAATTTGGCAGGCACATCCAGACAATCATAAAATTTTCAAAAGTGGAAAAAGTAACACTATCACCCCATCTGCTCTCTAGCGCCACCTAGAAACAGTTAAATAGCCGCCACGTCCCGTAGGAATGTCGTACAGAGATCAAACCAATGCTCAGGCGTTCGTCTCATCGAGATCCAAAACTGCCCAAGAGGAATACCTATACCTAAATCCAACAGGAAGTCCGTTATTTCCCTTTCAAGATAAAATTTTCAGAAAATCACTCCTCATTTAAAAATTATCTGCTCTGAGACCACTTGTCGTAGAGATGTCAGGGTGGCGTGAAATCGTAGAGGACAAGTTCCTCTTCCAAAGTTGTTCAAAACTTTGTCAAAAGTCTCAGGGTGTGGATTTTATTAACCCTTAAAGTTTGAGTCTGAAAACTCACTTGAAGCACTACAATGTACGTTGCTACCCACACGAATGTCGTAGAGAGATCAAATTGACGTGGATGCATTCGTCTCATCGAGATCTAAAAATCTTTGATTGACAAAAATGTCCTAAATTGCACAGGAAGTCCGATATTTCCCTTTCAGTGTAAAATTTGGTAAAAAAAAAAGATTCCTACGCAACGGCCCGTGGGAATGTCGTAGACAGATCAAACCAATTGCTCACGCGCTCGTCTCATCGAGATCTAAAAATCTCTCATTGACAATAGTAACCTAAATCCAACAGGAAGTCTGCTATTTCCCTTTCAAAGTAAAAATCACTCCTCATTTAAAAATTTTCTTGTCCGAGACCGTTTGTCGTGGAGAAGTCAAAGTAATGCGGCCTGAAAGAGGAGAAGCTTCTCTACAAACGATGTTTCAAACTTTGTCAAAAGTCACACGGTGTGGATTTTATCAGCCCTTCAAAATAAAAGTCACATTTTTGGAAAAAATGGCCGCTGCAGTCCGTAGTAATGTCGTAGAGAGATAAAACCAATTGCTCATGTGTTCATCTCAACGAGATCTAAAAATCACCCATTGACACCAATAACCTAAATCCAACAGGAAGTCCACTACTGACCATATATGGGCATGCAGTGCAGTCGACAGCAGCTGTCATTAAAGGGTACATATGATGCTATTTTTCAGTCATGTCATATAGGCCTCTGAAGGCCTAAAACATAGTATTGAAGCTTCTTTACAACAAATTCATCCTTCTTTCAGAGTTTCAGCGATGTAAGAAGTCACTCTCGGTGCTAACAGCTAAATGTTAGTGGATGAGAGATGCTAACAGCTACATGTCAGCGGATGAGAGATGCTAACACCTTCATGTTAGTGTATGACAGATGCTAATATCTACATGTTAATGGATTGGAGATGCTAATAACTCCATGTTAGTGGGTGACAGATGCTAACAGCTACATGTTAGTGGATGGGAGATGCTAACAACTCCATGTTCGGTGACAGGGTGCTGGAAGTCTATGGAGGAGCAAGGTTCCCAGTGACCTGGACTTCAGTCACCAAGGTGCAAGGACGGCCTCAGTGGGGCCACCTTGCCAGAGGGCGAGGTCCCGTCCAATGCCGCTTGCGGCTTTAATTTTTTTTTGTGTTTGGTTTTGCTTTACTCTGTTTTGTTTCGTTTTGTCTTGTCTTCTTTTTGTTTAATTATTTTGTCTCCCTTCCCCAAAGGTATATTTTAATTATTTAAAAAGGATCATATTTCTGGGGTAGGGAGAAGGTTTGCTTATTGTTCACTCATTTATGTTCATTCAATTGTGTAAAAAGAAAAGATGTTATATCTGTTTAAACTGATCATCTATGACTTGCATCCCATAAATACAAATTCTCAAAAAAAAAAAAAAAAAAAGTCCATGCGGAGTTAAAAAAGAAAGAAAAAAATGGAAAGGGAAAGCAGGCAACGTGTTTCACAATAGAAGGAACTGATTCTCCCAACATCAGACAGAAAAACACACGGGTCAGGCAGAACTGAGCGCAGGCTGAACTTACATCTAGCAGCAGCAGAACCGAAGAAGACTCTGATTCAGAGGCGTGCAAAATATATCGCCTACGATCAGTTTCACGTTATGGAGTATTTGCAGTCATGTCAGTCCACTGTTAGCATATTAGCTTAGCCACTGGCATCAGTCTGCTGCTTCATGTGCGTTGCTCCTGGTCAGTGAGCTGTGAAAACCTCCTGGTGGTCCGAGACCACTGCAAGCAGGCGGCATGAAGGCATTTTAGTCCAGGATTATCCTGGACAAATTCCAAAATATGTTTGTTTTTTTGTTTTTTTTTTATATATATCTCAAGGATGGCTCTGAATCTGGTTAAAATATGACAGAAAATCACATGCAGACAGATCGGAACTGCTAATAACTTGGTGTTGTTGGGTGAGTCTAGAAACTGCGTCAAATAACAATCTGGAATTACGTATGCTTATTCTTCATAATTACTTGAGAATAAATATGCAGCAGACACTGGAGAATGCCCTTCCATGCCTGATGAAAAACCTCAAGCCTGGAGTGACGCCACTAATGCTTAAGTTTTGTGCAGCTCTTTCTCAAGGTCAGTGAGTCGTCATTTAACAAGGGAGTACGGCTCTTATCTGGACGCTTTCGAGTCTTTTCTGGGGCCACTGAATCCAGCAGACCTTGAAAGGCACTGCTGAAGCTTTCAGTGAGACAAGCCACTGGGGAAGGCTGCAGAAAGACCATATTCAATACATCAGGCAGTCTTTTATTTCAAATATCTTTTACAATTCAAATTTGAATACATTTTCCTCAAGCATGCAGGGCTCAGTTTTATTATCATTCCCTCCGTGCCACCCTGACCCTCCCCATAGAGGAAAAAAACAAAAAAAAACAAAAACAAAAACCATAATCTCAGACATCCTACTTCCAGAACCAACCCACACAGTCTCACTCATCACCCTTTCAGTTTTGGAGCTCTATTTTGAGCTTCATCCATGCTGCTGTGCTGAAGTTGTTCCTGCAAGGTATGATATGAGGGGTTTCCAAATATTATCAAATTGTGGAAATCTGTCTTACCAAACAAATGTTATCTTTTCAAGATGAAGTGTATTAGTTAAACCATCTAGCCACATTTTAGAGGCCAAGACAGCTTCTTTTGAGAAGTGAAGCCTACGTATGATTTAGGACTGGATGAGCCAGTGTTAGCATTATTTGAACAGGTGTGAATTCTTCCAAGCCTCTTCTCCCACAAATCCTCTGGAATAGGGTTACCAAATTCCTCTTTCCATCTACGCTTGTAATTTTCAGAGGAGGGGGAGCTGAATGATAAAAAAAAAAAAGCTATTATAGGTGAAGGAAATCAACTTCCTTTCACTGGGAGAGAGTTTGAAACATTTATCGAGTATTGACGGTGTTTCAGTCTCATAACCTTTTGAAGGAGTAACCTAAAATCCCAGTCTTGCAAGTGTTATGTTTTCTTATGTAATCTCTGATTTGCAAATAGCAAAAAAAAAAAAAAAAAAGAAGAGAAAAAAACTGCATTTCTTCTGGAGCTTCATGAATGAAGTAAAATCACCATCTCTGTACAAATCTGGAACAAATGAATACTTTTTTAATTCCCAGCCGAGAAGGCCTCATCCTGAGAGGAGGGGGCCAATTCAAAGTCGACTAGATTGTGTTCCAAATGCCAATCATGCAGTGTATAATGTGGTTACTGTTGTATAAGAGCCTATCGATCCTAGTTAGGGGTTAATAGGGCCGGCCCCCAAAGAATATGGGAAACAGTCTTTTTGCTCCATCCTCAGACAATCAGATAATGGTGCAGTTATATCGAGCCAGAAGGTAAAGGTCCTGATCACTGAAGCCGGAGGCTCGTCCTTCCTTGAGCTTTGATCTACAGAAGTGCTTTTTTTTTTTTACTTATTCTGCGAGTTTTATGCAAAGAAAATGAATTATTAATCAGTCTAGTTGCTTAATAAATTATTTTTTGAGGAAAATAAGGGTAATCTGAAATAAGCATAGTATCCGTGGGAGGAAAATCATCTTCATTGCTTTAGCTCTTTCAATTAAAGAAATTGGAATCATTTGGAAGAATGGTTTAATCTAAGGCATATCATTAGTTTCAAAATAAAAGGAGATCTGAGCTTTAGGACAGTCATGAAATTTCTTTGCAGTGAGTAATGTAGGCGGCACGGTGGAGCAGTGATTAGTGCTCTTACCTCACAGCAAGAATGTCCTGGGTTCACAGACCGGCTTTCCTCTGGGCAGGTGTGTGTGTTCTCTCTGGCTTCCTCCCACAGTCCAAAAACATGTACGTCCGGTTAACTGACAACCCTAAATTGCCCCGAGGTGTGAGTGAATGGTTGGCTGTTTGTATGTTGGCCCTGTTGGGGCCAACATATAAACAGGGGGACGTATACTGTATATTAACCAATGTAGGAGAGTATGGTCGACACCACCTCTCCTGCCACGCTCTCTCTGCCATTTTACTGTTAAAAAAGACCTTTGTTTAAAAACTGTCCTGGGTCTGCTGTGTCTGATGGAAGAAGAATTTCTGCACATGCTGTCAGAAAGCGTCTCAGGGAAGCTCATCTACAAGCTCATCACCTCACCAGGGTCTCCATCTGACTGCAGTTAGTCTTCGTAACAGACTTGAGTGGGCGAAGGCCCACATTCGATGGCTTCTGGCACTCTGGAGAGGTGTTCATTTCATGGACGAATCGCGGTCTTCACTGTACAGGCAGATGGCAGACGGCGTGTATGGCGTTGTGTGGGTGAGCGGGTTGCGGATGTCAGTGTTGTGAATGGAGGTCATGGTGGGGTGATGGCATGTGATGCACACTGAACACACTTTATTGATGGCGTTGTGAACGTAGAGACACCGTGACGAAGGCCCATCGCTGTGCCACTCATTCATGACCTTCAGCTCATCTTGCAGCATGATAATACACGACCCCATGTCGAAGGATCTGGACACAATTCCAGAAAGCTGAAAACATCCAGACATTGTTCTTGCATGGCCAGCATGCTCACCAGAGATGTCACCCACTGAGGATGTTTGGAATGCTCCGGATCGGCCGTATACAACAGTGTGCTTCAGTTCCTGCCCGTATGCAGCAACTGGCAAAGCCATCGACGCCGGGCTCACACAGGATGCGCTCCGACTGCGTTCCGTCTCCGGAATTACCACAGCACTGTCATTCACACCCCCTCCGGTTCATCTGCGGTCTGCTGGAGGAGGTTGCCAGATCCATCGCTCTCTCCCCCCAACAACATGAAACCTGTTTAACTCAATAGAAAGCAGCCCAAACCGCCATCTCTGTTGAAAATGCATGTTAAAACCGTATTTTTATAATAAAAAATATGTCATAAATACATAACCATTTTATCAACCTGTCCGACGTGTTCAAAAAAGAAGCCTTGTTTGGCACAAACCCGCCCCAATCTGGCAACACAGAGCCGCTCCGGTCACAGAGCTGTGTCGTTTGACTTTCCTGCAGTGACGAAGAGCAAAACTGTTCATTCTTCTAATGCGTATAATGACTACATGTTGTTTGTTCTCTATTCTACCAGAAGAAATAAAAAAATAGAATTTGAAGGAAAAATATACAACACAGATTTTATTTTGAAATCACTTATTTTGGAACACGTATCGAGTGTCCGTCCAGCACACGACTTGCTTCTATCTGGATTGACGCGGTAGGGCTACAGCGTCCGGAAAAATAGGATGCTAGCGGAAAGTTTCTGGAGCTCCGCAAGGGCTCCGGAGCCGGACCGCAGCCGGACCGTGGCCGGTGTGAACCACAGCGTTGATTTTAATGACTACGGATTAGCTGCGGTGTGAACCCGGCGTTAGAGATTTCACATAGAGCTATCCATGGTGCTGAAGTATCAACTTAAAGCAACACTAAGGAACTTTCAGTTTTTGTTGATTTTGGCAGCGCTAGTGGACAAAGCGGTAGTGTTTTGCCTGAAGGAATACTACAGTTCCCATGAGGCCTAGCGCGTGACGTCGTAAAATGCTGCTCCCAGTGGCGTGCTGTCGGACTGAACTCGCCTTCATTTGTTTCCAGTGGCTGTGTGAAGGACGGATAGCGACGAGGTAATGAATCTAATGGTGGCTAAACAATGTTCTATCATGATGTGACGCATGCCGTAAAGCAGTCCGCACATTTGGAGTGTTTTAGTGAGCAGGGTTCCTACCAGCCTCCTCACAGCTGCTCAGTCCAAGTGAAAGCGATACTGACGCCCTCAGGCCGTGACAGAGGGGTCATTCAACTAGTTGTAAGTCGATGTATCATCACAAAAGATATTAAAATTTTTTATTAAGGTTGAAAAGTTCCTTAGTGTCGGTTTAATACAGTTAATTGGTATACTGAGTGAAACACTCACATCCACACAGACATTAAACATAGAGCTGTCCGTGGTGCTGAATGGGGATGTGATGAGATCTTATGATATTAAATCATGATGATATTTCTCTTTTACAAGCTGTCTTGCAGGCACAAGGTATGAGGGCCCAATGCATGAGGGTGTGCAATAACCCCCCCTACACACACACACACACACACACACACACACACACACACACACACACACACACACACACACACACACACACACACACACACACACACACACACACACACACACACACAGTGTTCCGCAGCCGGAACGCATCCAGTGTGAGCCCCACGTGAGAGGAGTGGACCAACAATCCACTACCTGATCAATTCTATGTGTTGCACTCTTGAGGTAAACGGTGGTCACACCAGTGACTGACTTTCTGACCTTGAGAGAAATCAGCCTTTTTGTATACATAGTAAAAAATGTTCGATCTGTGAGTTCAAGCTCAATAAAAAATAGGAGCGGACAAAAGTGCTGAATTTATATTTTTGGTCACTATATCTATCCACTGTTTCACAGCTTTTTATCCAACTTAAGCCCTGTTTTTACGGCAGCAACATCAATGCTGAAGTACTGAAATCGATTTAAGACGGCATGTTCAGATCGTTGGATGTTTTATAACGCAACCACACGCACAGGTGTGCAGAGAACAATTCACAATAAACAACAATGGTGAGTACACGAACATTTAAATGAACTGACGGCCAACTTGGATTGCTATTCTGGATGACTTTAAAACATAAAGATAACAAGTCCAGCAGAATATTGACTCATGACATTCTGAAAACAAACATAGTTCTTGTCAGTCTGCTCGGTCATGTGCAGAAGAACTATTCACTCCAGCCATGGTGCACATGCACAATAGCAGTGCTTCA
This sequence comes from Salarias fasciatus, assembly GCF_902148845.1. Lineage (NCBI taxonomy): Eukaryota > Metazoa > Chordata > Actinopteri > Blenniiformes > Blenniidae > Salarias > Salarias fasciatus. Next base: position 3,382,483 of record NC_043756.1, on the reverse strand, counting down.
GAAAAGTTGTGTTTTTTCATTTATACGGAGGCAGCGCATTTTCTAAAAGTTCTCCCTTAGAAGACATTTTCAAAAAGCCATGTTTTAAGAGGCTCTGACCATCGTTGTTACGTAAACAGAGTCCCAAAACACAACGAAAACTTTGCGTTTTCACTTTGACAACACTGTAATTGAGGGCTTCTTCTTGTCGAAATGCTGTCATATAAACACATGTAAACGCACAACTACTAAAAGTGAAATGCTGCCTAAGTCAGTGAATGTTAATCACACATGATATTAGCCATAGTATCAAACGACGATTCAATGAATAGTGCTTCAAAAAAAAAGCACAAAAAAAAAAAACCTGTTCAAACCTGCATGCCGGTGGACTGACTGGTTTTGTAGACCTCATAACAAGAGCGTGAGTTTAGTCGTGGGCCTTTCCTCTGTGGAGTCTGAATGATTGTTTTAGGTTTTCTCCAGGTTTCCTCTCATAGCCCAAAATCATGAATGCAGATGAACTTGCCGATAAGTGAGCGTGGGGTTGTAGGTGACCTGTTAGTTGATTACTTGAACAGTGCCTCATGAAACTGAACTGGACAAACAGCTATAGAATATGTATGGATGGATTGAGTGTTATGCATAGAATAAAATAGGAAACACTGACATGCTGCACAAAGGGAACACAGCCTATAGCTACAGAAATCTCGCAGAACATATTTCCTTATGTTCACAAAAAATTACATCAGTTGAAGTGACATTTGTACTAGAGTGGAAAAACGTAGGAGTGAGGGCACGTTGCACCGACTACAATAAGTCAAATTCCCCCCACAGTGAAAAGTGTGAAGGCACCCTGCAAAGACTTCCTGTGAAGCGCTGAATGCTGCCTTCAGGCCAAACTGAGGTTTCCTCTGAGAAGAAAATTGTCTGTGAAGAATACAACTTATTGACATAAAAGAAGGTGGATTGTGTCATCCATGCACTCTTCAGGAAAAGAGCATGCTACATCTCGCACATTTTATAGCAGTTTATGGTTATTCAGCTATCCATTCATCCATCTGTTCAGTCTATCACAGGGCCAAACATAGAGAGACACACATCCACACACTTATTCCTGGTGAAATGTATTCCTTACAATTGGAAAAACTGAAGTTTTGCACACTACTCTTGCCAAATTAATCAAGACAAGTGCTTATTTTAGGTCCTTTACATTCACCATTTTAACTGAAATAAAAAACAAACTATGGAATGCACTGTGTCTATGATGGCCCATTAAAGACTGTGTCTTTCATAATCCTGGGTGGGCTGTGGATTGTGGAGCTTTACGCTGTTTGCATGTTTTATTGTGTGTGTGTTTCCACAGGTTTCCCCTGCAGTCAAACAGAGATCAGACGGTAGTTAATTAGTAACTCGAAATTGCCCAGAAGTGTGAATATGAGTGTGATACTGGTGAGTGTTCATTCTGGCAGATGGAGGGATGAAACAGACGTAGCTCTGGCCACACTGGGTTTTAATGTCGTGTACTTCAAGGTAAGAGAAGGGTGGAGAAACTGCGTTCTGCAACCATCTGCAGTGAAATATTCTTAAAGAGTGTGCAAACTGAAAATCAGCTGATAGAAAAGTCAGCTGTGGTATCAAAACTCCCCAGATATAGATACTTTACCAGGATATGCTGTTCAATGGATTTGCAGTACATGCAGCTCTATTGCTGGACTGGGAGTAGCAACACACTCTTGGAAGCACATTTTGTCTGGATTCCTTCGTCTTCGTGAAGATTGCTTTCAAATGCACTGACATTACTTTTTTAACCGGTTGTGCAAATATAACTGAGATAAGCGTTCCCATAACTGCAGGGTGATAAATTAATCCGATTTGTTGTAATATGCTGGTGCCAGCGAGTAAAAGCTAACACTGCCTTTAAAGCAGCGGATGTCAGACAAGCAGCCACAGCTTAGATCATTTTCCAAACTATGATACAGTTTGCAATCAACTCCACAAACCCAATAAAATGACTGACTTCCTGAGTGGCCTTTGTGTTTGTCTCATCGAAGATCTCAAACTTTACATGGTGAGAAAACTGCACCATAAGGCAAATTTCAAGGTTAAATATGAGTTATGTTAAAGACCATAATATTAATTCTGAACTCACTTAAGTCACATGTGAAGCAGCCGAGCACACACACACACACACACACACACACACACAGAGCAGTTGCAATGGCTTTCTAAGGCGTAGTAGCCATAAATTTTAATGAGCTAAAGTTATAACGGTATATACTTCACGGGCTGCATAAATAGGTCAGGATTATGCCTAATTCATCCTCCAACTGTAACAAAGGCTGTGTGTTAAAATGCCACTTCCCCAGAGGCTCTGCGTGGCCCAACGCAGCTGTTCCCAGCCCGGGGTCCGAGGCGTCAGAGGGCACAGGGAGTGCGCCAGGCTTGGTCCTCTTTGGGGAATGTGAAATATAAACTGCACACCAACGGGAAAAAATCAAAAGCCTGTATATTAACTACTTTAAAATATCACAAAAGGACATTATAGGTTTGAGCAGAAGTTCATTTTTGTGGGGCTCCAGAGAAAAAGGTTCAGGATTCGCTGCATTACTGTCAAGCTTTGTGCCAAACTGTCAATATGACCAGAAAATTAACAACTTTGATCTGGTTTAATGGCTGATTTTTCCACAGCCCCTTGTCTTATGGTGTTGAACTGCATCAGGGCACATATAGTTACCGTGCAGCATTAACAAAGAGCATCCTGGGGTGAAGGGTACTGCTCCGGTCCTCGAGGGCCAATTCTCTCCCAGCTCCAACGCAGCTGATTGCACTGGCAGCTCATTACTGGGCTTTTTTCCAAGCTTGAAGACAACATCAAGATGAAACATCTAAAACATGCAGGACGAGGGCCCTCGAGGGATGCAGTTTGACACGAGGAGTCGATGCTCCACACTGCATTCTGTAAACACAGTGGAATATCAAATATCAAATCAATATTCAAGCGAGTGAGGCTGGCAGAGGGTCCGTCAACTGGCTGTCACTGCACCGTTTTTCTATGTGATGATAACTATTGTACCATAGCAGTACAACATGGTTTAATGAGTGCAAATGAAAAAGAAAAAAATGTCCGGAAGGATACAATGCTACTTGCATAAATCCCTAAGGTAGTGAATGTGTGGCACAAATCCTTAACCCTGTGAGATCCACTGCTTGTACCTAAAAAGAACAACAGTATTTTTTTCCCTTCAAAAGACCACATTTACATAATCAATGGGTCCTGTTGTTGAACCCCACCGTACCAATCAATGGTAAATGTGTTTATTGATTTGGTCTTCAGGGCTGTGAACTCGAGAAACTGGCAAACTTTGCTTTGGACTGTGTTATTCGACTGGATTCCTCAAGATTCAAGTAAATACAACTGCTTAAATACTTTGTTTTTAATGATTTCAATGTCTAAGACACGTACTGTAGATGTTTATCTATTGTAGAATACATTCATTAAATGTCATTTTGAGCATGTCTAAGTAGCTCAAGTAACTGCATTTATAGTCTGTCGTTAGTAAACACAGAGAGAACAGCTCATATTCACACACCTGCAGCCTGTTCAGAGTCACCTGTTGATTCAACATATCAGTCTCAAATTGTGGGAAGATGCTGGAGTTCCTGAGGAAAGATTCACACATCGGAACAGGAATAAAGTGCAAACTCCAGTCCTGCAGACCGTCTTACTGTGAGGTGACACTGTGTAGCACGACCACACAATCCCCCTTCTACGCATTCTTGAAATGAGAAGTTATGATAAAAAATACTGTAGTATTACATGTGTGATTTTTTTTTGTTTCATTTCACCATCCAACCATTCTGATCCTAACTCAAAGCTGACTCTGGCTGCAAAAGGCAGTGTTCGTCATTTGGACAGGATTGTATGACGAAGCTACAGGATATAGCAAAGATGAGTGTCATCTGTAAAAGCAAGAGCATGCACATGAAAGGCTGAACGAGGGCAACAACTACCCCACATTTTATTGGCTTTTCATTTTTGCATTGCAAATTATTCCGTTTGTTCAATTCATCCAATCTGTGCGCACCTGCTGTGACCTCCTGTGGTTCAACATCGATTTTTCTCTATAAATGAAACAAACTTGATAACTATCGGCACCTGCACAGACGCAGGGAGAATTATAGCCCCGCTCCATTTGCTGATGAAAGCCTGATGGTTCAACTGTCTGTTTAGTTTCTGAAAGAAGAAATCAACTGCACTGAATTCATCATTTAGAGTCAGAAGGTGTAATCACACTTCTGGTTCGGCTTGAAGCAGGACAAAAAAAGGTAAGGATGCAAAAGCAAGCTGCCAATCGTGTCCTCGGTTTCAATATCAATATCAAATGTATGCATTATAGCACATTAAAAAAAAGGTCTATGGCCAGCCAAAGTGCTTTCCAGTCCAATATAAAGCCATGTTGTGACACTTCGAGCTGCCATTGCCTTCATTTTTCATGTGAAAACAGCTTGTTTGTTAGTAAACTTGGACTGCCCTCCTGGGGGTTTAGTTGCTCTTGTTTGGAGCGAAGCAGGGTTCCAGTTTATCCAACATTTATATGCTTCTACAAAAGAACAAAAAAGAAAACAGAGCAATCGCTCCACAGTTTGTGAAACTGCTGCCTAGTGTTTACACTTCCTCAGCGCCGGCCAAATACACCCAATCAATACCCTCAGTGACACCAGGGACGGCAGGAGAAAAGAATTCCCCATGTGAGTCAGTAAACTGCACGGTTACATTATTTGTTTTTTGTGTGTTTTGAGTTATCCACAGTTACGAGGTGGCAGGAGGGAGAAAAAAAGTCAGAAGAGATGTGTTTCTAATAAAGTCTTCATGTGTTTTTCTGCCTTCCATAAGCCGACTGGGGCTGTTAATGTGGAGGTTTCCATCAAAAAAAATGCTGCATTTTTATGATTTGAACCCCTGATTCTAGTTCATTTAAATACACAGCCCTTAAAGCAACACTAAGGAACTTTCAGTTTTCGTTGATTTTGGCGGCGCCAGTGGACAAAGCGGTAGTGTTTTGCCTGAAGGAATGCCACAGTTCCCATGAGGACTGGCGCGTGGCGTTGTAAAACGCTGCTCCCGGTGGCGTGCTGTCGGACTGAACTCGCCTACATTTGTTTCCAGTGGCTGTGTGAAGGACGGATAACGACGAGGTAATGAATCTAAATGAATCTAATGGTGGCTAAGCAATGTTATATCATGATGCTGAAAATAAACGTTTAACTTTGGTAAACGTAACTTTGTTTTTGTGCCGCTTTTCCCCCCTCGGAGACCATGGCGTAAAGCAGTCCGCACATTTGGAGTGTTTTAGTGAGCAGGGTTCCTACCAGCCTCCTCACAGCTGCTCAGTCCAAGTGAAAGCAATACTGACGCCCTCAGGCCGTGACAGAGGGGTCATTCAACGAGTTGTAAGTCGATGTATCATCACAAAAGATATTAAAATGTTTTATTAAGGTTGAAAAGTTCCTTAGTGTTGCTTTACAAAAAGACAGAGAAAACTGAAAGTTTTTATAGTTTATTTGAATCTGTGGTTCTCAGGTGTTTTTTTTAACTTGTCCAAGTTATTGAATGACACTAAATGGTAAATGGACTACACTTATATTGCGCTTTTCATCTGCATTAGCAGAGCCCAAAGCGCTTTACACTGCTTAACACTACACTGCAGAGCAGCTAGCAAGTGGCAATGCCAGAGAGGGACATTTCTCCTTTTATGCTCAATCAGCTGTGCTTTAATTAAAACCAAAACTCTTTACTTCAATAACTTCACACTTTAAAAAAAAAAAGATTCACCAGTGCTTTCATGCACAAACATGAAATGAAGTCAAACTACTGAAAAGTAATTTCTAAAAGTCTCAAAATATGCAGCTTTAGCTGAGTATCCACTCGGTGAATAAATAACCGAGTCCTCGTCAAACTATTCAGTCAGTTGTACAAGGGTGGCATAACAATCAGTACATTTCAGTATGTTTTCAGGTGTTTTCATGAAAAAAAATTAATGAAATTAATTGTGCGACTGCTGACAAATATTTAAAAAAAAGCTCAAATTATGTAGATTTAGCTGAGAATTCTAACTGAGTGAATCTAACACAACCAATACTGTACTACGGAGAAAAGTATTTATACAGAAACCCAAAATGGAAAAAAGTGCCGTTTGTAAGAACCCGAGTATCATAGCTCATTCGTGTCAAGAGTGAACGTGTTTTGATCCAAAATGCATCGGTCAGCCGGTCAAACAGCGGTCGATTGCGATCTTGCAAGAGTTCTCTTATTTTTTCCTGCAGTTCCAATAAACACACGAGCGCTTGTCCACGCCGCAACCCCTGCACCTCTGAGTGCAACAGCAGCGTTGGATGTGCGTCATCCTCACATAGCTGGCAAACAGTCTCTTGTTAGATGGGCGAGCCTTGATGAAGGTAACGACTTTAAATTCTGTCTTTAACGGTGTTGTCGGAGAGTGGGACAGTTCTGACTTTATCCGCAGCATGTGATCCACACAGTTTTTGATTGTATTTATATATTTCTACTCCACTAGCTTATGCAGCACAAGGTTGTGTATTGAATCGAGTTGAAAAGTGGCATTCAGTTCAAACACCCTCTATTCTCTATGTGTGTGTGAGAGTGTTTCAGATACGATCAGTCACTCACTGTCAAGTCAACTAAGCTTTACATGCAAGAAAAAAAACATCTTTGGTTTCTTACTCTATGGCACACTGAAATTGACTCCTTGGATGAGAGGTTGACATGATTTTTCAATCCCAACACCCTGCTGCTGTGCATGTACGCCATGGCCAAAGTAAATAGTTCTGCACATGCTCAGTAGATCGACAATAAGAACGACGTTTTCCTCCAGAGTGTCAAGACTCCCAGTTCAGATTCTCCTCGACGACGTAGTTTTCGTCAACGGTCACCGTAATAAGAATCACTCAGTTGTCCGTTCATACCAGTATCTGTGTTCTCCCACTGTGTGGCTTCATGACAAGAACAAACAACAGCACCCACTAGTGGCCCAACATAAAAACTACATTGTTTTCTGATTTTCTACCTTTTCCGTACAAACAGACTTTCAGAATATTTTCTGAAAACTTTTCTAAAACAAAAAAATGAAAAAAAAAAACAATGTGTTTTCACATTTTTCACAAACAGGACCTGAGTTGAATGATAGGAAAAGCCACGCAGACGATAGATGGTTTATGCAGCTCATTTAAAGCAGCCACAGGTCCCTGTTCCACAACCAAAACCTTTGGAGTTACTATTGATCAGCAATTACATTCCGTAAGAGAGATTTGGAAAAAAAAAAAAAAAAACAGTTATTGTGCTCTGCTGCATTGAATAAATGATTGCTCACACTGTTACTCACAATTCACGCTGTTTTTTTTCTCAAGATTTATGTGAGAAAGAAAACTGTCTCTTCTGCTTCTGGCTTGATAACAGCAGCAGGTCCACTCACAACTGACTTCATGATCAATTTTAAAGTTCATCAAGGTTCAGCCAGACCTCACGTCTCAGAAATGCTGACCCTTCATGAACCTGCTGGCTGGTTTTGATCCTCAGGTAGGTTGTTCCAACGTTTGACGCTGAAAACCAAATGAGGCCGTTCAGCTTTGAACTGACCTGCCGGAGGAAATCAGACCTGCAGTGTCAGTCACTCCTTTTGAATCACTACTTTTTTATTTTGTGGTCTACATAACTCTGCATGTCCAAAGTCTGCTCCAATCCATGTTAACTTCTCTCTTATGTGTGTGTTTTCTCCTGATATTCCAAAAAAGCATCTACCAGAGCCCCGGTGAGTTTTTCTTTTGATGATCAGTCTGTTTCATTGTTTTTGTTCCCATCAAAATCACTCTGTCAAGGGTGTCAAACATGAGGCCTGTGGGCCAAAACCAGGAAACTCCAATCCAGTCCAACAAACCACCAAGCCAATTTTTGAGATTTCAAAGAAACTATTGATTTTTTTTTTAAAAAATCTATTAAGAGGAACAGGCACTGGTGTTGTCACGATACTAAATTTCCTCTAGATGTGAATGTGTGTGTGGTTGTTTTTCCTTTATAGACTGGAGGCTGGTGCAGGTGTATCCTGCCAGAATCCAAATCGACTGGAACTGCCTCCAGTGACCCCTGCAGAGGATTAAGTGGTATTAAAGATGAAATAATGTTTCTTGAAACGTGCAGATTCCCATATAATGGAAAGCAATCAAGCTCACACTCACGAGGTATGTCCAGAATCCTGGGGTTTTGATTGATGACTTCTTCGCTGGTACAGCTTACGTAGCTTCTGTTGCACAGTCGATCCATCTTGTTCACAATCAATGTCAATACCCTGTTTATTTGCGCATGCGGCACTGCTCCTGGTACAGTCGATCATGAACTCATCCATCAACAGCTGCAGATTCCTTCCAGCACATTTCAGCACATGCACACTCCGTTTTCTCAGCATTTCTGGTCTTGACACTCACTTAAAAAGCAGCCAATGAAACAACTCTCCGCTATCTGGGTTCCTCCAGGCAGGTTCACGCACTCTTCCACTTCCTTCCTCTCTGCCATGATAAAACGCCTGACACTCTGACCATCACAGGGCTCCAACTCTAAAAACTTTCCTCCTCCGTCGTCCGTTTCTGGCAGAATGAACCAAATTTCCCTTCAAGAAAAAACATTTTCCTGCCGTGCACAGTCCTTTGCAAGCTCTGTCAGTTTTGATGGAAACTCTCGATCACTGCACTAACTCAGGTTCTCTTCAGACCAGAACCTTGTTGCATGAGCTCTCACATGCGCATGAAGATGCATGAAAATATGCACTGCAGTAACAGAGTATTTGTGCTTCTTTAGTAGTACTTAGGCGGTTTATATTTCCGTTGTACAGATACAGACGGTACTTTTTCCTCCCTAAATTGACTCATTACTTATTTCAAATTCAGTGGCACGTCAAACTCATAAGCTTGCAATGCATACAGCAGTACATCCAGCCCTTTAAATGCAGTCTATTAAAGCTTGACAGCCTTTGCCTAAATGATAGTAAGAACGATCCTTTAGTGAAGTTGATGAAGACAATGAATTTACGAGAGATCGGTCACATCAATGTTTGAATGCCGAGGTTGCGACTGAGAGATCATTCGTTTGGACCTCCCTGTTCAACCTAAAACTGCTGAGTTACATGAAACTTCGACCAAATGAAGGAGTCGAAGAACAAAACAATGAACACTCGTGCATTGCCAACGACTGCGTTTAGCCTTCATAGTACGTATATGAAAGAGAAATTCAAACTTGCTCGTTCTTCAGCAGATGCACTGCTGGTCTTGTTGTGAGAGGTATTTCCTCAGCTGGCCCCCAATGGCTTTTATTTGCATGACTTTAACCCCATGCGCACAGAAATATATTTCAAGAGAAAATGCCTTTTTGTTTGCATTTACAAGGCAACATTTGTGAAATCAATATCCAAGCCACATGGTTGTCTTGTGAAACATCTAACGGGTGTTTTTGTTGTTGCGATGAAACTACAGACAAATGTGCACAGAGAACACTTTCCTATAAACATTAACAATGACCCAACACTGACAGTCGTACAGGCAGGCGAACAAGTTGGATTGTTATTACAGTGACTGTCGACTCTAAAACCACCAAATCTAGGAGAATCTTCACCGGGAGTCAAGACTCCACAGAGGAAAACGTTCTGATTGTCCATCGACTGAGCAAGTGCAGAAGAACTATTTACAACAGCTGTGCCACGCATGCGCAGTAGCCGCATTTCTGCCGTTTCCACAGAGACGGAGTTGAAGGGTTTTCAAAAGGGAGTTGCCTTTTTTTTTCTGTTGTATGTCGTATAAAAAGAGACTCAAAACAACCTCTTGACGATGCTGTGGCCTTATATTCTTTGTGCAAAGCAACAATTAAAGCTCACTCATGTCGCATTTGCCACAACAAATGATAATTACATAATTACAATGACAGTTGTTGAGCATATGGATGTGCATACATTGGTAAATGTTGATCTTCTTTCCTGTACAGTGCAGTCCCATTTTAGACAGCGGTGCCGTGAATGACGGCACGCCACTAATACAGCATTGCTATAGACTGTAATTCTGACTTCGATCTGCCAAAACAGTAATACAGGAATTGGAGACAAGGTTTGTACAGTGCATATTCTTCTCTGTTTAACCAAAATGAAGCCTATTTTAACTTCCACTAGTTCTCCAAGAGCTCTGCACTCATTTTATGAAGAGATGAAGGTTGATTACGCTGCATTGGCTTCCTTTTCCAGACAGCAAATGCAAATCACAGTGCTCCCGATGAAACTGTATTTTGCTTCCATCTATAGTCCTTTTTCACTGCTTTAGTGTCCTCACAGAGCTTAATGCTTTTAGTAACACAAACACGCGCACACACAATGTGACGACTGCCAAGCAAAGCGCTCAATCCATCTGTTGGAGTTCAACGTCCAGCTCAAAGACACTGACATATGGACAGCGGAGCATTGATCCATAGCTGCCCTGAATATTAAAACGTCATAATAAAAACATAACAAACAAACGAAAAACACCCAAAGGAGATAGAATTCATTCATCCCATCATAGAGTAAGCGCTCAGGTCATTTAATAGTCCAACATTTCCTATCACAGTTATGCAGATGACACACAGGTAAATATGTCAGTGTCAGGGAATGACTACAGACCGTTATACCTGCTGAGTGAGAGTAGGATTAAAATAACCACTGGATGTTCCAGAACATTTTGCAGAAATAACTGAGGTCATTGTTTTTACTTCCAAAGAGTAAAGATTAAAGATCAGTGTGCATCTGTCAGTCACTCAAAACAACAAATCAAGACAGAAATCTGGGAGTAATTTTGGCCAATTATCAACAAATAGACAATAACAAAAGCAGCTGACACCCATCTGAAAATTACTGGAAGAATAAAAGGAGTTCTGACCCAAAAATATTCAGAGAAACCTTACTGTGTATTAGGGCTGGGCGATATGGCAAAAAAAAATGATCACGATTTTTTTTTTCATATCATTCAATCTCGATTAAAATCACGATATGTTATATTGTTTTTAAACCAGTTTTAAAGCATCTGCACTGAAAACTAGAACTATAGAATAGATTAACATTTTATTAACAAACCAAGTAAATAGCAATGCAAATTAAATAATATAAACATAGAAAAATATAAGAACAATCTCACTGAACAGTGCAGTAAATGGGAAAAAAAATCTAGCACCAAGATAATAAAATCTTGCGATGCATCGTTTTTTCAGTAAAAGAGAAGAACTGAACGATCGTTAGTTACAGTGTTACAGTTTACAGCCCTGAGGATTTTTGTTGCTATAAAAGATTAAAAAGCTAAAGAAACCGCCTGGAGATAATGAAGGTGCTTTAGAATGTAAACATTATTTTCAAGTTCTGATGCTAAATATGCTGCTGCCATCATTAATGCTTGCATCAAATGTACAAAATTTCAATAATCTAGATTGGACAGATTAGATTTAAAATGTAACGGTGCAAAACTGCAATAATATAAAAAAAAAACAAAAACAAAAGTAATCGTTTTTCTCCTCTCAGAATGTTGCTCGTATGGTGCAGTGGCCTGAAAAGACGACACTGGCTGCGTTTACGTGCAGTCAATATTCGTGTTAAGATAAATATTCTGGTTTCTGAAACATAATAACCCCAGGGAGATCCTCATTCAGACCACGGCGCACAGACGACGCCATGACTGCATTTACACTTCATGCCACTAGGTGTGCTGTTTGCATGTTCAACCTTATTTTACACAGACACCACAGAAGAAGCAGGGCGCTGCAGCGCTGCAGGCTCTCTCTGCATGTTTTTAGAAGAAGAGCGTTAGCGGCAAGACGTCGTAATATGTTCAATGATGCGATGCACCGTCATTTTCAGTAAAAGAGAAGAACTGAACGATTGTTAGTTAAACTGTATCACAAGTAGTTCCTGGACTCAAAAGACCAGATTCCTAACAGATCGGTGAGCTAGCAGCGGTGCGGGTGGAGCAGCCTTTCCTGTCAGCAGCAGCCTCATCTTCAGAGGATAACGCCGAGGCAGGGCTGACTTCATCTGCTTCACTGCCCTCTGCTCCACGTTCAGCTCCATCTCTGTTTACTTCTCAGACAACTTATACAGGCGGAAGTTGAGCAGGAAAAAGTCAACCGTGTCACCCACATTTCTGCCATGTCTGATCGAGTAAATGTGCTCACAGCTGATCACCGTGATCGACTGGAAATTAATCGCGATCACCAATCACGATCATATAATCGCCCAGGCCTACTGTGTATAATGTGTTAGGCCACCTTTACACTGCAAATCTTGATGCACGGATCGGATTTGCTGCTTGAATCTGTTTTCTTTCTTCTTCTTTTTAACCCTGCTGTTACACATATTTTATCAAGTGACCCTTATCTGATTACACTCGCCGAACAACATCAGAAACACTGCACGTGAGTGGTTTTTACGGAACATTTTCCTTTTTCTAATCACTTTAATATATTTCTTCATTTGAATCACTTAAGATTAAGACTCTTGATCACCTTGTTTTAATGTATTTCCTTATGAAGAATTGTGTCTGAATGGTGCTGTGCAACTTGCCTTGCCGAAATGTAATCAAGCAGAAGTATGGAGATGCAGACTCCCTTACCGACAGCAGCTCTCACCCTGGTTTGACTTCATAAGAAGCGACTGGCCCTTTTTTACTTGTTATGAAGTGTGGGATTTGAGAATTCTTTCTGAGCTTAAAACACACACACACACACACACACACACACACACACACAATTCCATAGACTACATTATAATTAGCAAAGTTACTGACAAAGCCCAGTTTGAACAGTTTGTGATGTTAGCAAAAGTATTTTAGTCATAAAAGCATGGAGCGAAGAAATACCTCTGTAGCCACCTGAAGTGAAACTGTCAGCCTGAACCACGAGCAACACAGTTAATCAAGTAAGTTTGTATGAAAGACACCAAAAGGTAAAACTAATGGTGGTGAAAGTTGTCAAAGCTAATTCACAGAGCTTTTCTTAAATGCCTCTATAGCGGATCAGACTAATGTGGAGCTCTTAGTCTGTTCATAATGGTGCTCCACTGTAAAAGAAAAGAAAAACTGAGAGAGAGAGAGACGGATCTATCATGCATTGGAGATACCTGGGTCTCTTGGGTGTTGGAAGCACTTAAAGAATGAAAGTAGTAATGGAATCAAAGGATTGCGCAGAGAGAGAGAGAAAGGTATTATCTAGGACTCCTGTGAAATCCTGGGTTTTTCAAAGTGTGCATTCAGCAGCAGAAAGAAAGTGTTGAAAAGCAGTTTCAAGCTGGCCTGATCTGAGTCCAGACTCACATTCAACTGACAACACTTTGGAAAAAGCTGAAATTTCCTGTTGCTGAAAGGTCTCTACACTTCAGAGAGCTTGAGTGCATTGTGGCGGAATAATGTAAGAAAATGAAGCTTTCTGATGGAAACACAGATGAACTCAGCATTTATGGACCTTCAAGCTGTCACGGTTCACGGCTGCTCTTGTGTGTTTCGTGGTATTCTGTCTCTGGTTCCAGGCTCTTTGGCTTCCCCTGCTCGTGTGCCGATTCCATCCATATTGAGAGGAGTCAGTTGAGGTGGTGCCCCTGGGTCCATGTACCTTTTGGCCATTTCGTTTTCATTTTACTGGAGAAATCCATAAACGGGAATCAAGTGGATTTCCATTTTCCGATTTGAGGTTTGTAGACAAAAACTAGGAGACGGCTCGTCTCCTGTTTCTTGTTTGGAATTTAGAAACTGAAAAATGGAAAACGAGCCTTTATCTGATTTCCCATTATGTGTTTATTAAACAAAAGTCAGGAACTCAAATCAAAGCAAAAAATGAAAGTACGCAGGCTGCCTTTTTTAAGAGGTTTACCAGACATGGCCGACTGGCTCAGAGTTCAAGTTTAATTTAGTTATTCCCAACTCGCTTTGACATCTGGGTTGAAGGCACCAGAGAATTTTGAGACCTCAACGATTTTCTTTCTTCGATTCAACATTTAATTGAGCCCAAACCGATGCGCACATCACATCATATTACACACATACCTGTGATGAGGTTGTCCACCAGAGTCGTAGGGATGCAGAAGATCCCCACCAGCAGGTCGCTGATCGCCAGGTTGAAGATGAAGAGGTTGGTGACTGTGCGCATGCGACGGTTTTCCAGCACGATGAGACACACCAGGATGTTTCCCACCATGCACAGCAGGAAGATGAAGGAATACGCCAGGATGTAGGTGGCGGCGACGTACAGCGAGTGCTGGTAGTAAGGGAAAAAGGTAACGTTGGTGACGTTGACGGCGCCGTCCAGGCTGGCGTTCAGAAAGCCAGCTGCGAAGGCTGATCCCTCCGACTCCTGCCCCTCCTCACCCATACTGTCCAGCATCGACATTCCTTGAATGAGCCAGCACTGCAAGGAAAATGAAGGAATAACAAGAGATCCTTAATCCTTCCTCCTGATTCAAATACTACTGGAAACATCACATGATTTGGTCAAAGTGTTAAGAATTGTATTTGTTTTATATGAATATAAATGTCTTCTCTGTGTCTGATGACCACATTGTTTTCTGTGTTTCTAGTTCGTAATGTTCTGCTCAGTTTTTTGCTTTCTGTTTTCATCCGGAGCAATGTTATGTCATGTTTTTTTTATTATTATGATTCACTCACCCTCTTTTTTGTGCAGTGTCTGACTGTGTTTGAGACTCTGTGTTTGTGCAGTTATAATGATCCTACAGTGATTCACATTAACTTGGTTCAAAGCACAGTTTCATGCACACAGAATTGAGAAAATTAGATGAAGTATTAAGCACAATTTTCTCCAAAACAGTGCTAGCTCATATCTCAAATGACTTGTTTTTGTTTGATTTGCTGAAATAATTGAGACCCTGAACTGAACAGCTGATTGCTGCTCAGACACGCTGCAGTGAAAGCTCACCGCCTGTCTGCAGGCGAGATGATATTACAGTGAATTTGTGAAAACGCGCTCGTCAAATGAACTGAAGGCAAAATGAAGGGAATTGAACTCTGCATATGAAAGGCTGCAGACATCCTGCAGCCTGAGAAGTGGCAGGATTCTGCCTCCCAGCGTGTCCGCAAGGCACAACTCAAGCAGCCAGGA
This sequence comes from Salarias fasciatus, assembly GCF_902148845.1. NCBI lineage: Eukaryota > Metazoa > Chordata > Actinopteri > Blenniiformes > Blenniidae > Salarias > Salarias fasciatus. Next base: position 3,367,329 of record NC_043756.1, on the reverse strand, counting down.
GTTCAGATTTCTCTCAGACTGTCTTTGATGTGTTTTGTGAAAATCCATAAAACAAATGAACATTTTCTGAATGCACTTGTAATTCCATGCACTTAAACACCAGGACACATTTATACTTATTGGTATTAATGGGGTACTGTGCTCTATGGGTTACTGAAGACCTGCAGGCAAAGCTTCAGCTTAAAATGTTTGAAAGCAAACTATTTTCGCCTGCTTTAAGTTGACTTGGATTTATCTTCTGTGCATATGTAAATCATGTTTGTGAGATTCATTAATTTATGGGCGCTTAATAATTTATTTATTCATTTAGCATTTTGTTGCGTTTTAGTTTTGGTAATGGTATCTTCAATAACAACAGTGATAATGACGATAATGTAGCACCGATGGAAAGGCTATAAGCTCTCATCCCGAGACAGAAAGCGACAGCTGTAGTGTCTTCATCAGTCCATGTGTGGGTCCCTATCAGTGTTACCTTTCTTGTCCTGCGATTCATTCACTCTTGGATCTTGTTTTAGCTCCCTTCCTTGTTAGTTTTGGGCTTTGTTCTCTTTCATTGGGTTTTCTGACTCCACCTTTGAAGATCCTATGAAACAGACTTGACCCACCCTTCCTGTCAAATATTCTCTCAAATACCAAGAGATCAAACGGCCCCCCGTTACTGATCAAAAGAATCATGATGTAATGACATCGGCTTCTGCATTATGATTTTGTCTGTAAGGATCAATGTATTAGTATAAGAAGAGGACTGTGTGAGGATGATATGAACTAGGGCAGCATAGCAAGAAGTTTTTTTTTTTTTTTTTTTGAGAGGTTCCTGTTACGACTAAATCTAATTTAACCTTAAGGGTGCATTGATGAGTTTGCACGTTTCATGCGAAACAACGGCCCCTGCAGGCCTTGGATGTAACTGCAGCTATAGTGAAACACTCGTGCCTGTGGCTTGTGTCTATGTGCGTGCACGGAAGAGGGGAACTCCTTCCTCGCTGTTTAAGTAGCGCTCGAGTAAAATTTAACGGTGCTGTAGGCAGGATTCGGCATCTCTGCCATCTTGCTTAGGGTTACCTAAGCAAGATGGCGATTTGACCCATCTAAGATGGCGATTTGAAACCCAGCACAGCCAATCCTGTCCTGTTTTCTCTGACATCACACCCTTACGCAAGTTAAGCCCCTCCCACAAGAACGTGTGATGAACGCCCCTCGACCAATCACGGTTAGAGCCTCATGGGCTCTTCTGATTGGTCAAAGATACCTGGAGCTGTCGAGATTCCTTTTCAGCTCAGAACAGAGACAGATGGAAACGCTGCGCCCTCGCGGTAGTGCAATTATGCTACACTCCTAAAGGATTATCAATGGATACTCTAACATTTAATCCAAAGAAAACACAGAAAAATTAGCATTGACTAGCAAAATCCTGCCTACAGCACCTTTAAGTTTCTTTTGCCTGGTGGGGTCTGTGCTGGAGTTGTGGCAGTGAAAGAAGCCGGTCTTTTCTTACTTTCTGGAAGATCCATCCTCAGTATTGCTCAGTTGTTGCTCGCTAAGCATCTGGCGGTGTAATAGTGGACAAAACCAAACCTAAAGAAATCAGGCCAGCGGGAGCGTGCATTAAGTCACATCATCTCAAATTCTCCCCAAAAAAATTCTGGTGCCGGACCGGCACTGCAACTTTCAAGTGACAATTTAGCGCTGTTCGAGGTACTTGTAATGAATATGTCAGGGCACATTGTACACATCATTGAATATTTGTAACATATTTATGGTGAAAAATAAGTATTTTTAAAGTTGAAAAACTCCTTAATGCACCTTTAAATAATGAGCAAAATTAAATAACATAATATTTATGATGTCACCTCAAAGAAAGTTTTTAGGTCTTCTGCTGGTATCTATAAAAAACACTTTCACCAGGCTGGTTAATGTTGCAATACAAGTTTAAACCACAAGGTGGTGTATTGAGTCACAGTAAAAAGGTGACACAGTAGTTGAAAGACTTGTTGTTCTGACGAGAAATACAGCAACTACCAACCAAGTAGAAGAGAAAAGTGTTTCAAAGTGAATCGACACTATCGCCTGCGACTAATATTTCACTAAGCTGACATTAAAGGTGTGTAGAAAAATAGCCAAACGTAGAGTAAATGGATTTCTAAGATACATCAAGTGTTTTGGTTAGTTTGTTTTCTGAGAATTTTATTGAAACCACGTTAGGATGTTAATCCGATAGCAGTCACTAACTGCTGTGGTCCATGGTGAAGTGAGCATGTTTTGCCTCCTTCTTCCAGAACATTATCTGTTTTAGAAATCATGACATGTGAGTCTACTCTATTGGGTGAAAATCCATCCATAGTATTTGAAAAATAAACAGGTAGTTGCTGTAAACTCGCTTTCATCTGGACTCCACCACTGGTGACAGTATCCTACATTTTGCATTTGTTAGTAATGTTGTTATAGCAATCTACAATGGGAAGTGAAATGTGTGGCCATGAAATATCAAATGAAAGAAATTAAAGTGGGGATACTGACTATTGCTTTGGCGTGACGCTCTGGCCTTTGTGCTTGAACACTGTATCACATATGCAGTGGTTACTCATTAAAATTCTTTAAAAACAAGCAAGGTTGAATAATTAATAGCTTAAGTCGAGAGGCTAACATTCACCTGAGGAACTCGCTGGCAAAATAAAGCCTGAAACAAACAGGCTCGACAGGGACGGTGTGCTGTACTTGAAAGCCTGCTGAGACTATTAAATATGATTAATCTGCTGATCCTCGCGTAGTTTGCCTTTCACATCAGCGGCGAGAGGAGATAAGAGGTGAGAAAACACTGTGTGACTGCTTAATCACACACTTTGTCAGGTGTTTCAACTTATCAGCTCTCTCTGCCATCACAATGAAACAGAAGAACATGAAAATACAAAGCCTTAGACCTTACACTGGCTGTAATGCTGCTAGTTCAAAGTTAAATGCAGCCGTTTCCTCTTTGTCCCCATCGTATCGTCGTTATTTCAGATAGCAGTTTAACTGGCATGAGTTTCCTTTAACACTGGACTTCATGTGTAGGAGGAGAAATTATAATAAGTTTGAAAGCTGAATCGCATCGTGAGTTGGTCGCAGGGGTGAGCGGGTGCAAAGTTTCTTTAAAGTGATAACTGTGGAGCTACGGACCGCACATCGGTCCAGGTGCAGGAAGTCTCAGTAACACTGTTTGAACATCATACGTATGTTCAGGCCCAATCTGGAATCGGGCCGGGCCCCACATTGGAATCCGAATGGCCTGTCCACTGGCTCACATTGGAATCTGAGTGTTATTTTCATTTGAGTCTTAATAACATTTTCAAAAATTTGACAATAATTTCTGTGAATATAACATCTGAGCATATATCTTCAATATAACTGAAGTCAACTGGATCAAAGCAGGTTAAGAATCATGATAAAAAATAGCTGCGTTCGCTCGCATCCTGTGCATCTCCAGGGGGCTCAGCGGGAGAGGGAACCTGAACAACGGTCTTTTCTCACTCCTTCCACTAATAAAGACATGAAAGTATAACGTTATGTGCAAGATGGATGTGACTTTCAATCACCCTCTATACTTTTCAAACCTCTTCAATGTGAAGATGAAAGTGAATTTTATTTAAATAACTGATCATATGCGATTCTACAACTAACAGTGATTAGTAAAGGCTCAACAAGTGAAGACGTTCCTTCTTTAAATCGTTGCATATTTGACATAAGGAGGTGTCAGCGTTAACGTAACTTTAAAAAGCAGATGTGCAGGTCGAGGTTGAAGAGCTGCCTGATCGTACAGAGAGGAGTTCACTGTGTTCGCTTGCTCGATCTCATGGAAGCTGCAAAGGCAAACTTCACGCACAACACTTTGAAAAGCCTGTAATGTCAAGAAACTTTCTTTTCTCCATCAGGGTTTCATTGTGAACACACAATAACAATGAATATACTGTATCTGACCTTAAAATATCACATTTTTTTTGGTTTCAAAACAGTCTTTATTTTTGTTCTGAATATATACCGAGTGCTGTAAAAATACAGCAATAAAACAAAATGTGTGTTTTTCTTTTTGCCACACAAGTTTCCACTTTCAAGTGAGAAAAATATTGGATGTTCTCAAAAATCATTTACACAAAAGCAAGAGAATACATACATTATGCAAAATTTCAGAAGTAATTGTAACAGTTTAAATAATTTGAAGAAATCTGCAGCGGCGAGGCTCCTTCTGTAATGTTTTCCTTTGCAAGGAGAGAAATTGCGCTCGTCCTACCTGAGAGGCAATTTGATGCATCGTAAGGTTTCATTGATGCGAACATAATGGTCACCGATAGACTGGATTGTTTGCAGAAAGCGAACGATAAACTGCTCGATGCAAGATAAAGAGGAGAAAAGAAAAGGAGGAACCGATGAACATGCGAACACGGAGCCTGTGCAAGGAACGGGAAGGGGCTCACAATGTGCACGGCGCACGTTCTGCTGCGTTGTGACACTCCACGCCTGCTGGCGTTGTGATCGTGGCTGGAGCTGCTCTGTTGACACTGACATTAGCGCCATCCCGTTCTGCAAATACATCAGTAAGATGAATGACTGCTTTTAGCCGGCTGCATCAAAAGGACGAGCAGGGCTGCCGGTGCGGCACGTACGCAAACTGTCGGGAAATGTCAACTCCTGCGGAGAGGAAAAAAAAAAAAAAAACCACCTGCCAGCTGTACCCAGAGGCCTGCATTAGCACATGGAGCATCTTCGCTTGAGGCAAAGCTGACTTCACACTGCGGCAAAACTGTTCTCCCTCTCAAACACTCAGCCAGCGTGAATACACAAATCTCCTGTCAAGGTTTCCTCAAACAGGACAAAAGGATTATTTTTATGCAGATTTTCTGATCATTGTAACAAAAACTGGCCTCTCCCTTGATAAGTGGGTGTTTGTGTGAATGTCCATCCATCCATCCATCCATCCATCCGTCCAAATCCAGTTCAGGGTCAGAGGGGCCTGGAGCTGATCCCATCGGACTATAAACAATGGTTTGTGTTTATTTTGTCGGGGACTGTGGAAGAAAACCAGAGTACCTGGACGAACAGAATGAAAGCTCTCCAGAGAAAAGCCTCCAGCCTGAAGGGAATGTTCTTCTTGTAAAGCACTATTAACTACCATATGGCTGTAAGACTGTGTTTTCTATGGGTCTTTTGCTGTTAGCATGTAATGGACTTTTGAACTTTTTGCAGGTTCGAACGCTACGGAGACCCACAGCATGAATTCTGTGAGCATTAGAGAGCTCCGGACATATTTTCATTGCTCGGACCTTCCTTGTACCAGCTGGTTCATCTCTCCCTCAAGTATTTACATAACAGATGTACACTCACTGGCTACTTTACTGGGGGTAGCTGTTCAAATACTCGCCAATCACATGGCAGCAACTCAGTGTAACTGGGCATGTGGAAGTGAAGATGGGTGGATGGTTTGCTCGGAATTCGGTGAAAATAACATGAAAACATGGATCATCTTGTCTCTTCATGGCAGCTGTGGCTCAGTTGCTATGCTGCAGGTTGATCCTCCACCTCCTCCGATCCACATTTTAAAGTGTTCGGACTGAACTCCAAATTGCTTACTGAGCACCTTCCAGCTGTCGCTACTTGTGAGAGTGTTTATATGAATGTGTGAATGTGCTTCGGGGGCTGAAAAAATCAATAGGGAAGCAGCATTGAAGTGAAATCTATCACTATATGCTACAGTCTTCAAGAACACTATTGCTGACCAAGTCAATCAGTGTTATGACCACTGACAGGGAGTGTGGGCAGAGGACCCAAGAGCATGGCCTGCTTCACACCAGGGAGCCTTATTATACACTGAGAAACTATATTATATACATTATGTTGATTTACAAAGAGACAGCAGAACTGCAGAAAACAAAGTAGTTTTCATATTGGGGCACTAATAGTTGTTTCTGTAGTGAAACTAAAGGCATGCACACAGAGAACAATAGGCTATAAGCATATTTCGGGTGGCTCAACTCTGCAATTATTAAGTCCAGGAGAACCTGGAGTGGAGTCATGACCCTCTGGAGGGAAACACTGCTACAGTCTATATACTCAGGCGTGTGCAGAAAAGCTATTTGCTACTGCTGTGGTGACTACGGTCCAAAAACATGCATGTGAGGAGGACTGATGGGCCTTTATTTGCTCCTTCGTGTGAATTTAAATGAATGCATTTGTTAAATTTATATCAACTGTTTTTGAGATGCGAAGGTTTTGTTTATTCTGCTCTGACAGAAGGTGTGGGTGTAATTTTAAATTTAACTCCTGACAATCTGTCCATTATCATCACTTTATCAGTCAGTAAGAACACAATGCATGACTTCTCACTGGAGTCTTTGTTCACCTCTAAAGTTCAGTTATTTCCAACGTTTGACGTTTTCAGTTCTTAAAATTCTTGTTGGAGCTTTGAGCGCCAACAATTACATCGCCAACGCAGGAGCGTGTGCAGATGACAATACCCAGCGTCAGGGATGAAATATTAACTCAAACTTGCGTGCAACACAACTACTGTTTGACCTTCACCTGACTGATGGCGCTTCAGCTGAACTCATGCAAACCACTCAGTTTTGGAAGGTATGTTTGATTATTAAACCTGCAACTTAAAATTATTGTATTTATGGAGAAATGATCATGCACGACGTTCCACACTGGAATAACATTGTTCCATGAGCCAGGCTGACTGAGATTCAGTATGAAGCATCTAGATTGCAGTTTGCTTGCATGCAGGCAATCAGCTCAAAACCTGTGAACAGGAGTAATTTCTCAGGCTTTACGAGCATTCGGTCCTGATAACATCACAATATTTTGCTGAAGGTATTTCTCAACAAGTAAAAATGAACTACCAGGGAGATTAATGTGTTGGTGGAGGCAGTGCAATGCAACATGGGAGTCGAATGGTCACACAATCCAATCTAATCTAATAAATCTACCCAATCTAATAAAAACACACACAAACAAATGTCACTAGGAGCCAGATGACAAACATCAACTGCACTCTTAAGTATTTGTACAATATGGGAAAGACCTGAAATGTTCCATAAATACATGAAACGCCTGAAATAGTGTGTGTTATTGTGCACGTCTGTTAAATGCCACACACTGCGTTAGCAGATCACGCATTAAACAGCATCCAGCAGGCACTCATGATTTTGTCATTAGTATGAAATTGATCAATGGTACCACAGCACCACATTTGCAGCCCAACTCACAGTGGTGTTGATATAATGAGACCCTCATTCTGTCCTCACTAAACTATCTTCTGATCATTCACCTAATAATGCTGGTTGTTCTGAGACAAACCTCACTTGTGTCTCATATTCGACTTCATGTGTCACATGGGAAGAGATGTGTTCAAGGATAAAGAATTTAAAGATTTCCTGATATTGGTTGTCTCTCTTAGGTAGCCAAAACACACACACACACACACACACACACACACACACACACACACACACACACACACACACACACACACACACACACACACACACACACACACACACACACACAAAGCTCACACAGGGAGAACATGTAAACTGTGCAGAGAAGCCAGGCCTTCCAGAACGACAAGCACAACACCGCTACAACATGACAAGGTTTTATCTGAAAACACCTTGTTTTTACTCTTGTGTTTAGCAGTTTCGCATCACACGGAAATGTCTGTTTATATGGAAAAAGCAAAAAGTATGAAAGCGATGTAGTAAAAATTAACAATGAGTACACACTACTCTGAAACTACCAAGTCCAGGAGAATCTGGACTGGAATTCATGACATCCTGGAGGCCGCCATGTTTATCTGTACATTTCAAAAAGTTGTGTTTCAGCGATCTGCAGTCCACATTAGATCAGGCTGTGCCATTTCAACTGCCTGATGTTTCACCTTCTCTATTTTCCTTTATTTTTTTTTTTTCTCTTGTCTTCTAACGCAAACTCATTCACGCACATTTCCACTTACATCCGCTTCATGTTTCTATTAAAGACACTTTTCTCATTCTCTTCTGTCTCGTGCCTTCTTTTGGTTTTTTCATTTCCCTCACAATAAAGTTTTTAAGCTTAAGCTGCAATAATTTTGCCGTCGGCACAGCAAAAATCACTTTGTATTGTCCTGACAGAACTCAACACAGAGAAATCTGCTGACTTAATCAATAAGACATTTGTCCTATAATCACTGCACAGAAGCCATGTTCTTCTGTCCCTCACAGGCGCTTCCTGGCATTTTCTCAGAACACAGACCGGAACAACTTTGGCCCAAATCAACTCATTCATGAGATATCACATGTTTAATTGCGAGAGGAAAATAGATTAAACATCACTCTTTCCCATTAAATAATGTATTTAAGTTTTTCATATGCAGCTTGAGCCTCTGCTACCCACACAAGGAAAATAATGAATAAATGTGCTGCATGGCATCAGTATGTGTCTATTTGTTTGTTTTTGTACTGCTTACATTCCCAAAACTGGATCGGTACTTGCTTTAAGTCAAGAAGAGAAAGAATTGAGTGATTAAATATGCTTTGTGAAAGAGAGAGAAGAGAATACAAACAGCAGTGACAAAGATCATCTTCCTCCGGTTCACAGCAAACGCCTTCAGTGTGAACTACACAGAATAATCTCAAGCACGTTGTATAGAATGTTTGTACGGAAACTCATAAATTAATAGGAATTTGCTCTGAAAATATTCTTATTTGCATAATGCTCGTAACTGCCTTGTCCTTTACATATATGGATTTATACTGACATAGTAAATTTCACTGAAAATAAAGAATAATTGAAGTCATTTCTTTTTACTTTTTTACCAGAATTTCTACTGAAAGATGTCAAAAAAGAAGGCAGACATGGAAAAGTTTTAGTATTGCTAAAATCAATGTCTTTCCCCTTAACTTCCAAAGAAATATATTCTCACTGAGGCAACTTCACTTTTTTCTCTGCTTTTATTTATATCTTCTCAAGTATTGAGGCAGGCCAAGTCAAGGCCAGAGCATTTCTGTAGCAACTGTTTTACAAGGAAATAAAGAAAATACATTGAAACAAAGTTATAAAGAAATGCATAAAAAGGCCATAAAAGTTCATGAATTATTGAGATAAAGGTAATAAAATTAGGTGACTTAGGTAATGAAGGCCGCTGTTTAATGGAAAGCCTGAGCTAAAAATGTTTTAAAGGACGTGAATGAGTCAGCAGGACGTTTGTTCCACAGGTGAGGAGCTAAAAGCTGCTTCACCTTGAATCCTCAGATGCCTGGATGTTCATATTCTACCGGTAAATCTGAGATGTATCCCGGCCCAGGGCAATTCACAGCTTCCTACAGCAGAGGTCACATGTAGAAGTCAATCCTGCGGCGCGACGAGCTCCACCCTCTGTGCACCGGCGATGAGCTGCAGCTGTCTAACACACCTGCAAACACATCCTTAATCCAGCCTCCTGAAAGCAAACGCATGAATATGTTTTTTTGAATCTTGTTTGATCAGAAATCCTTTCATTCCTGCAATATTTTTCAGATGAGATTGATTAATTGATTGATTGCTTTATTTCGAAAATGTAAAAAAAAAAATAAAGAAAGACAGAAACAAGATAATTGAGCCATCGATGAAAAGAAGGAAAGTGCAAACAACGTTAAATCATTGTGATTACTATCACCTTGAATGCCTCGAATACCACATCATGCTCTAATGTCAGCAGTTAAAGGCGCTATCCGCGATTTTAATTTAACCACGACGAGAAAAATGCTTTTGACATCATGTACTAGCAAGTCCATGCTACATTTCTGTGAAAAAAAAAAAAAAAAAAAAATCACACATTGATCAGCGTGTTTTGGATATCTGGCCCCGCAAAGCGCTGCCTGAAGATTTAGTGTGACGACCTCTCTGCTCCAGTCCCAGCGCGGCAGCAGTGGGGGTGGGAGGGAGCAAGGCCGTCTTCAGTGCGTGCACGACACCGGTAAACAGACCAGCATGGAAGCCGAAGGAGCAACAAGCTACTTTCTGCATTGAACATGTAGTGACAAGGTAAAATAGGGTTTACCTGAGACGAAGTGGCCATTTATTTTGAACAAAAAAGAGTCGAAGTGGCTTCTGCTGTGTTTCCTCCGGAGGATTGTGCACGCGTATGGGATGTGCATGTAGCATTGTGCACGCTGAGTGGGAGCAGAGCGGAGGGGGCAGTGGGAGGGTTTTTTCAACGTGAGGAACCAGTCAGAGAGCTCGGGGGCGGAGCCAACATTTCAAACTGAAGTCAGGGCTCAGAATTGAGCAGAATCACAGACAGCTCCTTTAAGCTCAGTATTCAGACAGCACCACATTTAGCCTGTCCTCGTTTCTTTCTCAAACCGTGAACCTTGCCAGAATCAACTCTTTCTATCTCCTTTTGAACTGGCACAAGTTTGACAATAGTCTAGTCTCCATGCATAACTTATTCCAGATTTTTACACAACTTGTGACACAAAAGCTTTTTTTGAGTTTTATGCACTTTTTCAACTGAAATTTTTTTATTAAATCGTTTTCGCTGTTAAAGAACAGTTTTTGAATATTGCCAGGTAATAATAATTTATTCTTTGCTTTACAAATTATTTGTTGGCAGAACACTGTTTACAGTGGAGGTGGGGAGCTGCTGACCTCAACTGGGGATATTGTTGGACGGTGGAAGGAATACTTTGAGGACCTCCTCAATCCCGTCGCCACGTCTTCCGTGGAGGAAGCAGAGGCTGAGGTCTCAGAGGTGGACTGAGGTCTCAGAGGTGGACTCGTCCATCACCCAAGCTGAAGTCACTGAAGTGGTTGGCAAGCTCCTCGGTGGCAAGGCACCGGGGGTGGACGAGATTCGCCCCGAGTACCTTAAGTCGCTGGATGTGCAGGGACTGTCTTGGTTGACACGTCTCTGCAACATCGCGTGGTGGTCGGGGACGGTGCCTCTGGATTGGCAGACCGGGGTGGTGGTCCCCCTGTTTAAAAAGGGGGACCGGAGGGTGTGCTCCAACTATAGGGGGATCACACTCCTCAGCCTCCCCGGGAAAGTCTATTCCAGGGTACTGGAGAGGAGGATCTGACCGATAGTCGAACCTCGGATTCAGGAGGAACAATGAGGTTTTCGTCCTGGTCGTGGAACAGTGGACCAGCTCTACACCCTCCATAGGGTGCTCGAGGGTTCGTGGGAGTTTGCCCAACCAGTTCACAAGTGTTTTGTGGATTTGGAGAAGGCATTCAACCCTCGTGTCCCTCGTGATGTCTTGTGGGGGGTGCTCCAGGAATACGGAGTCCAGGGCCCCTTGTTAAGGGCCATCCGGTCTCTGTATCACCGGAGTAGGAGTCTGGTCCGCATTGCCGGCAGTAAGTCGGACCTGTTCCCGGTGCGTGTTGGACTCCGGCAGGGCTGCCCTTTGTCACCGGTTCTGTTCATAATCTTCATGGACAGAATTTCTAGGTGCAGCCAGGGGCCGGAGGGGGTCCGGTTCGGGAACCACAGGATTTCATGTCTGCTTTTTGCAGATGATGTTGTCCTGTTGGCTTCATCGAACCCGGACCTGCAGCATGCACTGGGGCGGTTCGCAGTCGAGTGTGAAGCGACAGGGATGGGGATCAGCACCTCCAAATCCGAGGCCATGGTCCTCGACCGGAAGAAGGTGGCCTGCCCCCTCCAGGTCGATAGAGAGACTCTGGCCCAAGTGGAGGAGTTAAAGTAACTTGAGGTCTTGTTCACGAGTGAGGGATGGATGGAGCGTGAGATTGACAGGCCGATCGGTGCAGCGTCTGCAGTGATGCGGTCGTTGTATCGGTCCGTTGTGGTGAAGAGGGAGCTGAGCCGAAAGGCGAAGCTCTCGATTTACTGGTCAATCTACGTCCCCACCCTCACCTATGGTCATGAGCTTTGGGTCATGAGCGAAAGGACAAGATCCCGGATACAAGCGGCCGAAATGAGCTTCCTCTGTAGGGTGGCTGGGCGCTCCCTTAGAGACAGGGCGAGGAGTTCAGTCACCAGGGAGGAGCTCGGAGTAGAGCCGCTACTCCTCCACATCGAGAGGAGCAGCTGAGGAGGCTCAGGCATCTGGTTAGGATGCCTCCTGGACGCCTCCCTAGGGAGGTGTTCCGGGCATGTCCCACTGGGAGGAGACCCCGGGGAAGACCCAGGACACGCTGGAGAGACTATGTCTCTCGGCTGGCCTCGGAACGCCTTGGGATCCTCCCAGAAGAGCTGGAGGAAGTGTCTGGGGACAGGGAAGTCTGGGCATCCCTGCTGAGACTGCTGCCCCCGCGACCCGGCCCCGGATAAGCGGTGGAAGATGGATGGATGGATAAATTATTTGAATAGTTTTAAATTCTACAAGATCCATCAATTTTAAAATGTTTGATTGTGAGAAAAGTGGATTTAATTCTGCTGTAATGTTTGATTGGTTGTCATATAGTTTGTCATATAGTAGCTTAAACATAATCAAAAAAGTATCATAAGCATCATCAATATGTTTATCTTTATAAATTACCTCCCAGTTGTATGATTGTAGCTCATTTTTCAGTTTCTCCAGGGACTCTTCTGTTCTGACTCGCCTGTAATGAAGCTTATTTCTGATTTTAGTGTTTCTCTAGTTGTTTAAGATGGTGAAAACTGGCAGGTGGTGACTGATATCATTTATTAGTAATCCACTCACTATGCTATTGGCTATAACATTTGTAAATATATCATCAATTAATGTTGCAGAGTGGGTATTGATCCTGCTGGTCTGGTGATTTGTGGGATTAGATTCAGGCTGTGTGGCGTGTTTATGAATCCATCTGTCTTCTGGTGTTTGGGTTGAGAAGATCAATGTTAAAACCTCCACATATGAACATAACCTTCTGATTTACTTTAGAGACATATTCCTCCAGGAATTCATTGAAAGAGCATGGTGCTCTCTAAATGCAGCTCACTATGACATTTTTCCTCCTTTTCCATACATACTTCCTTATACATTCTAAAACATTGTCCACGACTGCTGACATGTTTTCCACCGCTTTAAACTCCAGATTCCTGTCAATGAATAAAACCACACCACCTCTGCTCTTATTCTGTCTCTGTGAACCATTCCATACCCTTCAATTAAGGGTGTCATACATGTAGATGAAATCTTAACCATTCAGAAAAATCAGAAACGGTGTACACGTCAGTTTCCTCCTCCTACCTCTTTTCCACCAATATATACAGTTTATTGTTTTTTGGGGTCGTGATGTTACGTGAAAGCTTCAGATAATAACATTAACTGACTAAACGTTTCCTGTAGTGCAGTTATCCACAGTGCAATGTTACGTTGATTTGAAATGCGACAACACATGGAGTGAACATATCAGCTGAAACGGTGGAACTCGACATGCAGCCTGTGTCCTGGTTGATGATAGAATAAAGGTTTTTGTCTAAAAAAAACTAGAATGTCTTTGATTTACTGGGATTATGAGGGTCTGTATTTCAATGGAGACAGAGCCCTCTAGTGGTTATTCACCGCGACTGCCATAGAAAAAGATCACAAATCTCACGTGACGTCACGTGTAACCGGTTACACGTCGGTTAGAAGTCCAAGTTACAGGTGTAGAAAAAATTGTAAACATTGACACCCCTACCTTCAATAACAAAATCCCTGTCCTGTTCATTAATTAACCACGTTTCTGAGATTGCAATAACGTTAAAATGACATTTAAACTGACCTGAAAAAAGTTCGATGTTTTTCAAAGTTGGCGTTAATATATATAATATATCTGGGGGGCGCTGTTGAGCGATGAGCGAGTAGGACGCACTTCTTGCAGCTCTGACAATTTCAATCTACAACTTCATTTTTACAAAACCAACTTCAACGTTCTTTGTGTCTCCGGAGGAAGATTAAAGCCACTACGAAATATAGCTATGTGTAACCAGTGGAAAATGCCGAAAAAACTTAAAATGAAGCTGAATGCGGACGACAGAGTAGGCCTGAATGACGACCCGGGCACTGATTCAGACAGCCACGCCGGTGAGGCTGCTCAAAAGGCGGACATCAGTGAAGTACTTGGTGCAATATCGTCGCTACATTCAGAGCTGGCTCTTTTTAAGTCGGATATCTGCAAGAAGATTGAAGTGGAGATTTCCGAAGTGACAGCGACGCTTCGGGGGGAGATTGCAACACTGAAAGCTGAGAACGTCTCGGCTATTACTACATCGAAAGTGCAGGTAAACTCACAAAGGGACACTCTGAAGGAGCTAGCCGAGGCGGCTAACGGTGCTTCTGATACTATACGGCAGCTCGAAGACAAAGTCGCTCTCCAGCTCTCCAGACAAGTCGAGACTCTGTCTAGATCTCGAAGGTCGCTCCAAGAGACAGAACTTAAGAGTGCTGGGAGTCCCAGAGGGGAAAGAAGCTGGACAGAAGACGAGGGATTTCATGGCTCTGCTGCTGAAAGAGGTGCTGGACTTGGGCGAGCTGCCGCTGATTGACAGAGCGCACAGGGCCCTACGGAGAAAGCCCGGAAATGACGAGCCCCCACGCCACCTTATCGCAAGGATCCACTACTCTCACACCTTTGAGGACATCATTAAAAAAGCAATGTCCACGAAGGATCTAACTTTCCAGGGGCAACGGATACAGATCTTCAGGGATCTCCCACCAGAAGTTGTCAAACGCCGTGCTGCATTCACCCCGGTTAGGAAGCTGCTTCGTGACAGATCCAGGGTCAGGTTTGGATTATTGTACCCAGCGAAGCTACAAGTGTCGCATAACGGATCAGAGATGTTCTTCACAAACCCAGAGGAGGCCCGCCGCTAAGTGGAGCGTCAGTTTGGACCTTCTGAGGAGACCTGAAAGGCGCTGTTGCCCACAACAGGTTTCACATTGACCCTCTCTCAGAAACACTCAGAGTTTCAAAAGTCACTTAGTTTAAAGGTGCATTAAGGAGTTTTACAACCTTAAAAATACTTATTTTCCACCATAAATATGCTACACATTTTTAATGATGTGTACAATGTGCCCTGACATATTCATTACCAGTACCTCTAACAGCGCTAAACTGTCACTTGAAAGTTGCAGTGCCGGTCCGGCACCAGCATTTTTTTGGGGAGAATTTGAAAGGAATGACGTAATGCGCGCTCCGGCTGGTTAGGTTTCATTATGTCCGCCATTACTCCGCCAGATGCTTAGTGAGCAACAACTGAGCAGGAGCTTCCAGAAAGTAAGAAAAGACTGGCTTCTAGCACTGCCACAGCTCCACACAGACTCCACCAGGTAAAAGAAACTTAAATCTTACTTGAGCGCTACTAAACGAGCAAAGACGGAGTTCCCCTCTTCCGTGCACGGGAGCCACAGGGACGAGTTTTTCACTAAGCTGCATTACGCCCAAGGCCTGCAGGGGGCGCTGTTTCGCATAAAACGTGCAAACTCCTCAATGCACCTTTAAGCTTCAACATGCAAGTAGTTCAGAAATTGACGTTTTGAATGGAACCGGTTTTGTACATTTACACCAGATTATTGTTAACCACTAGTAAGTTTGGTCTGAATATATGTTGAAATATTGAACGCACTCCTTTATTATTATTCATATTATCATTGTTACTGTTTCTATGGTTAATAGAGTCAAACTTTCATAGATTTTTTTTATATACAGGCATTTGTGTGGTTAATTAAAATGTAATTCATTAAGGGACTTCTTAAGGCTCATTATTTGTTTGTGGTTGGGTATTTAGGCAGAGCTACACCGGTAAGGTTATGCTTAGGATCAAGAGTAGTTCGGTGATTGGGTGTTTTTTTCAGCTTTTTTCCTTTCATGTTTTTTCTGTGGGGTTCTGTAGGGGTAAAGGGAGGGGGGTGTTGCTGCCCAGAGTGCACTACTATAAGACAAAGTACCGAAAGGCAACATTTCAGAAATGTGAGTGACTTTGAAAGGAACAAAAGATAAGACACCAGAAGATGTAACTCCAGGAAGGAACTTAAGATTTTATACTTGGAATGTCAATGGCATTAATGAGCCTGTGAAACGAGGCAAAGTACTCCTCTATCTCAGGGACATGCAGGTTGACATAATTTTGTTACAGGAAACCCATCTGACAAATAAAGCCCACCAGAAAATTTCAGGCAAATCAGGTTTATCATTGTAATTTTGCTGCCAAATCCAGAAGAGTGGCTATAGTAATACGGAAAAACGTCCCTTTCCTACATCATTCCACTGTTGCGGATAGAGAAGGGAGATATGTCCTAGTGACAGGTGAAGTTCAGTCTATCCCTTTTACACTGCTTAACATATATGGGCCTAACTGGGATGACCCAGGGGTTTTCAGGAAAATTTTTAGTTTAATCCCTGACTTTTCCACTTCAAACCTAATAATTGGAAGGGACTTTAATTTGGTATTAGACCCATATTTAGACAGATCGCCATCAAAAGAATGCCCACTTCTAATGCAGCCAATTTTCTGAACTCCTACATTAAAAATACAAATCTTTTTGATGTATGGAGAATTCTGAACCCAACAGGCAGAGAGTATTCGTTTCATTCTCAGGTGCATAATGTCTACACAAGAACTGATTATTTCTTGCTGGATGGGAAACTTATGTCCGCAGTTCGTAATGCTAAATATCATAATATTGTAATCTCTGATCATTGTCCTGTCACCATTTCTCTGCAGCTGCTTGAAATGACAACTTCACGTCGACCCTGGAGGTTGGATCCCCAACTCTTTAAGAAGGGGGAATTTTGTGAGTATCTGGAGACACAGATTCAATTTTTTTTTTTCGAAACAAATGATAAGGATGATATTTCATCAGTTCTACTATGGGAAACATTGAAGGCGTACATAAGAGGGTGTGTAATATCTTACCAGTCCTCGCAAAAGAAACTAAATAACATTAAACGGATACAATTAGAGGAAGAAATACAAAAGCTGGATGCAGAAAATGCTGCACATCCATCTAAGGAGAAACATAATAAAATTTCGGCTCTAAAATATCAATTGAACCAAATTCTTTCAGTGAGGATCTCTAGGGCCTTTGTGTTTATTAAGCAGTCTTATTTTGAATTTGGTGATTAGCCCCATAAATTACTAGCAAGACAGTTACGGAAAAGAGAAAATGACAGAGCTATTCATTCCATAAAACCTGAATCGGGCGCCTGCTCTTTTTCACAAAAAGATATTAATACTACATTTAAACAATTTTATGAAAAATTATATACCTCACAGGCCCATGTTGCACCAGAGGTCAGGGCACGGTTCTTGGAGAACTGCAATCTCCCTACTCTCTCTCAGAAGGACAGTGACCTTCTTGATATGGAATTCACAATGTGTTTCATTTTTTATTACCACGATTATCGTCAATACCGGTTTACCGCGACAGCCCTAATTCACATGTGATGAAATTACTAAGGCAATCAACTCCTTGAGTAATAGCAAAAGCCCAGGTCCAGATGGGATCTGCAATGAGTTTTTCAAAAAAATCAGTACAATCTTAGCTCCATACTGTCTGAAAATGTATTATACGGCCCTCAAAGCAAGCACATTCCCTCCTTCTCTCACTGAAGCAGTAATCACTCTCATTCCTAAGAAAGGGAAAGATCCCAAACAGGTCGGGTCTATAGACCGATTTCTTTACTAAACACCGACCTCAACATATTAACTAAATCCCTAGCAAGAAGATGAGGCCCAAATGTGGCAAAATGAATACACCCAGATCAAACTGGCGTCATACCAAACAGACAACTCCTTCACAATTTCAGGCGTCTTCTGAATATCATCTACTCTCCCAAGCTTTCCGAAGTGGAGGATCTATTCATTTTGAGTTTAGATGCGGAAAAGGCCTTTGATTGTGTAGAATGGCCCTACCTATTTGCAGTGCTGGAGAAATTTGGTTTTGGAGCTAGATTTATTTCCTGGATTAAAATACTGTATTCCAACCCTAATGCCAGAATCCTCACCAACCGGAATATTTCAGATACATTTAACCCATATAGAGGCACTCGGCAGGGGTGTCCGTTAAGTCCACTGTTGTTTGCACTGGCCCTGGAACCTGTCGCTGAAACAATTAGAGCACATTCAGAATTTCATGGTTACAACCATGAAATTATTTAAATAATCGTATGTACAGCGTTTTCTTTAATGGTAGTTATTCTGTGACTGAGGGAATGAGTTGTGGAGTGCCCCAGGGCAGTTGTTTGGGACCCCTTTTATTTTCTATTTTTACAAATGATTTTCCACTTGTATTAAAACATGCAACCATGGCCATATATGCTGATGACACAACACTATATGCGTCTGCACCTACTGAACAACAACTCAGCAACATCTTAAATGAGGAGTTGGCAACAGTAGCATGCTGGATTCGAAATAATAAGTTAGTAATCAATGCAGAGAAGACTAAATGTATGTTAACTGGATCACAATACATGTTGAAAACAGTTGAAGACAAATTACACTTAAAATTAGAAGAAACTGAAATTGAACAGATAGAAGAAATGAAGTTATTGGGTGTAATTGTAGATTCCAAATTAACATGGACCAGTCATATAAATTACATGTTGCAGAAAATGGGTAGAAGTATGGGCATGATTAGACACTGTAGAAAATGGATTCTACAACATTTGGCCAAACAACTAGTTCAGTCATTAGTACTTTCTCAAATGGATTATGCATCTGTTGTGTGGTCAAACACTAGTGAAAATAATTTGCACAGGTTACAAGTTGCCCAGAATAAAGCAGCACGCATTGTGTTGGGTTGCCCTTACAGAACCAGTGTAACATTAATACACAGTGAGCTTGCCTGGTTGATGGTAAAGAGTCGGCTGAAATATCATTTGTTGACACTAATTAGAAATCTTATTATAACCAAAACACCAGAAATTATTTATGGTAAATTTTCATTCTTTTCTAATGTTCATAATTATGCAACTCTTCAAAGCAGTAATGTGAGAGGCTTGCTCCCTGTGTGTAGAAGCAGTCAAATGCAGCGCACTGTTGTTTATCGGGCCATGGTTGCATGGAATGCATTACCTCTTTTCTTATTGTCGGAAACAAGCAAAATATTATTTCAGAAAAAGTTGAAACTTTTCCTATTTACACAATGATTTGATGAATTTTGTTATTGTATGTATTTTACTTAGCGCTACATGTATGTATTTACATTACATATT
Organism: Salarias fasciatus; assembly: GCF_902148845.1. Lineage (NCBI taxonomy): Eukaryota > Metazoa > Chordata > Actinopteri > Blenniiformes > Blenniidae > Salarias > Salarias fasciatus. Next base: position 3,348,207 of record NC_043756.1, on the reverse strand, counting down.
TAAAATGAGCTGTATTATATTTTGTATTTGACGTTTTATGTTTTATATTGTGTGTCCATAGAGTTGAAAATAATGGGATCAGGATTGACATTGGGCTTTCATATTCAGTGTGTGTGTGTGTGTGTGTGTGTGTGTGTGCGTGTGTGTGCGTGTGTGTGTGCCTATATTATAATAAAATTTATGTAATGAATTTGGAAAGACCCCAGGAAGAATAGCTACTGAGATTTCAGTGGCTAATGGGGATCTTAATAAACTAAACTAAACTAAACAACACGGAATTTACATCAAATAAAATCTCGCTTTATGTGGACAATATTTTGCTATACGAGGGGCTACCGGAAAGTTCCCGGACTGTGTTTACAATTTCAAAACAAGAATTATTTCAGACTTGTGGCCGTTAGCTATATGTCGCTATAGCATAGCCTTGAGGATAACTGTGAAAAATTTCACCTCCCAAAGACACACAGGCAGCTCACACACAGTGTTTATGTTATTACAGTCCTGTTCTTCGAAAAGTGCGAAAATGGTCCCGCACCTCTGAACCATGGAGCAGAAACAGGCTGGGAGGACATGTGCCAGGAGCTGAAAAGGCAGCTGGAGGACGATGGAGGCTGTTTGGGAAGAAAATCACTGCTGCGGCGCTCCGGGAGGCGGTCAGGCTGAAGCGGCCGGCGCTGAGGGAGACTGGGAAGTGTTTTACGCACAGGGCTCTGCGGTAAAACAGTTCCTGATGAAAAACAGCATGGCCCTGCTGCTCCATCCGCCGTATCCCCTCGATTTAGCACCTTGCGACTTCTGTCTCTTCCCAAGAATGAACAAGGAACTGAAGGGGCGGAGATTTGATGACATGGAAGAGGTGAAAAAAAAAAAAAAAATCGAAGGACGCTCTTAAAGGGGCCATTACGCATCAGCATGCTGACTGTTCTGAGCAATGGAAATCCCGGCTGCAGAGCTGGATTCAAGCCAAAGGAGAAGACTTTGAAGGTGACAGTTTTGATTAATGTTAAAATAAAAAAATAAAAAGTTATAACCACAGTCCGGTTTCTTTCTGGTACCCCCTCGTATATAACGCAGCCCAAGTCATCAATTCCTGTTTTGTTGGAAATAATTGAATTGTTTAGTTCGTTTTCAGGCTATAACATCAACTGGAATAAAAGCGAATTTATGCGAATACGCTGTAAAGACCCAAATATCTTAGCACGGATTCCATTTAAACTAGCCCACGAGGAGTTGACATACTTAGGAATACAAATAACCAAGAAATATAATTTACTATTCAAGGCCAATTATATAGCTTTACTAGAAAAATTCAAGGCAAAGATAGAATTTTGGAAAACTTTGCCAATTTCAATGATAGGTAGGGTGAGTGCAGTCAAAATGACCTCTCTGCCTCAACTGCTTTATTTTTTTCAAAATCTTCCCATATATCTGAAGAAAAGCTTCTTTAAAGAATTGGATGCTATAATTCTTCCTTTCATTTGGAATAATAAGCCCCACAGAATCAAAAAGGTCACCTATGTAAACAGAAAGAAAAAGGAGGATTGGCTTTGCCAGACTTTACTCATTATTACTGGGCCTCAAATATTTGTTAAATTGCTTACTGGCTGGACGAGACAATCCTCTCTGATAACTGGTTGTATATAGAACGTGAAGATTGTCTACTTTATTCACTCGGGGCTTTATTGCTGTCTCCCATTCATCTCAAAAAATCACTTTATAATCACAACCCAATCATACATAATACTATTTTAATTTGGCGACAGATCTCCAAACAACTTAAGCTTAGATCTCTATCATTTATACTGCCCTTAACGTCCAATCCAGATTCCTCCCCAGAGCATCATCCTTGTAGGCTTGCTGCAACAAGGCGAGTGTTTCTGCAGCTGTTTTTTCCCAGCAAAAAGCAGAATTTAATGTTTGCGCGCTGCTCTGGCTTTCCAGTCAATGTCGCCATTTTGGAAAAAATCGCAGACCGCCGCTGCACTCTGTTACTATAAATAGCGCCTGACAGGCGTCAGTGTCACTCTGGGAGCTCAGCTTTTTCACAGATATGCACGAGGCTACACCCCCGATGCACACCGGCCGCGGTCCGGCTGCGGTCCGGCTCCGGTCCAGCTGCGGAGCCTCTGCGGAGCTCCGGTCTCTTTCCGCAAAGATCCTATTTTTCCGCATGCCGGATAGGGCTGGGACGACGCGTCAACGTCATCGATTACGTCGACGCAAAAAATACGTCGAAGCAAAAACTGCACGTCGATGCGTCGTTTCAGAATTTAAAAAAATGGCGGCGGCATCGAGTCGCCGCAATTATTTAGATCCAACCGATTTAGCCGCACTTAGCGGGGGCCACGGCAGGGGAGCTTCAGTGCAGGACATAATCTCTGCAAAATCGCTAATTTCGGCTATATTCTTTCATCCATAGCCAGTGTTATCATAAAGTCAGCTCGTCTACCGTCTTCAGGTGGGTCAGCTGACAGTTTTCGCTAACTTAGCCACAATTAGCTCGGATGGGAACGTTTGAGCTCCTCTCCCCAGCAGAGAAGCACTTTGATTCAGCCTCGGCTGTCACGGCGCCTTGCTGCCTGACTTCCAGGGGCCGAGTTGGGGCCGATTGGGTAAACGGCCCGGAGCTGCTCCACAGCGGCGACAGGAGAGCTCCAGCAGCCGAGGCCTGCTTCACGCGCCTCCGTGGTTATGCGGCGGGTCCCCGCGCGCTCCGCGGCCGGCACGGAGCGCGTCTCCGCCCGGGAGCGGAGATCCGGAGCTGCCGCGCCGCGGCTTGCTCCTCGGAGTCGCGTGAAGCAGGCCGCGGCTTCCAGGGGCCGAGTGGAGCTGCCCCACGGAGGCTGACGGGAGAGCTCCGGATCTCTGCTCCTGGGCGCAGACGCGGCCGCGGAGTGCGCGGGGACCCGCCGCATAACCACGAAGGCGGAGAGGAGCTCCGCAACGGATTTAAAAATGAATCGTTAGATTAATCGATACATCGACGAACTATTTCCTAGATTAATCGATTGCAAAAATAATCGTTTAACCCAGCCCTAATGCCGGAGCCCTACTGCGTCAATTCAGACGGAAGCAAGTCGGGTGCCCGGAAGGAAACGCGATACGTGTTCCAAAATAAGTCACTTCAAAATAAAATCTGTGTCGTGTTTTTGCTTTAATATTCTATTTCTTTACTTCTTCTGGTAGAATACAGAACAAACAACGTCATGTAGTCATTATACGCATTAGAAGAATGAACAGTTTTGTTCTTCGTCACTGCTGAGAAGCCAAATGACACCAAAATGGCTCAAAACAGCCCTGTGACCGGAGCAGCTCCGCGTTGCCAGATTGGGCGGGTTTGTTCCAAATCAAGCGTCTTTTTTGAACACGTTGGACGGGTTGATGAAATGATTATGTGTTTATGACGTGTTTTTTATCATGCAAATACGGTTTTAACGTGCATTTTCATCCGAGACGGCGGTTTGGGCTGCTTTCTATTGAGTTAAACGGGTTTCAAATTGTCTACGGGGGATAATGACAGATCTGGCAACCTCCTCCGGCTTGAATGCGGAGACACCGCAGGCGGTGTGAATCACAGTGCTCCGGTGTACCGGGCCGGAGCCGGACTGGAGCCGTTCCGTAGCCGGACAGCATCCAGTGTGCATCGGGGGTAACTGATGGCCAGAAGTCGAAACTCATTATTATTAGTATTTTATGACCTAATTCCGGTTTCTTTTGGGTACGCCCTCGTATGTAATGTAAATAAGCATGTCATCATGTAATGTCATCCACAGAAAAATACACTTGAGCGAGCGCCCTCCGTGTAGTTAGCGTTAACCTAGCTAATGTGTGTAGCTCGCTAGCTACACTATGTATAACATTTGCATTGCCAGCTGTCGGGAGGCTGTGGTTTAGTGGGGAGCGCAGTCGTCTTACAATCGGGAGGTTGTTGGTTCGACTCCTCTCTCCCCCCTGTCTGCATGTTGCAAACCCCCAGCTATGGGTAAAATAGCACCACGGCCTTGTGGTTGTCATGGGAGTGACAAAGGCTGAGGGAGACTACCTGGGAGCCGCCCGGCTGCTCTTCCTCGTCGAATCGCGTCTCCGCATCTCCAGCTTTTTCAGAATCCCCGACCAGAGCAAGATTGTCCAGAATTTCTCACAGCAACCAATCGCGTATCTCCAGCCCCAGAATTTTTCAGCCAACCGACGTCTCTTCTGCCCAGAATTGCCCAGAAACACCCACCCAATCCAGATCTGAGCACGTGGCTTCTCTCGACCAATCGATGTCCAGCTTACTACTAGCTCGCTAAACAACCAATGACAGGACACGTATCAAGTCACGATGGACCCGCTGCCGGTGCGTTTCCTCCTCCTCAAACTCTTTGGACAAACACCATGGCTTTGGATATCAAGGTAAGTTGATATTAACTTTCGTTTAGTCTTTTTCAATAAGCTACACATATGTATGGAAGCCCATTTCCGCCACTTGAAAAAAAAACACCACACCGTAAGTCGAAATTATGAGACAGTAAGTCGAAATTATGAGATAGTAAGTCGAAATTATGAGATAGTAAGTCATAATTATGAGATACTAAGTCATAATTATGAGACACGATCTGCGCATGCGCTCCAGTGCAGCCGCCTCCCACACAAGATCTTTGGCGCTGTGAGCTGCCAGGGAGCTGTTAAGTGAACACAGAAGTAGACTGTCTGTACATTGAGATTTATGGCTGAAATAAATGAAATGCTTGATGTGCTTGCTGATTCACGTGGTATTATAGTGGCAAACACACCCTGGAATGGATTTTAAGCAAGAAGCAGCTCTGAGTTGGAAAGGATAAAACCATAATATGGCTGAGGTTGCAACTTCATCTACATCTGGAAACCTGTGGTCACTATCAAGAGATTGCTGTCGGCAGTTCACAGCCCAACACGACAGATCTTTATTAAAGCGTGTTGTACCTGGTCTCCACAGTAGGTGGCGCATCCAGACCATGAGTCACGCATGACTTTTAAAGGCATGCTGACCTGTCAGGTACACAGCTTACCGAGAGAGCCACACACTCTTTGACCGCTGTTTCGTGGCCTCACTTTGAGCTGTTTGTTTCTGGTTTTACACACAAGGTATGGATAATATAATTATGTGTAAAATAAATACGTTCTGAACATAAATGGGCTTTGGTTTCTTTTGAAAAACCACGAATGACGCGTCCACTCGATGTTTCCGGGAGCAGCCCCTCAGTAGCTTAGATTTTTCACATTTAGTACTCAGATCTCAATAGTACTCAGACCTCAGTACTCAGTACTCAGATTCAGATACTCAATACTCAATCTTCATACAATCTTCATACAGGAAGCGGTTGTGATGGGGCGCATGCGCAGATGTTATCTCATAATTTCGACTTACTATCTCATAATTATGACTTACTATCTCATAATTTCGACTTAGTATCTCATAATTTCGACTTACGGTGTGGTGTTTTTTTTTTTCAAGTGGCGGAAATGGGCTTCCATACATATGACACCGCTATGATCACAAGAAAGAAACGGCCGTGGCATCGTGGTGACTCTGGAGTTATTTCATTCATTCATTCGTGTTATCCGTGCTTGTTGTTTTGATTGTGTTATTTAGTTGCTTGTTTTCTTCACTTCAGAATACGTAGAGTTTTTTTCAGCTATTTTAGAACTATTTAAAGGGGTTTTTTTGTTTTGTTACCATAGCCAGGTGAGTGTTGTTTAATTATGCAATGTGCCAATTAACTTATATGAGTTTCTATATTTTACATTTTCTGAGAGCTTCTCTGAGCTCCAGAGCCACATGTTTACCCTGGCTTGACTGGAACTGCAATGACTGAAGTCCTTTTTTACTGCAGCTTCACTGTGCTGTCTTATTGGCAAAAATATCAGCTGAGAAATTTAACTGAAAAGCTTTTATTAATTTGCAGTGTCACCACAGCAAAGTCCCCCCCCCCCACACACATAAAAAGAAATGAGAAAAAACCCTGAGCACTACACATTAAAGACATAATATACATACAATATGATAGAATTTGTGCTTTTTAAACTTATGTACCTCCAAATAATAATGACAGTAATAAAACACATATCAGTAAGAGCTATTTCCCAGTCATAAACTCTCTGGACTTATTGGTGTGACGTGTGCATTTATTCCTTCTTCCAAACAGAAGAAGCACAGAGCCATGGGGGATGAGGGGTGGGTTTGCACCCTGCAAAGGTTTGCTGCTTCCAGCTTTTGGCTCTGAGGCAGGAAACAGACCAGCACCACCAGAAGAAGTGGCCTGATCTTTATCTGAAGGTAAAGTTGGAAATAATCAGCTTAAGTGTGCACTTAAGAATAAACTTAATTTAAGAAAGTGTGAAGCATTATAAGATATCTTCAAATTGTATTGTAGACTGAGAATTGCCCTATGCAGCTGAGGGACGATCATCTTTGTTTGGCCAAACGCAAACATGTAGCTGTGGTTTCCATGCACAGAGGGTGTTGTTAGTATCTCATGAAATGAATGTGTGCAGCTGTTTTATTCATTTTCCTTCCCTGTGCTCTTGCAGCCTTCCAGCAGCGTCCCGGTCACATCCCCCAGCGCTCCAGATCATCCAGGTCCATCAGCAGCAGCATCTGGACAGACTGCTCCCAGCCCTCTTTGACTTTGGCATCGGTAAATATGAATGATGTTACAGGTGTTGGTCATGTCAGAAATATTTAGAGAAAACATGTTGACGATGCTGCATTGACCCCAAACCTGAGTTTGGCTAGAAAACATGTCTTCAAGGTAACATAGCAGCAGCACTAACAGCCTCTCAGTCCAACATTTCAGTGGGATTGTTGAAATGCTTCATAGTCACTGACAGTCTCACCATCCACTGTCATTCATTATGTTTTGAGCTGTTCTCTCTTCCTCTCTCATCAGGCCTGCAGCTCCTCTGTGTCCTCTGTCACATTCAGAACCACAACAAGCAGAGCACCGTCACCTGTCTGCAGTCCAGGACCTCATCAGCCTCATCCTCAGCTCCTCAAATCCCCCTGTCCTCTACAACCACCTCTGTGTCCATCTGCTCCTCCTCTAACTGCTCCTCCTCCAACTGCTCCACCTCCGACTGCTCCACCTCCCACTGCTCCCTCTGAGCTCTCCTCATCCGACCCTCTTCACGCTCCAGCAGCAGAAGCACAGCCTGCTCCAGGTTCTGAGCCTCGCTGGCTCCCAGCAGAGATGAAAAAAATAGACCTGCTCAGGACCAGAGATGGATTTCAGCCTCCATCTGGAAAAACCAGCAACTGCAGTTAGACCTGTAGTTGTGGTCCACACCACCAGAGCCTGCTCTCATTTCTCACCAGTTTCCTGCTCCAGAGTGGTTTTTCACCCACAGGCTCCTCCTGTGGATGCCGGATCACTGTGGAAAGTGATTCTGCACTGGCCTGTGTGCAGAAAGCAGCTCACAGGTGCCGGTGTCCACAAGAGAGCTCGGACAGTCCTGGATGTGTTCAGTGATTTTTTTTTTTTTTTTCTTAATGGTGTTGTATGTATGTATGTATGTATGTTGTATTCAGATGACACTGCAATTGTGGCATGTGTGAAGGGTAGGGATGAGAAAGAGTACAGGGAGCTCATGGCGGGATTCACCACCTGGAGCAGGGACAATGGTCTTATTCTGAACACCTCTAAGACGAAGGAGTTGATCATTGACTTTGGCAGGAAGCCCTCTCATCAACCTGTCATCATCGACGGAGAGAGGATTGAGGTTGTTCACACCTGCAAATACTTGGGTGTGCACCTTGACCACAAACTGGACTGGTCGGAGCAGCTCGGGCCCTGGATAAGAGAGGACAGAGCAGGCTGTTCTTCCTGAGGAGACTTAAATCCTTTGACGTGTGTGGTGACATGCTGAACATTTTCTACCAGTCTGTTGTTGCAAGTGCTGTTTTCTTCGGGGTTGTCTGTTGGGGTGGCAGTATGACAAAAAGAGACAGCAGTCGGCTGGACAGACTGGTCAGGAGGTGTGTGTCTGTGATGGGGAGGAAGGTGGACTCTGCTGGAGCAGTCCTGGAGAGGAGGATGAGGCTCTAATGCAGGGTATCTTGAGGAACTCCAAACATCCACTGCACGACACAGTTGCAGCTCAAAAAAGTGAGCGGAGTAACAGGCTCCTGTCACTGCGCTGCAGAACCGTGTGCTTCAAGAGGTCGTTCATCCCCTCAGCAATCAGGCTGTATAACAGATGTGCCTGAGCCAAACTAAGTACAATCTGAGCACTTGTATTTATTGTACTGTTGTTATTTATTATTTGCATGTGAATGATCTGTGTGCTGCTGGACACCTGAATTTCTCCCTTGGGAGATTAATAAAGTTTTTATCTATCTATCTCTCTGTCTATCTATGTAATTGTGTTGAAATACTTTGCTGTACATAGTTAGCTCATATATCTCTTTGTGTCATATACAAATGATGTTTGTATTTTTCAATAAATCTGGCCTTTCTTTTTGCAGCAGTGCTTTTGGTTTGTTATTCACATAAATATCTGTTTAGAAAGGTAAAATAGACAGACTTTTTTGTATTGTCAAGATAAAATGACATGTCAAGATCATGTATTTAAAATCGTAACTGATCAAATTTACCTTATTCTTTATAAGGGTATCATTATAACTAGAAAAGCTTTTTGAAGAAAGCCAGTCTTCTTATAGCTTTGTTAAGATCAGAGTTATAAAAGCTATTTTAATGCAGGTCTGACCAGACAGCAACACATTTACAGAAGGTGAATAATATTTTCATGACAAACTTAGTTTTATGTCAAAGTTTAACAATATCCACTTCGAAGTAGTTCACATATTTGGGTCGATAGCGGGGCTCGAACAAGCGACTTTTGGAGCCACATCTTCCCCATCAAACACACAGTCAATGACAGATTTTCCCCAGATATTTGAAATTTCAGGAAAAAATTGGATCTAAGTAGATCATAAAGGCAATAAAAAGGCAAGCAAAATTGAAATAAGCTGTCAATTCTCCTTTTTTTCTTTCTTCTTCTCCTTTTTCCTTCTCCCCCTTCTTCCCCCTCTTCTTCCCCTTCTTTTCCCTTCTTCCCCGCCCTAGACAGACTATTGTTCCCCAGCTTTAGCTCAGGAGACCCCCGGAGTGGAGCCCTGAGGTAGTTGGTCCTTGCATTGTGGCACCTTCCAGCAACTCCTGTGGCCAAGCTGGTACCAACTGTAAGAGCCTGTCCCTTCTGTTGGACACTACCATTGAGGCTGAGAAGGGGGATGTGTCGGTTGTATTATTTTAATTTATCTATAAATCAAATTTTTTGGAAGACTAAACCAATGTGTTTAGCTGAATTAACACAGAACTGTAGTTAATTTGACCCAGAATTTGGGCACATTCAACCAGTATATATGGTACAATTGACCCAGGGCTGAAATTAATTTGATGCAACAGTTGGGTTAAAAATGAGCACAATATTCAACCCAGTCATATGGTAGAAACAACCCAGACTAAAACTAATTTGACCCAATGATTGGATTAAATCTGTGAATCCATCTGTTGGGTTGAAAAGACCAACCCATTTTGTTGGGTAAAAATAACTACTGTTGGGCTGGTAACTACTACTTGTAACTATTGTCTCAGATGCCCTAAGAGGTGGAGAGTGTTTTCATATCTCTATACATTATTTTTGCGTGCTGCTGCAAGGATGGATAATAAGCTTATCGTGTCTGAGGTATGCAGTGTCACCCTTTGCTCTGGCAGCTTCCACTCCTCCTCCTCACTACATCGGGAAAACCCTTGTTTATCAAGATTTCAGAGCCTTTTAGTCTAAAATATTCTTTAGATGATTTTGTCAATATGTTCCAGATGATTTTGTGAACGTCTTAATGTGGCCGTTGAATTTCCAAATTGTCTAGAAGCCAAATTTATGCTATGAAGATTAAGAAAAAAATTATTTCCATGCACTTGTACATTTTAGAAGTTCAGTAAAGAAGTTGAATCAGTGCTTTTCCTTTTTCTTTGTTTACACTAGTATCAGTATTTTACTTCAGTAAGGAGAGTGTGAACTCCTGAACCTCTGATATTATCTCTTCGATGGCCCTACGATGAAAAATGACTACAGAGCTTGAATGACTTGGCACTCAAATGAAAACTTCCCAAAAAAAAAAGTAGTTTTTGGACTGAATTTTTAGGAAATGGCTCACATCTGCTCTCCTTTCATGTGGTATTTAATGACAATTTGTGAAGGCATACACATGGCGAAAGCTCTCATTTGAAGCACATTAGGTTTCAAAATCCGCCTTAATCACACTGTATTTTCTCAGATGAGATAATATTCAGTGATTTTGCTCTTTCACTTTGATCATGTTCCTGGCTGAAGGAATAAAGTCTGAAAATCTGAAATGGTTCGGCTGAATAATTTCACTAAAGTATATGAAGAAAGACGTTGATTGGTTTTTACAATTACAATGCCTCAGTGAATTTCAGAATGATTTTCGAGCCGCTGAGCTACGGGAGGATGTCAGCTTTGTACTTTTGTAACAAGGGTAAAGCTTCACATTCCAGTTGAATGATACAGATGACAGTCACACGTAGCGCAACACCAGAATGTGTCAGTAACGATTAGATGCGCTTTGTGTGTGTGTGTGTGTGTGTGTGTCTAATGATCCCACTGTAGCCTTGAAATTAACTTCACCTTTCTTCAAAGCACGCTCGTCAAACACAACTGACAGGATGAACTTGCATCAAGTACAAATTAGAGAGAGTGCATTAATTTTTCTCAGAAATAGTAAGTTGTATTGGACATTTCAGAACTTGTCAGTGAGTTTTCTGATATAACTGAACTGAATAGAAGACTGCACAGAGATGCTGCAGTGAAAGATCGACTCCTTTTTTGCAGGAGAAATTGCATTACAGGTTGAATTTGTGAAAATATGTATTAAAATGAAGCAATCCGGAAGTCTACTGGCAGACAGGCAAATATGATCTTCCCTGTTTTCATGTTTCTTCATGTTAATGTTTTGGTTTGTGCTATTCACCATCTTGTTTCCTGTCTTGTGGTTGTTTACGTTTTGTCCAAAAATATGCATTCTATGCAAACAATTTATGCACCGTCACTACAGGTTGCATTTGAAGTTAGTTGTATTTCTGAGATATTTATGACAGCAGCCTTAAGTCCTGCAGACAGTGCATAATGTTGACATACCTCACCAGACTGAAATTCTTCTGGATCTATGACTTATTCATCTTTTACAGACAGAATTGTTTATTTCATACACTGATGACTTCATTATATGAATGTTATTTCAATTTTGTATTTGTTTTGAAAGATACGTTTTACAGAATAAGCAAGAGGCCAAATCAGTCGAGTGAAGCCTGGAGGAAGGACAACCCCCACAGTCCTCAGGGCATCAGCACCTCTGTTGAAGCTCAGCTTAATGTATACCCTCTCACATTCTCCAGCCCGGAGCCCAGCCAACCAGAGACAACACAAGTATCCAGCCCAGAGTCCAGTCTTCCAAAGTCTCTGGCCCAGAGCTGCGACTGGCAACAGAGAGACAGATGGCAGGAAGGAAACCTCAGATCCTGTGGCCCAAATCCAGTCAGAAGAAAGAATGGAAGACCATTGACTCAGCTCAAGTCGTCTTACTACAATAGTAGAGGGGTCCTGCTCAAGGGAAACTGGAGAACATGGGAGGCATTATTTACAACCATGGAGTTGAGAGATTTGGGGTGAAGGCCCAGAGGCAGCCTCATGAAAGAAAGGAGACAACTGAGAAAGCAATGGAATAACGCCACAGAGACAGAAAGGGAGGAACTCAATGACCTGAAAGCAAGATCGGTTGACAAAGCTTTGGAGAGCAGAGCACTTCAGACAACAACACAAGAGGAAAGAATGGAAAAGGACCCAGTTCTACAGCAATACTTAATGGTTTTGTGAATATTTTTTTTGACAAAGACAAGACTGGAAGCCTCAGAGTGCCTATAAAAGAACTGGAAGAAACCTGAGGAAAACTTATTCTGATGACTGAAGGCATGAACCAGTCACCATCCTGAGTGACATGCCACCATTTCACGCACCTGAGCACCAAATGAACACACGGCCCCTACATTGAATGAGGTGGAGAAGCCTGTCCAGCAGGCAAGATCAGCATCAGCTCCAGGGCCAAATGGTGTCAGGTCTACAGCTCTAAAAGAACACCCCCGGAGCCCTTAAAGGAATACTCCGAAGATTTTGGACCCACGCCCTATCCCTATCATTTTTATTGTGAGACAAGATCATACATACCTTTATTGTCTCTCTGCGTCCAGCGGCTGGATCCCAGCTGTTAGCATCGTAGTTAGCTTAGCTCAACTGCTGGAGGTGAAGAGGAAACAGAGCCGGACTGATGAAAGTGGACAAAATACTCCTTCCAGTGGTCCAGGGGATGGCGTACTAGCACGTGAAGTAAATCTGAATGGTTATATAACATTTTAAAAGACGTGTTTTCTTTTCAATCCGGAGCACAGCAGTAGAAGCCTTAGACTCAGCCGCTGTGTGCCGGTATATCCTTCCGCAGCGCACTATGCTTGTGCAGATCTGTATGTATCAAAACGTTATTTTAACGGGATCCAGCCGCTGGACGCAGAGAGACAATAAAGGTATGTATGATCTTGTCTCACTATAAAAATGATAGGGATAGGGCGTGGGTCCAAAATCTTCGGAGTATTCCTTTGAATACCTTTGGAAACTGATGAGGGTGGCATGGCTGAAGGGAGTAATACTAAAGGCTTGGAGGAGAGTGGGAGGCATCCTGATCCCCAAAGAGAAGGATTCCTCAGTCATTAGCAATTCACGTCAGATCAGCCTCCTGAATGTAAAAGGGAAGAACTTCTTTACTGTGCTTGCCCACAGGCATTCCTGTTGATACCTCAGTGCAGAAGGCCGGGATCCAAGGCTTCTCAGGATGTCTGGAGCATGCCAGGATCATTTGGCATCAGATTCAAGCAGCCAAGAAATATGAAAAGGGACCTCCACATAGTTTTCTTGGACCTCTCCAATGCCTTCAGGTCAGTCCCTAAACAAAATCTTGTCGATGGCCTGTAACTACTTTAGCATACCAAACCACATCACAAGCTTGGTCAAGAGCCATTTTCAGGACATCCAGTTCTGTGTAACAACAGAAAGCAAAACCAGCACTTGGCAGCATCTGGAAATAGTCATCATGGCAGGTTGTACCGTTTACCCTCTGGCATTCATCATGGAAATAGAGCTGATCACACATGCATCCCATTGGGTGGTGTGAGGTGAGAGGGCCAGGAGCAGCCCGAGTTTCCCACCAATCAAGGTGTACATAGATGACATGACCATCTTAACAACAAAAAAATCATGCACTAGGCACCTGCTGCAGAAACGCCAAGACAACATCCGATAAATACGTATAGAGGTCAAGCCGAGCAAATCCCGCAGCATCACAGTTGTTAAAGGTCAACTAATGGGCGAGCAGTTCCCGATCAGTGATGAACCAAAACAAACAGTCTTGGAGAAATTGATAAAGAGCCTTGGGCAGTGACCTCAGAGACACCCAGCAATTGAAACAACTTGTGCAGGATACGGCAAACAGCCTCAGACAAATCAACAACACCGCACTCCCAGGGAAACTGAAGCTCTGGTGCTTCCAGTTTGGGCTGCTTCCCAGACTCCTGTGGCTTGTGACCATGTATGAGGTCCCACTAACCCATTCCAATTGGTTGGAAAGGTGAGTGGACTCTCACGTGAGGAAGTAGTTTGGACTTCCAAAGTATCTCCAGCAGCACTGCACTCTATGGCAATGGAGGCCTGTCACTGCCACTCTCAAACCAGGTTGAGGAGAATCTCAATCAATGCCCAAATCTCAAAACAACAGGATGTGCACAGATGCCCACCAACATTTGTTCTTGAGGGGGACAAGCTGAGGTCTAGTCCTTGATCCTTGATTTAGGTCCACTGACTGCAGCCAGGGATTGGCAGATGAGAATCAACTTGGACCGTAAGACTCATCGCAGAAATTGCAACAATCACCCTGCAACCAGACCTAATCCTCTGGTGGAACTCCTGCCAGCCACCCTACATCATTGAGCTGACAGTACCCTGTGAGGAAGCAGTGGAGGAAACGTATGAGCATAAGAAGCTGTAGCATTTGAACTTAGCAGCTGAGGCAGAGGACAGGGACTGGAAGATAAGGTGCTTCCAGTGGAGGTGGGGTGTAGGGGCTTCTGGCCAGTTCAACATCAAAGACCATTATGGAGAGTGGAGTCAAGGGGCAGGCTCACAGAACAATCAATCAAAGAGCTGGCTGCTACTGCTGAGAGGACTTGTCACTGGTTATGGATGAAAAAGAGTGACGCCATCTGTGCTGCTAAAGGGTACAGTTAACCACAGGATACATTCCCAGGTGGGATCAGCCGGAGATGGGCCTGCCTCAGCGGAGGGTGTATTGTGATAAACGGCTGAAACACCCTTTGATGCTGAGGTACACACCTGATGATGGATCCTGGCAGTTAAGGCCTACAGCGGCCATCTTCAACAACTCCCCATGATGTCAGTTGTGGTGCAAATACTAGGGACAATAACATTCTAGTCCTTTCATCAAATCATTTTGACTTCATTTTCAAGCTCCGCATATTTCAATGAAAGCAGTTCCAATACATCTCTTAGCTGAGGCTTTTAAAATTAAGACCTCGTTTAAATAACAATCTTCACAGTGAAAACTCATTGTATTTGCTTTTTTGTTTGAGAAAAGTTTCACATTTTCACTAGAATGTTTTCAAAATGACATCTGTTTACACGGAAACGAGAAACGCCACAAATGATGTAGTTAGTACGTCAGGCTACGAGTTTGCTTTGTAGTCTGTATTCTGTCTCTCTGCCCCGGCTGTGATTTGCACTCTGTCTTCTGAATTGAATGGAGAATCCCTCCCACCTTCGATACCCCAGCCAGTTGAAGCAAAAGTCTGCATCTTTGAGTCTGGTTCTGCAGGTTTCTTCCTGTGAAAGAAGATTGTTTCCTTTCCACCGTTGCTTATGCTTGTTCATGTGGAATTGTTGGAATTATCGTAAAAGTGTATTAAGATGTGTTTTGTTTGACACAATGTGAATGAAATTGAATGGATTGAAATAAATTGCCAGTTTACTGCAGCAGCTTAATGACTTCAATGTCAGGGGTATTTGTAATTGGTCAGCTAATCCCAACACATGTTAAATGGGACTAAGTGAGGGTATCTTATTCTGCGATTATCCCCACTGAAAGACTGCTTGAGCCAATCAAAAAAGCCTGCACCCCTCTTTCCCCCAAGCTCATCATTAGTGTGGTGTTCCAAGGCACAAACTGCACAGCGGGGGCTGTAAACATGGCTGAGGGCAAGACTTGTCATATATCTATGATAGGCTCTTCTTCTTGGAGATTCCTCCAGAGGGTTGAAAAAAGGTTGGGAAGGGGAGTCATTGCTGGGGGTTGTGTACTCTAGATGTCTTCAGGAGCAGTATCCTCCTGCTGCCAAGACTCACACCAGAAGCAAATACAGACTGGGAGTGTCAGTGGCAGCCATGAAACGACGGACACCCGTGTCTTATATTTTGCAACAGCTGTTGTTGCAATTAATTGAAATAATTTAGGCATGTGAGATGAAAATGTGTACATTTTACTAATCATTTAATAATAAAAAAAAGTATAGTATGTCAAAATAAAGCCAATTTTATTAAAAACATTCTAGTGCAAAATACAGTGAAATGTCCCAAAAAAAAAAAAAAAAAAACTTCTCCTGAAGCTGTTGCAATATATATGTTTTTGCAAAGTGCAAAGTCACCCTGACAAAGAAGTGTGTTCAAAAATGAAATGTTTTGAATAAATAATATGTCTCCTTGCAGATTCCACATAGTTTGCAGTAAACAACTGGTATAAAGGACGGGATAGTCATCTCATATATTCATTGAGGACACATATGATGCTGCAGCTTCTCAATTATATGTGATTATCATATTGGCCTTGTTACATTCAAAATGGCCAAAGTCATTCCATTGTAAGTCATTATTACACCATTGATTGTTAAATACCACAAAATGAGCTTCTGCTAATTTATATGGCCAGTTCATATTTATCTAAAATAAATTTACAAAGTGCAGAGAGCTCTTTGGTAAACAAATGGATTAAAAATTTTACTTTTGCAGGTCAATCATTTATCCCTTCTATTAAATAATGATGTTTAGCTACTGTAAAAATTTAGATGTAACTATATAATACATGTTTGCAGTTTGTTTGTTGTTCTAGAGAGAGGTTTATGCTTCCACACACACACAGTGCAGCAATGAACATCATTACAGCTTGAAATGCTACAACAATAACAAGAACACAACACACTCGAATCTCATCTCTCATCTTGTAACGCTGAACACAGATCTGAAAAGTGTTCCTTTGTCCCCAACCTGACACTTTAAAGCTATTAGTTATTCTGAAATCTGAAGTACCTGGAAAACACAAACAGGCACAGAAAGAACATGCACAGCCTGAAAGGGACCTAATGTCTTCTTTCATGTGGCAAAAATGCTATCTTTGGTCCAAAAGCTTTACTGAGTACGGCAGAGTTGAGAAATGTCATCTGGAACCCGAGATGGAACTTAGATTCAGCTGTGTTTGTTAACATGAAGAACAGATGTGCCAACAAGTGTAACAATGATGAACCAAAACAAAACGCCTGAATAAAAACATGGCTGCAGGCACATTCAACTTTCAAGCTGTCCAGCAGTATTGTAGTCAAGGCTATCTATCCCAAGACCGAATCAAGACCAAGACTTTAAGGGGCCAAAACTAAGATAACATCAATACTTCAAGAGGCGGACACTGAGTCAAGATCAAGACTTCAAAGGACCAAGACAAGACCAATATTTCAAGGGGCCAAAACCAAGACATGATTTAGTCTTTTAGGGGCTGAAACCAAAAGAAGACCAAGACTTTAAGACCAAGACAAGACCAACATTTCAAGGGGCCAAGACCAAGACCTTAACTGTACAAGACCAAGACAAGCTCAAGACAAAGACTTTAAGGGGACAAGACCAAGACCAGGACTTTAAGAGGCCAAGATCAAGACAAGACCAATAATTCAAGGGGCCAAGATCAAAACAAGATCCAGACTTTAAGGGGCCATGACCAAGACAAATCCAAGGTTTTAAGAAGCACAGACCAAGACAAGATCAACACATTGAGGGGAAGACACTGAGACCAGACCAAGACCTTGAAATTGTGGTTTTGAGAGTGGTTTCAAGTACAGCAACCCTACCCTTCAGTATTCAATTTTTACCAAAGTTGTTTGCACCACACTGAAATCCTCTGTAAATTCTGAAACCAACAAGAACATCGAGTCATTATCTCTTCCAATTACCACATGTCCAGACAGATAGAGGTGGGCTGCACGGTGGCACAGTGATTAGCACTCTTGCGTGATCCGGCGCCCCCGTGCTGCTGACCAGAGTGTCCGATGTACAGCCACCCGGTCTGACGAACTGCAGCCGGTCAGGGAGGCAGTGCCCAATCCAGGAAACCAGGAGTGGGCCCACTCCTATGCTGCTCAGCTCGTCTCTCGGAGGGATGGGTTGGATGGTGTTAATATGCAGTCAATCAGTAGTATCAAAGGAATGGGAGAGGAATTCATAACTTTTCAGCCCAAGGCTAGAAATAAAACAGTAGACAGACTGATGCTGGTTCGTCTAATGAGGCATATCAAATATAAAAATGAAAGAATTTAATTCCTTTTTAATCTGAAAGTTAATTATTTAAATCATTTATTTGACTGCAGCACCATGTGCAGGTTTTCATCCTGTGAAAAAAGTGAAGTCCATTTTGCAAAGTATCTTTGCGCCTCTACAGCAGTCTCAGTCTGCTGATAATGCATCACGATCGTACAATCGCACAAACACAAAACCACTGGAAATGCTGTCCTGTAAAGCGAGCCTAAATATTAAATATCTTTGAAGAAAAACAACATTGTTATTGAGTAGATTGTCCTCATGTGCTCTCCTTCAGTAGGTTCACTGGAACACATTGGTGCAACATGTTGATCAGTACAATTCTTCTGGGAATATGACTTGTGTCTGCAGCTGTGCACCTGAAGGCATGAAGCTGAGACGGACTAATTCCAGCTCTCCCCGAGGACGACGCAAATGTCAAATTCAGGAGGAGAAAGTCAAGCATGACAATAAATGTTAAAGTGATAACAGACACATGCAAAAAAAAAAAAAAAAAAAAAAAAAAGGAACAGGGCAGCGAATGCTACATTAATCCTTTGATTTAAAGTTTTTCTACACACACCCTTATCATAGACCGACACGCACACAGAAAATGATGATTCATTCGGTTGTCCTAAAACTGTTGAATAAATTCTTTGGAAATCAGCTCAAATGTACTGGACCTTTATCTTTTATAATACGTTTCAGAAAATGGATGAATACTAAAGAGATGGTGGTACAATAATGAAGCATAGTTTATACCGTTACCTGATAGTGTGGGGGGGGGGTTCATTTCTGCCATTTTCACACTCAACGGGGTTTTTATTCATGTAGTAAAGTTGCTTGAGCCTTTGTCCTCTCTTTGGACTATTCATGTAATTAAACTGCCACGCTATTAAAACAGCTTTAATTAGCAGTCGCCTCTGTGGAGGCTGGTAAAAGAGAGTTTTGACATCGCAACCTCTGCAGAATCCTTCATTTCACTCTTATTTGGTTTCTGGGGAGTGTGTACATTACATGTATGAGCGAAAAGATTCAATCAGCACAATGTGAATTCAGGACTTCATTGAACCAGAACTGCTTTTAAATCGACAAATTTTAACATTTAGGTCTGGAACATGAGGAAATTGATATGAAACAGTGTTTTGTGGCCCCTGACTCCTAATCCATGAGAAAATTACCAGCCAGATGAAAATTACGGTGGTCTACGTGGTGAATGCAGTGGCTGCACTGTGGTACCAAGAGTTCCCCTCTGGAATTAATGAAGTATTTCTACTCTACTCTATTCTTTACCAGTAGTCAGGTCTGTGCTGATCTTGTCCCTGTGTGTTTACTGTTAGACACATTAGCTCCCTAACAGGAATACAGTGCTTTTTTTAATTGGCAGCCTTTTGATTTGGCTCAGTCAGAATTAATTGCTCACGGCTGACTATGCCCTGAGTCAACAGCTCTACAAATTCCACTGTATGTCATGCGGAGCATTTTTATATGGATTAGCATCAAAAGTGGGCGACAACACTAAAACAAAGCAGAGGCTGTTGTGGTCAGGCCTGTCGCGTCTGATGTTCAGTGCAGCCTATCTGATGAATACTGAAAACTGATTCTTTGCGCGCATCAAACGAGCAGATCAGGACACTGTGAAAGGTGACCAGCACTCACCTTACAAACATATGAAAGCATGAATGCTGCATGAACACATATGTTACAAACACAGAAATAGAAATGTGCAGTGCAGAATAATGCAGCTGTTATCCATCTATTTGTTGACCAACACAGTTTAAACTATAGTACAAGACGATGGTGATTGAACATTTAGCCATGAAATAATAATTAATAAGAAATTAATCATACTTGGATTCTTCAGGATTATAAGTCAGATGTTTTTATGACTTGGTAAGGCTTCTTAAAATAACATACACGACATTTTTAATAATCTAGAATTACTATTTCAGACAATTTTCCATGGTGGTAAAGATGAGACCATGATAATTCTGAAGACCGTCTTCATTGCTGTGTTCACCTTCTCTTTTCTCAGCCGTCTTTTGTTTCCTTATTTCAAATCCAGCCTGGATTAGATAACCAACATGCTGTACTTTAAAGAAAAGTTATTTTCAGAATGCACGATGAAACTCCTACACTCATTATTGAGGTAATTGGTCTCTCCGACAGTAAATGTGTTATTTTCTGGAGTCTTGGGTGAGCTGGAGGCGACTGCTGGTTCTACGAACTCATCGTAGGGTCACTTCAATGTTCCAGTTGTATTAAAAAACACACACATTTAATTGCATTCATTTCTATTAATCAACGCAAGTTAAGAAAAGAAAGCAAGAAACTGGTACTTGCTTGTGGCCAGGCATGACAACTGTGATGCTCATAATTTCTTTTAAATAACAACAGTACAAGATGCCATTTACGCAACATTTTCAAAATAGAGTCATTTAATTTATGTAATAAACATGAATGAAAGCCTGTATTTTTCAAAATCGTTTTATGGATTAGGAATAGCGTGGAAAGACCCAGTAATGGTCCATGTGCCAGGAGTTTAAAACCTCTGGGATAGCTCAATCCCATCTTTGTAATTGTGAACTGTCCTGATCAAAAGAAATAAACACAAGCAAGAAGCGAGCTTTGAACAGAAGGTGTGAATGTTTGTGTCTAAACGTAGGAAGAGAAGACACATTTGTTCCTAAAGAAGTGAGGGCAGCCAATCCAATTACTGCTTCTGAAGCCCGGCTTTTAGACACGCCGTGTCTGGAAAGCAAGCCAGTAATTATTAAGGTCGCCGCTGCAGAAAAACAAACCATAAAGCCCAATAGCATCACCACACAGCATAAATTCGAGACCTTACTGGGGATTCTCACAGCAGTGAGGGAGCAAATCAAGATGAAGATAAGATATAATGAAGATAGATTCAGTGTTTCTGCTTTTCTCCCCGTTCTGTAGGTTCAGCTCACTGTTACAGGACATTTCTGTCACTCCCATTGAATTATTTTGACTGGCTCGCTGAACGGTTTACATCTGATGTGATTTAACGTTGATGCGTTCGGTCGAAACGAGCCAGACGAGGTAGCCTCAAACAACCTCGGCTCCCCTGCTTTGAACCCAAGCAGCACATTACTCTCCGCGGTTGTTTCCCTGTGACGGTAATCTGAAGCAATAAAACACAATGAGACCATTACAGGCACCAGATGTGAGGACGCGTAATCTGTCCAGAATAACCTATTTATAACACCGCCACTGCTTTCCGCTCGTCTCTGGTTTGTGTGCGAGATCAAGAGGGAAACATTTCAGAGCAGGAAAAAAAAAAAAAAAAAGAGCCGGTACTGGATGCTATCTACACACTCTCTCACCAAGACATCTGCCGGAAAAATGCTTTCATTTTTAGCATTCTCGCTTCACTGTGAGAATAATCCTGGTTCGAGTTTAAGTGGCCTTTGTCTTCGGCGTTGTAATGTTCTATCTGTGCGCGCACTTCCCCAGATGAGATCCATCTGTGACTCTGAACAGCCTCTAGGAGTGTATGTGAGTGTGTGAGATGGTCTGTCTCTCAGCTCCAGGTGTAAGTCCGATAATGTGATCTGCACGGTGGATTAAGTTAGTAATAAAATAATCCCAGAAACATTGGTAGGCACAGAAGGGTTTTATTCAGTTATACATAGTTTATCATTCCCTGTGCAAACAATTAAAATTCCGTTAATTTGAGTCTATTCATGCTAATTGGAGTGTTACACTGGTGATATTTTAAAAAGTTATCTTTAGGCTGTGAACCAGTCAATTATCGGCTAGATTAATTTTCTGGCTTTTTTTTTCCCTCCTTCAGTTTGCATGAACGGTCCACACTTGATGTGTATCTGTTTCGCTTTAACACCCACAGTTTTCACCCATCAACTGATTCCTGCGTGTGAAAACCTCTTCTGAGGCGCGCCGTGCCTCCTGGCAAACACCCAAATCCAAGAAACCCTTCAAGATTTTCATTTTTGCTTCTATAACTAACGCTGTGGGGCTCTTGAGAAACGAATAAATTCAAATTTTCTCATCCTAGCAACATGTCAAGGTCAGAGATCAGCACCTTAAAAAAATATCTATCTTAATGAGGAGAAACGAATGCACGGCTGACTCTCACTGCCTCCGCCAGGCCAGAGACATGTCGACACCGGCGCGTCCAGGAAAACAGACACGCCACGGAGTAATTACATAATGGGAAAGAAAAAGCTGAAAGCACGTGTGTGCATGTACATACATTACACATGCATGTGTTGACTCCACCACAAACGATTAAGTTGAGTAATAAGTCGCACCTTTTCCCTTCTGTACGTCAGAACATTTCAGAACTATAGTTTATTTGAGTAAACTTTAATTTACAAGTTACTATACCGAAGTCTTTTTCACACACGTCTCCAAACTCCAACTTAAGAACACAATGTGAGTAGTTTATGCAACACTTTGCTCCGTTTTTTAAAGTAGTGGAAGCAACACAACGCTGAGACAAGAGCTGAGACATCTGTGATTGTAGCTATCGCGTAGCTACTAAACTACCATCAGCCTTGTTAGTCCCCAAAATGTAACAACAACCTAAAATGTAACAACAACCTACAATGTAACAACGAACCAAATTATTATTTAAAAAATGTAAAAAAAAAACCAAAATGTAATAACTTGTCAATAATGTAACAAGATGCTGAACCTCTATCTCTCAAGACAGCAGTTATGGAGACACAAAGGTGAAACACAAAATAGGAGAATTTGGAAGAATTAATTTTTATTTGATCTTAATGTGTTTAATGCTCACACTGTATATATTTTGTATTGGTGATTGAAGAAATCAATCTTGTTGCTTTGACTTAAAGGTGCTGTAGGCAGGATTTTGCTAGTCAATGCTAATTATTCTGTGTTTTCTTTGGATTAAATGTTAGAGTATCCATTGATAATCCTTTAGGAGTGTAGCATAATTGCACTACCGCGAGGGCGCAGCGTTTCCCTCTGTCTCTGTTCTGAGCTGAGAAGGAATCTCCACAGCTCCAGGTATCTTTGACCAATCAGAAGAGCCCATGAGGCTCTAACCGTGATTGGTCGAGTCGCGTTCGTCGCACGTTCTTGTGGGAGGAGCTTAACTTGCGTAAGGGCGTGATGTCAGAGAAAACAGGACAGGATTGGCTGTGCTGGGTTTCAAATCGCCATCTTAGATGGGTCAAATCGCCATCTTGCTTAGGTAAACAAGATGCAAGATGGCGGAGATGCGGAATCCTGCCTACAGCACCTTTTATTTGAAGAAAAATAGATTACAAATAGAATTACAAAAGAAGAGCAGTCAAAGATCAAATGTTCTCACTCGGTGTCCCGCCCACAACAACTCCACTGGACTGGCTGATCACACCAGTGATAGCCAATCAACACCGGCAGCAGCAGCAGAATCTCCGGTCGGTTGAGCACTGAAGGTAAGGCAGCAGCCATTTCCAGACTTAGAAACATTTTTCCTCCACACAGAAGTTGCCAAAACACCACGATCCTGTGAGCAGCTTCCATAAAGACAAGCCTGCTCAGTAACATCACTGAAATACCACAATGATGAACTTTGATGTGTTGATATCTTTGGCCTTTCATTGGGTTTAAAGTAGCTCCACCTTTATAGCTGCAACATTTAAGAGATGCATCAGCAGTCATAATACACTAGAACAATATATTGGTTTAAATTGCACATTTGCATTTGGGACATTTGGTATATGCTCTTTTTTTTTTTTTGGTCAAAATGACATTTACCAAAGTAAGATTTGGAGTTCAACACATTAGATTTGCATTAGATTTTTTTACACCGTGGCATTGATACATCCTGTCCACAGAGATCAGATATTAATGTGTCTCTTCTTTTCAGAGCGACCTTCCTGAACAACCTCGGCTGACTTGGCATTAACCTGGTATCGGGCAATATGAGCACAGCTGGGGGCCAAGACGGGAAACCCATCGTAACACTGCAGTGTGCATGTGTGCGGGGTTCGGATCGGTACGCTCTCTGTCACCTCCCACTGCTCAGCTGAGCGGTGGGTGAAGTGACGCTTGGCTTTGTTCCTCCAACCTGGGCGACTCAGAAACAGAAAAAATCTTTAAAATAAACTCTAACAACATGTAATATTGAACTAGCAATGCGTGTGCTTCATTTTCTGTAAATTATTTGCGGTAAAGATCAGATAAACAGCTTGAAGCGCTGGAAGACTCACTCAGGGGAGGCGGGCTTTAGGAGCAATTCCACCAATCACGATCAACACAACAAGTCCTCCAACTCAGTGTTCATGCCTCAAATTACGACCACGGGGTACGTTTTAAAATCAAGCGCCCCCTAGTGACCATGTAAATGTTACGGATATCACACACTGACTGAGGTTTTTTTTTTTTGTTTGTTTTTTTAATGGAGCGAGTTGCAATTAATAGTTACATTTAACCACAAAGACAATTCTCTGCACTGAATGGCTTCAGTTTGATTTTCAAAACAGAACAAAACCTCTGAGACAGTTTCTGAAACAGATCAGAAGCCACAATATGAACCACAAAAACTAAACAAAAACAAAAATGTACAGAATGGAGAAATCTCTGTTTTAATTTACAGAATGCTTCTCTAGAGTTAAATATTCTCTTTATCTTCAAAGTTTCACTCGGTTTATGGATGTGATCTGCAGGTTCTGACAGATTGTACCTGGGGTCACCTCCAGATGGGCATTTTTCCCAGCACTGGATGTTTCACAATGTTTAGCATCAAACGGTTTCATTAAAATTAGCTTCACGATGCATTTGTCATTTTCTGTACTAAATATTTGGTTTTGTGACGATTAAGACATTTCATCACATGTACTCTGCGCTAAAACAAAGAAAAACTGAAGAAAAAAAAATTCAATTTAAAGGCTATCAAGGCACTATTTTACTGGTCCAGGACACTCGAGGTGAAACTGAGTTGTTTGTGACTCCAGAACTAAAAGGTGTGACACTCCTGCTTTAGACTGTTTTCTTGTCTTATATAATAGAGAGGATCTTCCTCGTGAATCCTTGTTCCGTTTGTACAATCCTGCTGGTTCCTTATAGAAGCTTAGCTATTGGCTCTGCGTGAAGACACTATTCTCTTAAGAAATTTAGTTTCACAATTTCACAACCTTCAGGGAAACTTGAGCACCTGAGCAGTGCACTGGTTTCTCAGCGCATCAGTATTTTATCTTCCAAATACATGAGGATTTCTTTTTCAGAGCACATGGGCAGGAACGCCTGAAGTTTCTTCTGGTACTGTGGGCATCTGAGACTGTCTTTGATGAATTTCACCGTTGAGAAACCTCTCTCACAGGCTACTTTTTTTAAATAAATAACTCATCCCTAACACACACACACACACACACTGTCTTTGACACGTTCAGAATGTCTCTCCAGTGCATGGGAGCAGGCCAGAGGCAAGTTCAACCTCGTACGGTTTCGCACCATTTTGTGCTTTCTGCATTGGCTCCAACGCCATTTCTATTCTGGAACAACTGTTGGGTACATTTGGTTGGCTGATCATGTCTCGGGTGAGCTGCCAGAGCAGGCAGGCGGCCCACAGCAGGGGTAGCAGCATGAAACGGTGGATTACCACTCAGCATTCAACCAGCTCCTCTGGAAAACTTCAGCTTCTCCCGACGACAAACACCGGGTGTAGCTTCCATAGAGTTCATGTCGTGTTGGGTATCAACCTGCTTCCTTGACACTTTTATCAAATTGAATTTCTCACCAGACTTCAAAGCATTCATTATACATTATACACACTCTAACAACAGAACATGCACGCAATCAGTTCCATCACCACAAAGGGACAAAGAGTCTTTACTCTGCTGCTAAAAAATACATTCAAAAAGAAGCTCAGAAATGGTGTGTGTGTGTGTGTGTGTGTGTGTGGCCATACAAACACCGTCACACTAGCTCTATATCTCCAGCTCTGATTGATCGGGGCTTATTATCCAGTCACGGTCAAACAAAAAACATCATTTGAAACGGTGGGTTGTAATTAGTGAGCAATTTCAGGACGATGAATTTGCGATTCACTCAGATTGAATCCATTTTTTTAATCTTTTTTTTTTTTTAATGAGGAGAAAAATTACCGGCTCAGAATTAACATCTTTCTTTGTCATTTCACCCCGATGTCGGCCATCTGGTTAGCTGATGATAAGATCTCAACTATGAAATTATTAGTCTCTCACCTCTCATTATTTGCGTACCCCCCCCCCCCCCCCCCCCCCACCAAAGGTCATTTTCCAGACGAGCTGGTTGGTCAGAGTTGTCCTGCATGTGCGTTGAGCATTTCTTCCGTTTCCGTATTGATTTTAGTATTATAAATATATTTCAGTTGGAAACTAAATGTTATAGCTCAGTCATTTATTAAAAAGTATTTTATACTGTGCACAATACTGTGCACAATTATAAGTTTCTGCACAAAAACTGTGCAGAAATGTATAATATAGTGGCTAAATATCAGAGCCAAAGGCTGCATTGCATATATACAGACTCTTGTAGTGGAAATTAAAAGTATTTTAAAGTCAGATTCCTTTCAAATAAGTTATAAACCCACTTAGTATAGTTTGGCACAGGCTGGTCTCCAAATGGCCAAATGAAGGGTTCTCCTGGTTCTATCCAAACTAAACACTATAAAATCTGTGTGCTTTATGCTGTTCTCATGAAACCTGGTCCAGTTGTAGTCCAGGAGTTGCTGAATGCAGTCAGTGGCAGCTTTATGGCTGCTTCATTGTTATCATTGTGTTTTTCAATAAGGAATCTAGAAAAAAAATAGGCGAGAGTAAATGTTTCATTTTTTCCCTCTACTTTATCAAAATTTGCTCAGGCGTGTTTAAATGCACAGTGTTGTTGATAGATGTTGATGGATTTCACAGTGTTTTTGAGCATTTTCAATAGTATTAAAAGCAATGCGCCAATATCGTGATAATATCGTGAATCGTGATATTTTGGGCCACCAATATCGTGATATCAAATTTTCATATCGGCACATGCCTATATGAAACACATTTCTGGCTCCGCCCTGCAGGAGGTACATGGGTCAGTTTGCATGCGCTGCTTGTGCCGTGACAACGCAGCAGAAGCAGCACTGATGCACTGCAGCAATCAAGAGTTGCCTAAACAGGATTTGGTTTTATTTTAAGCTCAACAGAAAATAAAGAGAATAATTAAGACATGTTTTTGATAAAGACCATGAACCATGAGGCTATTACTTCAGAGCAAACCAACCGACAAAGCAATTTTGGCAAAGATGAGAACACACAAGAATGCTTTGCAACCGCCTTCTCTCTGTCATGGAGGTGAATTATAGCTGGAGTTCGTCTTGTATGCAATGTTATCTAGTCTAAGATCGTGACGTTCTGCAGGCTCGACTATACTCATCACGATCGACTGCGAAAGGCGGAGCACGTCTCCAAAAGGTCAGCAGTCCATCACAACATACCAACAAAGCTCCAACATGCATTCACGCTGGCAGTCCGTTCAGAGGCACCAATTATCCAATTGCATGCGCCTGGACATTATGGTAGGAAGCTGGAAAAAGATTCACATATGCATGAGCAGAAAGTGAAAATTCCACACAGAAGGAATCTCACTGCTTCCAGGCAATGCTGTTAATTACTGTAGAGCAGTGTTGCTCCAATCTAAGCAGGTTGACAGGGAGTAAATTAGTGTCTCTGTGTTTGACACTGTCTACTGATCCACAGCTTTCACAATCAGTTGTACAAAGTGTCAAAGAAGCACAGAGTGCTCTGTCCCTAACAACCTCAAATCATGTGTATATCAAATCACATACACTCACATACACGCATTTCCATAACAACTATCAACCACCGCAGAGAGACACTGGTGTGAGAGCACGTGCATCGCATTTAAGACACATGCATCTAACATGGGCAACAACTGAGCAAGAAGGTAGAAGGCATTCCAGAACGGGGCGACAGGTGAGAACTTCGTTGCTCTTCCTGCTACAAGTCCATGTTGACTCAGCAGTGAAGAAGATGAGCGTAAGCAGAAGCAGCCACTTCCTGGACACTGACAGTAAAAGAGCCCTGGAGGTCACAAACAGCGCCGTTTTCACATTTTGAAAGGGAAAGTCGGTGCTGACACACACACACACACCTGTGCGGCGGGTGTTGATATGATGCTGTGTTATTTTGCTGCATGTTTAGATCATATATTTGTTTTGGTTTTATGTTGCCATGGTGATAAGCCTTTATGGATGGTGTTTTGATTAACGAAGTGCAATTAAAAGAACAATCTAATTAGCAATAAGCTAGCATTGTTAACAAGCAATCCTTCCACTTTTCTACGGCTGTTTCCTGAAAGCACCTGACACTGACCGAACCCCAGACAGGAGTCAGTAAATGAGCAAGAAGTTGTGGTGTGCAGAGAGATGAAGGGATGAATGCGGAGGCTCAGCAGTGAGGCGGGGACGGAGCAAATACTTTGCAAGCAAAGCCAGCAGTCTTCCTTATTCCAGCATTCTTTTGATCTCAGACAACAGGGAAAAAGCCATCTGCAAAAAGAAATGTGAGCCTCTCATCCTGCCATCACCAGTCAGTCAGAAACACCCTCACGGAATACACCCTGCCGATGCGGAAGGAGAGAATTCCGATATAAAATCAAATCAATAAAAGTAGGTTTAGAAGAGCAGGTGCAGGATTAGCAGAGCAGCAGAAGCTTCGTCAGAGCAGCCAGAGGTTTACCAGAGCTGCAGGAAGATTCAGCAGAGCAGCAGTGGGTTTTAGCCACATTTCTCTGGAGCACAAATTTCCAGAGATTCAGTCGTTGTGATTCTGGCTTTAGCTTCCAGTTTGTTTGTTGTGATCTGCCTCTTCTCTGGCCTCGTGTCCCGTGAAGTCTTGCTCTGCCTACATTTCCTGCCCGGTGCTCCCTCACCCTTGAACGCTGTCAGCGCTGCCTCGTTTTCCTCCCGCTCCCAGTGTGTCGGCAGTTTCCACTTTATGTTTCATCTGCAGCTTCTGTGCATTTCACAAGCTACGTCTGTCTGATCTCGACCCCAGCCTGAACATACATTTTTTTGTGTGGGTTTTCCTTTGTTTTTTTGTGATTTTCCTTGTCTGTTTTGACCACCACGTCGTGTTTTGACCACCTGTGTACAAAAACCTTGCCCCCCACCCCAGGTCGTTCTCTGGGCCGTGTGTCTTCTGGTTCAGGCAAAGCAAAGATAGATCATAACTCCATTGTTACACCCTGCTTTTTCAAGTGGCAGAACACTGAAAAGAAACTTTTTATACGTCCGTCTGGTCGCGGGAAGACAGCACAGATTTTTCACCTCACGTCAAAGATTGACATTGTCTGCACAGTAAAATGTCAGACAAATGCGTCACCGCTAGACTTACTTTGCAGCTACTGAAGTGCTTGGTAGAAAGAATAAAGCACAAAAAGAGTGAGTTCTCCTTTGGGTGGTATCTGATGTGATCTTTATTTGTTTTGAACATTCAGTGCCTGACGGTGTTTCCAAATCATAAAAGATTTATGAGTTGCTCGCCATCAGATAATGGCGCCCCATTTACATCAAAACAGCTAATCAAAGTGAAAATTACACCCAAGCACATTGTGCCTTCTGCAAATGGATGTCAGTGATATGAATAAAAGCAGTGTTAATAAGGAGAAGAAGAATAATGCTGTCCCATTTTCTCTTAAAAAGCGGCATGCCTCTGTTTTGTTCCTGAGGACACTTGATGGCTCCCATGGTCATGGATCCATATCAGATCAAGAGATTTATGGACGAAATGCGCTGCTTCATATTTTGTTTTGTTGTTGTTGTTGTTTTGAGCACGGTCACTTTTCAGAGATGTTTGTGCGGTTTCATTTGTCATATGACAGAGTGCTTTGTGTGTGTCAGGTCTCCTTCTGTGTGTGTGTTTTTACCTGTTTGTCCTTTCCTGTTCTATTATTTGATATTCGGCTGCCGTCCCGTCTGTCCTCCCTCAGTGTGTTTAATTGCTGTCGATGTCTTTCATCTGTGTATTAAAACTCTCTTCTCCATGAGTTCCAGACCGTCTTTGCTCCCTAGTGTCGAGACATTCTGCATCTCGCTTCGGGATTCTTTAATCTTCTTGGATTCTTCCTGTTCAGGGACTCTGCTTGTGTCTTTGGACCTGCTTCTGGGCGGCCCTTTATGGACACCTTCACCTCCTGAATATCTCAAATCCTCCAAACCTTCGGGATCTGGCTGAGTCAGTTTTTGGGGGGCTTCACTCCGAATCATGACAGGGTGTTTTTAATGGCCATGAAGAAACAGATTTTACAGTGGATGCTCTCTTGATTTTGAGTTATTGGAGTAAAATGCAACATCAGCTGCTTCCACAACAGCAACTGTGGCTACATGGATCAGTAGTAATCCTATCAAATGCAAATTAGATTAAGATTTTGAGATGCAAACACCACTATCTGATTAGATTGGCTCTGTCTGAATGACGCTGTGACTGGATTGGAGGACGTGGGTGAATCTGTTTACAATCTGATCAAAGTCGCTGTGAATGCTTCAATGGAAAGCTTCACGCTGTCTGAGCTCTCTATGCATCGTGCACGCTGTTTTGACAAAGATGTCGGTGGCAAAGTCCAACCGGTTGAAATAACGGTGCCTCAAAGCAAAAAATGATCTCTCGCTGATTCAACTCTGAAGAAGGAAAATGTTTGTTTAAAAGAAGAAACAACGCTGATTCGTTGAAGGAACAAACCCATCTTCAATACCGGTGGATGTTATAAATGGCCGATGCGGCGATGCAAAGCATTATCAACACTACAACAATACTGCTGGTGGATATGACCAGCACTTCTCATTTCATCACAGTAAGAGAGCTTATCTGCTTTTTCCTCTGTGCTGCACAAGTTTCTCACTCTCTCTGTTATTTAGGCAGCTCTGCTTCTGTTCAGTTCCCTTCTGGCAACATTGTGTTAGCGCTGTCAGAAAGGAGGTTTTCTGTTGGTACAGTAGCAGCATTCTGCCTGCAGTGCCACCTAGTGGTCCCAAAGGGGACATGCTAGTGGAGTAGCGTAATAAACCCAGAATTCCTCCCCTTTAAACTCAGATATTTCAACTCTGGACTCACGCCTTGCCTCTCACCCTGTGTACGAATGTTTGCACACACACACACACACACATCTCACACGCCCGTTCCAGATGAGGGAGCATTCCTCTGAAGTCTGAATATGAATCAGCTCCTGAAGGGAGGCTGTTAGGAAGAGAGACGGAACTCAAGAAACTCTTGTTCCTTCTTCAGTGCAGTTCTTGAATAATAATAGTTTAGTTTCAAAAACCAAACTGTTTGAAATTGAAGTTGTTAAGTGACGAGAGCAGTAAATGGCGACTTACTGTCATTTTTATACAGAAAAGCATCACTCTGGTGCATGACACATTGTCAGTGTTGATTTTGTTTCCGAACGGGAGTTAAAGGCACGTCTTATAAAGCAAAACACAGAAAAGTTCAACATTAGACTAATCATTGCACATAAGCATGAGAAAAGGCATGTGAGGGTTCAGCGTCTCTTGGCAGCCTTGCTTGTGCCCTCTGGTATTTTCTGGTCAAATGCCAGACATCTTCATGTTTCCACAGTACAACATATTGATAACAGCTGTATATAAACTCTCCCTTTGCTTTACGCTACCATGTAAATCTCTACAATAAATATCGTGCAGCTGTTGAATTCCTACACCTATGATTTTTTTTAACAATCGTCCAGGTGCATCCTGTAAACCTTCCATATCGTTCCTTCACATTGTCACTTGTTGATTTGGCCGTTTTTCATGAACTGACACACGCAGCGCTGGAGTGACCTTATTGAGCAGCCTCGTTAACTGTCACCAACAACAGGCTGGTATCACTGTGGAAATCTTCCTGTTGCATGTGAACCCCTTCCCCTCAGCCCCATGTGGAATCTGTTATAAAACAGCAGCATGGCTTCGTTCCACAGACGACTTAGGAGGCTGCATAACACGATGAATACATTACAGCTTGAGCTCCATCGCTGATGTTTGAGATTTGATAGTGCAGCTGTGGAGAGTGAAACACCATCTCCACTAATACTTTGGCAATCTACAGCTTTCACACATAAATGCCTCATTTTTATCAAGTATAAAATATCTCGCTGAGCGCTTTTCCTGTAGCATTAAGCACCCCAAGCTTCCCTTGCGATGAATGACTGTTTTATGAAATTGTCTTCATGCTGTCATCCCACCATCTGAGGAGTGAGGGCTGTGTGTTATTCAGCTGTGGAGTGGTGTGTTTGCATGTATATGGAAATATGGAAAATCATGTTTTTAGCACTGTCGGGAGCTGCAAGAAAGACTTTTCCATTATCAGAAAACATCTCTACAAAGACACGGTGACTGTACAGCTGCGGGGTCTAATGGCTCGCTGATCTGTCAGGGACACCTCAAAAGATGGGATGTAATATTTTCAGCTGATGGCAATGGAAAAGCTCTCAATATGTGAAAAACACCACTGACAGAAGGATAGTACAGTACACAGGCCAGGCTGAGCACTGTCAGCGGAACTTTGTGGTGGAAAAGGTATGTCAGACACTGCAGA